>NC_057736.1:31064925-31221306 GCF_004010195.1 Chiloscyllium plagiosum | reverse complement strand
CTTTGGATTCTCCTTAATTCTATTTGCCAAAGCTATCTCATGTCCCCTTTTTGCCCTCCTGATTTCCCTCTTAAGTATACTCCTACTTCCTTTATGCTCTTCTAAGGATTCACTCGATCTATCCTGTCTATACCTTACATATGCTTCCTTTTTTGAAAACAAACTAACAATTTCTTTGCAAGGTGTCACCATCTATTTCCCTACAGTCTATATCCTTCATGTCCTTTTCCACAGTAAATATTGATACAAAATACTCATTTAGTACCTCCCCCATTTTCTGCGGCTCCACACAAAGGCTGCCTTGCTGATCTTTGACGGGCCCTATTCTCTCCCTAGTTATCCTTTTGTCCTTAATATATTTGTAAAAACCCTTTGAATTCTCCTTAATTCTATTTGCCAAAGCTATCTCATGTCCCCTTTTTGCCTTCCTGATTTCCCTTAAGTATACTCCTACTTCCTTTATGCTCTTCTAAGGATTCACTTGATCTATCCTGTCTATACCTGACATATACCTTACATATACCTTACATATGCTTCTGCCTTTTTCTTAAGAAAACCCTCAATTTCTTTAGTCACCCAGCATTCCCTATCCCTACCAGCCTTCCCTTTTACCCTGACAGGAATATACTTTCTCTGGATTCTTGTTATCTCATTTCTAAAGGCTTCCCATTTTCCAGCCATCCGTTTACCTGCGAACATCTGTCCCCAATCAGCTTTCGTAAGTTCTTGCTTAATACCATCAAAATTGGCCTTTCTCCAATTTAGAACTTCAACTTTTAGATCTGATCTATCCTTTTCCATAACTATCTTAAATCCAATAGAATTATGGTCGCTGGCCCCAAAGTGCTCCCCCACTGACACCTCATTCACCTGCTTTGCCTTATTTCCCAAAAGTAGGTCAAGTTTTGCACCTTCTCTCGTAGGTACATCCACATACTGAATCAGAAAACTTTCTCGTACACACTTAACAAATTCCTCTCCACCTAAACCCTTAGCACTATGGCAGTCCCAGTATATGTTTGGAAAGTTAAAATCCCCTATCATAACCACCCTATTATTCTTACAGACAGCTGAAATCTCCTGACAAGTTTGTTTCTCAATTTCCCTCTGACTATTAGGTGGTCTATAATACAATTCCAATTCGGTGATCATCCCTTTCTTATTTCTCAGTTCCACTCAAATAACTTCTGTGGATGTATTTCCAGGAATATCCTCTCCCTCAGCACAGCTATAATGCTATCTCTTATCCCTTATCAAAAATGCCACTCTCCCTCCTCTCTTGCCTCCCTTTCTGTCCTTCCTATAGCATTTGTATCCTGGTACATTAAGCTGCCAGTCCTGCCCATCTCTGAGCCATGTTTCTGTAATTGCTATAATACCCCAGTCCCATGGATGACACAGTGGTTAGCACTGCCTCTTCGCAGCGCCAGAGACGCGGGTTCAATTCCTGCCTCAGGCAACTGTCTGTGAGGAGTTTGCACATTCTCCCCGTGTCTGCGTAGGTTTCCTCCGGGTGCTCCGGTTTCCTCCCACAGTCCAAAAATGTGCAGGTTAGGTGAATTGGCCATGCTAAATTGCCTGTAGTGTTAGGTGAAGTGGTAAATGTAGGGGAATTGGTCTGGGTGGTTGCTCTTTGGAGGGTCGGTGTGGACTTGTTGGGCCGAAGGGCGTGTTTCCACACTGTAAGTAATCTGATCTAATCCATGTTCTTAACCATGCTCTGAGTTCATCTGCCTTCCCTGTTAGGCCCCTTGCATTGAAATAAAAGCAGTTTAATTTATTAGTCCTACCTTGTCCCTGTCTGCCCTGACTGTTTGACTCACTTCTGTTCTCAATTGTACCAGTCTCAGATTGATCTCTTTCCTCACTATCTCCCTGGGTCCCATACCCCCATCCTCCCGAGCAGCTCCAGCAAATTTCCCTGCCAGTATATTAGTCCTCTTCCAATTTAAATGTAATCCGTCCTTCTTGTACAGGTCACCAAAAGAGATTCCAATGATCCAAAAATGTGAGTCCTTCTCCCATACACCAGCTCCTCAGCCATGTATTCATCTGCTCTGTCATCCTATTCCTGCCCTCACTAGCTCGTAGCATCGTGAGTAATCCAAATTTTACTACTCTTGAGGACCTCCTTTTTGAATTTCTGCCTAACTCTCTGTAATCTCTCTTCAGAATCTCCACCTTTTCCCTTCCTATGTCATTGGTTCCAATATGGACAATGACCTCTTGCTGGTCCCTCTCTGAGACATCCTTGATCCTGGCACCAGGGAAGCAACACACCATTCTGCTTTTGCGCTGCTGGCCACAGAAACATCTGTACCTTGGACTAGAGAATCCCTTAACACAATTAATCTCTTGGAACCCAACATGCCCCTCGTTGCATTAGAGCCAGTCTCAATACCAGAAACTTGGCTGTTCGTGCTCCGTCTCCCTGAGAATCCATCACCTGCTACATTTTCCGAAACAGCATACCTGTTTGAAATGGGTATAGCCACAAAAGACTCCTGCACTCGCTGTCTACCTCTTTTACCTTTCCTAGAGTTAACCCATCTATGTGACCGTATCTGAGACTTCCCCCCCTTCCTGTAACTGCCATACTGTTGCTGTTGCAAATTCCTCATCGCTTCTAACTGTCTCTCCAACCGATCCATTCGATCTGATAAGATTTACAACCAACAACATTTATGGGAGATATAATCCGCAGTAACCCTTAAACTCTCTTTAAACTCCCACATATGACCAGAAGTACATATCACTGTACTAAAGGCCATTTTTGCTCCTTCAAAATCTACAGACCCAGAAAATAACACCGTCTTATTCCTCTACAAACACTGCCCCATGTTAAATGAATAGTTATGGCTTATATTTTAAGTTTAATCAAGAGACATATCTCCAAAAACATATAATCAAGAAAGAACCCACTCTACTCACTACTGCAAACTTTCTGTAGGCCACACTTAAAACAACAATTAACTTATCTGATTCTTTGCTGTGAACTTTGCCTAATAGTTCTTCCAAGATCAGTTGTGAATTTCACTGTTTGTTAATTTTCCCAGATGCACTCTGATGTCCAGCAATACATGAATTCAAACAGCAAAGGCAGTGTCAGTTTCTTTCTTTCTCTCTCTCTCTCCTGCACTGACCTCACATGTGCTTCCTTTGTTTGTTTTCCCCCTTTTAAAACTGGTGTTGTTTGACTTTTTTTCCCCAAGTTCCAAAACAATGCAACAGCATATAAAACAGTAATTGCTGTTCCTGGAATTTGAGGAAATCACCTCCAGCACCTAAAATACCTCAAAAAAGGAGCAGCTGCTACAACCAGAATTTTTTCCCCCAGAATCTCATATTTGCACTTCGGGGCTGTAATTTGCCTAGAGTGGCCACGATCTGTTGCCTTTCCCCCAGGGTAAAGGGTTTATAGTTTGCTTTTGGCTGCAACTCTGTTCCCCCCTCTCATGACTGTGCTAGATTATATTCTTGCACATCCTGCTCTGCTGAGGGAACAGTTGGTCCCTGCTGTACAGTTTTGTGGGAGAGGAGAGAGTCAGTCTCCGTTTCCTCCTGTACTTTTTCTAATCTTTGCTTTCGTTCCTTTATCCTCTTCTCCAGCTCCTCAATTCGTTCTTGGTCTTTTCTCCACCTGCTAGTGGAGACACTTACTTGTTTAATTAGGCCTACTAATTGGTACACTAACATTACCCCTATCTTTTTAGTTTTATTTCGTTTTTCTTTGTCAATCCAATTCCGCTGCTGTACTAATGTCTGGGATGGATCTCAACTACCTTTCTTCATCTGTTCTGTCAGTACTTATCTGTCTGTATTGTATTTTTCAATAAAGGAATCTGCAGTATCCTCTTTAAAATCCTGATCGGCCATCTCACAGATTGTGTATCCCCAGATACCACCAACAGCAAAGTGTCCTGAACTAGTGGGACTTCTTTAGCCCCTGGTAACTAGTACTGTCCCAGCATGGTCCGTATGGCCGTGGCAACCTCCTAGCAAGATGTGCTCTCTACCAGTGGGACTTCCCTACCCTCCCAGCCACCACTACTAATCTGTATCTACCGGTCAGCTGGGAATATTGGCTCAATAGAGTGTCCTCTCTACTGGGACTCCTGTACCCTCCGAGCCACCTCTACTGTTCCAAAAGTGCCCGATAAGTCCTGAAATCTACCTCTAGCCTGGTGTGCACTACTGGTTGGGGGGTGGGGGGGTGGCACTTTTTACTTTGCCAGCCTTCGTGCTTCCCACCTCAGTAACATGCTGCTCCCCTGGAGTTTGGCTCTTGGTCAGAGTGATCAACGCCTTCTCCTCACCACTTCAATTTAAAGCACAATAACAGACAGCACCCAACCTTCAACCAGGCTCTAAATGGACTCTGTTGTTAGCCCCTACAGAGTCCAACGTTACCCGACTTTGCCATCTGTGCTTCACAACTCCTAGTGCCCTTGACACCTCAATTCCCAACCATTGTGTGGTGGGGGTGGAGTGGGGGGGGTGGGCTGGGTTGGGGGGGTGAAGGTGGCTACCCCTCTTAACAACCGGTTTAGAGCAGTGTTTTTGAACGGACACTACTTTGTCCCCTGGTCGTTTCAGCACAAGCATCTGGTTATCACACCAGTTAGTACACTTTCTCACTTACACTCCACAGACGTGCACTTATACTCAACCCAGTACTATTGCGCAAGTTACATGTTACAACAGTATGCTCTATTAAACTGTGTCTTTGGCCCGGTCTGACTCTTCCCGTTTGCAGATTCAAAGTGTCTCTTTCCCTGGCTCCCTGATCATGGCCTTTGACCAGAGCATCAGGAATAGGAGACCCTGCTCGCAGCGCCAATTATTGTCGGGAAAATTACCAATCTTGGAGTCAGAATTGGGATTCAATGACAGAGTTTATTGTACAAAGAAACTGGAGCTCTGGGGAGAAAGACAGACATGATATTTTATACATTTCATGGTGTAATGGTACAGATATCGAATCTTTCTTTGTGCAGCATGATTTTTTTACAGAAAACATTACAGAGTCATCATCAGTTTTAGCAGCTATGCAGGAGCCCATTGTTGCAGTAATTGGTTGTGATCGTTCTTCCTGAGAGGGAAGATCGTTTTCCATTGCTGCAAATCTAGGGTATTAACACCTGTACACAAGCAGTCGCAGGTAATTAACATTTCTATTGAAGGTGGTGGCTGGACTCTTCAGTGGGCAGTAGACATTACTGATGTGTATTCTCTCCCCCCCCCCCCCCCCCGCCTGGCGTTAAACTAATTATCCATGCTCTGCGTCTATTATGCTGGTATCCTGTTGGCCTCAGGCAGTATCTGTGTATGCTTTACTGTACTTTTCCATGTAATGGCTCAGCAGCTATCTTGTGTGCTAAGTGACCAACTTATGGCTCAGTGGCCATCTTGTGTTTGTGTGCTCTGTATCAGCATGCCCCGTGTCAACTTCCACTTCAGACTCATAGAGTCATACATTACAGAAACAGATCCCTCAGTCCAACTCGTCTGTACTGACCAGATTTCTCAAACCAAACTAGACCCATTCACCTGCATTTGGCCTATATCTCTCTAAGCCTTTTCTATTCATGTACCTGTCCAGATGTTTTTAGTTGTGAGTGTACTTGAATCTACCATCTCCTCTATAAGTTAATTTCATTTACACGCCACCCTCTGCGTGAAAAAGTTGCTCCTCAGGTCCCTTTTAAATCTTACCTCTTTCACCTTAAACCTGGTTTCAGACTCCCCACATGCTACCCTTTCTTGATTAACCTGCATTTGTCCAAGTGATCATTAATTTGGTCCCAAATTATCATGTTTTAAAGTCTATGCCCTCGTGTCCTTGTTCTTTTTCTGGTTGGGCACAATTTCTCCCTATCTATTCTGATAAGACTGTTTATGATTTTGATAACTTGTATCAGATCTCCCAGCCTTCCTGGAAACAAAGTAACTCTTATGTGAGGAATTGCAGTGAATGGAGCTGAGGTGGTTGAAAGCTCAACCACCAGTAATTTGGCAGAAGACATGAGAAAAATTATGAGAAGTTAGGTATTCATTAGTTTATAATCACTTTTTTTTGTGTTGAATTGTGGAACAGAATTATAATAAATCCTTTCTAAAAGGACATTCATTTATCTAGATTTAGCCAGTTTACATATTTAGATTAATTACCCAACTTGAATGTAATCTGTAAAAGTACAGGCACAACATACCAGCATCAGATGACCAAAAGGTGCATGAGGGGTTAAAAAATTCTGAGAAATTTCTGAGATTTGGTGGATCACTCATGGAAAGGTCTTGAGAAAAGAAGTTCCAAGGTGTGATGGAGGTGGGTGTGCTGCCAAGGAGTCCAGCATTGGTGAGTGAAAATACGGTGATAGGTGGTCAGGGTGCAGATTTACATTTTAATGGAGTTGATAGATAGTGAAGGATGGGATGAGACCACTGAGTACATCAGAATAACTAACTCAAAGTGGTGATAACCCCACGTGACGGGTGGCATTTCAAAATGAGCAGGTGGAAATAAAGGGCATGAGGGGAGCATGCGATATGGGGTTTGAGGTTCATCTCCGGCCCATTGAAGATTCCAAAGCTTTGCTTGGCCTGGTTCAGTATGAGCTTCTGGCTAACACAGGAAATAATGGGCAGCGCGGTGGCAGAATGGTTAGCACTGCTGCCTCACAGCACCAGAGACCTGGGTTCAATTCCCGCCTCAGGCGACTGACTGTGTGGAGTTTGCACATTCTCCCCGTGTATGCGTGGGTTTCCTCCGGGTGCTCCGGTTTCCTCCCACAGTCCAAAAATGTGCGGGTTAGGTGAATTGGCCATGCTAAATTGCCCGTAGTGTTAGGTACAGGGGTATTTGTAGGGGAATGGGTCTGGGTGGGTGCGCTTCGGCGGGTCGGTGTAGACTTGTTGGGCCGAAGGGCCTGTTTCCACACTGTAAGTAATCTAATCTAATCTAAAATAATTCAGTGGTTGTGGTTCTGTTCGCTGAGCTGGAAGTTTTTGTTGCCAACGTTTCGTCCCCTGTCTAGGTGACATCCTCAGTGCTTGGGAGCCTCCTGTGAAGCGCTTCTGTGGTGTTTCCTCCGGCATTTATAGTGGCCTGTCCCTGCCGCTTCCGGTTGTGAGTTTCAGCTGTCCGCTGTAGTGGCCGGTATATTGGGTCCAGGTCGATGTGTTTGTTGATGGAGTTTGTGGATGAGTGCCATGCTTCTAGGAATTCCCTGGCTGTTCTTTGTTTGGCTTGCCCTATAATGGTAGTGTTGTCCCAGTCGAATTCATGTTGCTTGTCGTCTGCGTGTGTGGCTACTAGGGATAGCTCACAGGAGGCTCCCAAGCACTGAGGATGTCACCTAGACAGGGGACGAAACGTTGGCAACAAAAACTTCCAGCTCGGCGAACAGAACCACAGCAACGAGCACCTGAGCTACAAATCTTCTCACAAACTTTGAATAATTCAGTGGTATTGTCTTAAATTGTACAGTAAGGGATAAAAACGAAGGCATTAGCCAACTGAATGGTCAATTAAAAGAGATTAAGGCACATCATGAATTGTTGTATGATTGTATGGCAACCAAGGAACATATAGTGTGATCTTACGCTGTATTCCAATGAACTATGTGAAGTGCTGTCCCTATGCGGATATCTGCAGCCTAGATCGGCCTTGCAGCACTATGATCTTGCACTATGTGCTCTCCTGCAGTGACATGCACCTGCATGATAATACATAAAAAGATTAGCATTTTTCACAGCCTTTTCTCAGCAGGAACTACATTCCAAAGAGGTGCTGCTGACTGGGTTGAAGCTCAGCTACATGTACACACTGAGTTTCATTTTCTGAGTTGATTACCATTGAGGGGATTTTTGCCTTGTGCTTTGGAACAAAGCTCATGTCCATTTAGTATTTTGCTCATCAAACTAATCTAGTGTTTTGTTTATACCATAATAGATGCCAATCCTTTGTGGAATATTGAAAATATAATTTGCAATGATTTCATGAATTTCAATTACTATTTGAAAATGCAATTTTAATCCTACTATTAGCTTTCTTTTGTTTAGCTCCTCCACGATTTTCCTCTTCATCTAGAGTTTTCAGTTGGAGTCTTCAGTATATTTCCAAACAAACTCCAAGCATCAAGGAGCTCTATAGTTCTTCCTGTGAAATGTTATTGTTCTCAAGATAGAATGAATAATCTGTTATAAGGAAGCACATCATGTGATCCCATGTGAAATTGATTGAATTTACTCATGAAAAACAACTACTGACATCCAATCCAGTTCCTCCTGAATGGGGCACCAGTGTCCCATTGCTAAATCTACAGCTAACAGCAAACAAGACAATCTAAAGAGAAGTCAAACGCTCCATTGTAATAGGTACTGCATCTGTTCTATAGACATTGAATATTTCAGCAACAGAACTGTTAAGTGGAAGTCAATTTTCAGAAAAGCTTCTGAAGAAGCTCAAGAAAGTCCTTAATCCCAAAAGTGGTGAAAATGAACCATTCAAAGTTCATAAGTATAAAACATAAAAAAAGTTCCCTGAGGCATAGCTTTACTGGGATGGAAGCTATTATAGCATGGAATAAAAATTATGAGAAGTCAGATATTCATTAATTTATAATCACTGGTTTATTTGTGTTGAATTGTTGAACAGAATTATAATAAAATCCTTTCTTAAACAACATTAATTTATCTAGATTTATATATATAGTTTGCATATATAGATTAATTACCCAACTTGAATGTAACCTGTAAAAATAAAGGCAATTACTTGAATGAATAAAAAGATTGTATGATATAATAGTATAAATAACACAAGACCATGATTGCCTTAGCGCAGTATTGATCAGAATAATTTTTGTTTTTTTTTAAATAGCTACTTCAGGTTATCAGACTGAAAATGCATATAGTATGAGTGAGTTGGTAAGACAGGTTTCCATTCCGAACAAATTCTACAAATATCCACATGGTATTTGCTGTATAAAGTAATGATTCTGAAAGAGGTATTGTTGGAGACAATATTAGGTTCCACCAAATGGTGTCATACAGTCTTGGTTGGGGGAATCTTATTGTTAAGAGATTCTCTTCTTGTTAAGTAGGTTCTTTTCTTCCATTGAACCAAACTGGCTCTTAAACCTAGCATAGAAAGGAGAAATGATGGCAGTACTCTATCCCAACCATTAGCTGGTAGTTGCTGGTTCCATAATGCTGCACATTATACTTCATTGCTCCTATTCTATAGGATCATACAGCAAGGGAACAGACCCTTCAGCCCAAAGCCCAAACTTCCCAAACCCACAATCCCTGGCTTAGGAGGCCAATGCCTTATTCTTTCGGCCCCTGGGGTTGAGTATAAACTTGTCTGAGATATTGGAAGTGCTAATTCCTGAGCAGATCTGAATGATGAATATGTTGTCCGATCTCCAAAGTGTTTCTGTAAGATATATTTCCCTTTATACCTCTATCCCTATTATGCAATGCACTCCAATATGAAGCACATAGACAAACAGCCAAAAGTGGACACTGTGCCTCACTCATGGTGGGTATGGGTGGTTAATAACCATTTTGCATTAATGACCACATCAGGTTGGCTGTCTACAGTACACACTAGTTTCAAGCATAAAAGATAGCTAATGAAGTGAGGACCCATTGCTGAATCCCACAAGTTCAGTTGGAGATCTGTGAATATCAATGTTTAAGCAGGACTTGCTGCAGAGCAAAACATGTGGTCAAAAGAATCTTGGCTGAGCTGAAGTTTTCAAAGCACCACGCTTGGGAGACAATTCAGGAGCATGCTGAAAGTCTGGCATGCCTTGAGCATTTGAACAGCAGATGAACTGAGGCAAGGACCATATAAGTGGCATTTTAAATGCAGAGGATGTCAACTAGTGGACAAATACGACACAGAACTTAACAACAGTCTGTGCATTCTTGATGTGGAGGTGCCGGTGTTGGACTGGGGTGGACAAGATCAGAAGTCAGACAATACTAGGTTGCAGTCCAACAGGTTTATCTGAAATCATAAGCTTTCGGAGTGTTGCCCCGTTGTCAGGTGACCCAATGAAAGGGCAATGCTTCGGAAGCTTGTGATTTCAAATAAACCTGTTGGACTATAACCTGGTGTCATCTGACTTCTGACTCTATGCATCCTGAAAGAGTAGCCAGAGAAGGATATTGAATCAGCAACAGAGGTACAGAGTTTGTGGCTGGTTAATGAATGATGCCAATCCGAGTGACAAAGGAATATATGGAAAATAAATATTCTGTTCAAGATGAGGGTGAATGAGACAGGAAGGCAAGTTAAAGGAGATAATTGATAGTGAATGAAATGACATGAGATTTTTTTTCGACTCTCCAGGATACTTAAGGAGTCCTGAGCAGTTTTGGTAGGGGTCGGAGAGATGTTGGACGTGATGCCGCTTTATTGCAGAATTAATTGATGCCTATACTACTTGATGAACTGAAAATTGGGATCATACAAGGGGAATGAGCAGGATGGGATAAAGATTTTACTGAGGCCATCACTGCAGATGTGTGGAGTTGCTTGAACAATTTAAAATCTGCTGATAGAGTGTGACTTCCTACATGTTAACATTGGTGCTAAAAGCAATATTCTGAATAACTTACTTTCTTTTACAGATTATACGTTTCAGAGAAGGCTTCAAACTGGGGTTTTATGAACAGTTATCAAATAAGTAGATGATCTCATTATACTAGTTTTCACAGTGAGAATCAAAGACATAAAACTTCAGCAAATATGAAATGACTAGTTTTTCACAGACATCTTGAAAGCATATTATATTAAAAGCTCTGACAAATTCAACAGTAGTTATCTCGAACTTCCTCCTGCTTTGAAATATTATTTCCTGTCAATCATTCAAATTTTCAGGGGAAGCAGAATAAGTATTATAAAGGCTGATGGAAATAGATGGAGGAAAGAACACAGACATGAAGTGGTCAACTTTCAACAACATGACTTTTATTTCTCAGTTGGTGGTGTTGTGGTACAGACTCAGTCAATCATCTCCATGTGAAACCAAAGGCGTCCATGCAATCAAGTAAAGTACGTAATTTGTTTTATAAACGGAATACATATACATCTAACAAGGTTATTGCAATAATCCTTGACAGCTACATTTGAGTTAGGAGCAGTCAATTAAACTTTGAAGAAAGTTTGATGAAGTGCATTACTTTATGTCTGCAGCATAAGATTTTCACTCTAACAATTTAAACTTGATAAGCAGCTTATTGCTGTCACTAAGTGTGAGATACTCTCAGTTCTCTGCTTTGCTTTAGACTATTATAAGTGAATGGAGAAACAGGCTAATCTGAGCTCATGACAGGTCATGAGACACAATTGCATTTCAAAGGTTTGCTTCTTTGGCTTATCCTCTAAGTATTTGATAACATTTTTATTACTCATTAACAATATTCCAAAGAAGCAGAGCTGAGGGTTTCTGGTAGATTCAGATGCATTGTTGTTAACTTTTCTGAAAGAAAACTTAAAACTTCTAACTGCCCGAGTATTCCTAAAACATTGAATTTCCTCTGGTCTTATTCTGGGTCAAGTTGAAAAGGGAAAACATAATCAATATTGAGTTGTCTAATTTAAGTCTTTTATTGCTAATTTGTTATTAAACATATTAGAGTTTTTTCTGTAGAATTTAGAAGGTTAAGGAGTGATCTGATTAGATTACTTACAGTGTGGAAACAGGCCCTTCGGCCCAACAAGTCCACACTGACCCGCCATCCACCCAGACCCATTCCCCTAACACTACGGGCAATTTAGCATGGCAAATTCACCTAACCTGCACATTTTTGGACTGTGGGAGGAAACCAGAGCAAACCCACACAGACATGGGGAGAACGTGCAAACTCCACACAGTCAGTCGTCTGAGGCGAGAATTGAACTGGGGTCTCTGGCGCTGTGAGGCAGCAGTGCTAACCACTGTGCCACCATGCCACCTAGTAGATAGGTAGATAAAGATAAATTATTTCCATCGTTGGGGATTCTACAACTAGGGAGCATAGTCTGAGGATTAGGGTGTGATCATTCAGGAGAGATTGTTAGGAAGCACTTCTACACACAAAGAGTGATAGATGCTTGGAATTCTTTTCCACAAACAGGAGTGGATGCTGGATCAGTTATTAGTTTTAAATCTGGGATAGATACATTTTTGATCAGCAAAGATAGAAAGGGATATGAGCCAAAGGCAGGTATATGGAGTTAGGCCACAGATCAGCCTTGAATGGTGGAACAGGCTCAAGGGGCTGAATGGCCTACTCCAGTTCCTATGTATTTGTTATTGGAATGTTGTTGGTAAGTACAACATTTTATTTAACCCTAACTGCCCTTGAAAAGATGGTGATGACCTTCCTTCTTGAACGACTGACATCCATGCGGTATAGCTATACTTGCAATGTTGTTAGGGAGGAAGTTATTATATATGATACACTTTATTATCACTGTACATTGGTTTTTGATGGAGCAAAATTTGAAGCTGGACTGCCAAGCATATCGACTACATTGTTCTAAATGGTGTCAAGAATTTTCACTATTGCTGGAGCTACAGTCCTCCAGGCAAGTCGAAGTAATTCTATGACTCTCCTGATTTATGCCTCAGAAATGGTGGATGGGCTTTGAAGAGTCAGGAGTTGAATTGCTTGCTGTATAATTCCCAGCCTCTGGCATGCGCTTGTCGAGATATTTCAGTGAATTCCTGGTCAATGATATCCCTAATGATGTTAATATTGGGGGATTCAGGGATGAAAATGCCATTGAAAATCAATGGATTATGGTTGGATTGGATTTTTTCTTGTTGGCCATCGATTGGCATTTGTAATGTAAAAATAGGACAGACCACTTATCAGTCCCAGTCTGGATGTTGTGCAGGTCTTGTTGCATATGGACATGGACTACTTCAGTATCTGAAGAGTTGTGAATGTTGCTGAACATTGTGCAAACATCTCCACTTCTGACTTTCTGATGGAGAGAAGGTCACTGAAGAAACAATTGAAATGGTTGGGCCTTACTACCTTGAGGAATTTTTGCAGTGGTGTCCTGAGGCTGAGATGTTGATCTTCAGCAACAAGTGTCTTCCTCTGAGCTAGATTTGACTCCAAACAGTGCAGAGTTTTCACCTCAATTCATATTGAATCTATTTTTGAAAAGGATTTTTGATGCCAATGTTGATCGTTTGCTGCTTTGAGGTCAAGGGTCAGCTTTACATCCTCTCTTGAGTTCAGCATTTTTGCTTATGTTTGGATAAAGAGTCTAATGGGACCAGGAGATGACTGGAACTCAAACTGCGTGTTAGTGCACAGTTTTATTATTGAGTCATACAGCACAGAAACAGACCCTTCAGTCCAACGCATCCATGCCAAACAAATTTCCCAAGCTAAGGGTAAGACCTTAGCTATTCACCTTATCCATTCATCTAATTATTTTATAAGCCTCTACAAGGTCACTCCTCAACTTCTTACGCTCCAGTGAAAAAGGTCCCAGCCTATCCAGCCTCTCCTTCTCAGTCAAACCCTCCATTCTCGGCAAAGTCTTTGTAAATCTTTTCTGTACCCTCTTCAGGCTGAACAATGTCCTATAGCAGGATGACCAGAACTGTACACAGTACTCCAAGATGTTGAGTAAGTCCCACTTCACAGCATTGTTTTGCATATATTCCTTCACTTTTTTGGTGATTAAGAATAGACGAATGGGGCTGTAATTTGCTGAAATGGATTTGACCTACTTTTTGTAGACAGGTCAAACCTGGGTAATTTTCCACACTGCTGGGCAGATGTCAATGTTGTAACTGACCTGGAACAACTTGACTAGGTGTGGTGTGAGTTCTGGACACAAGTTTTCAATATTATTGAGGGAATATTGTCAGGGCACATAGACTTTACAGCATGCAATGTTGTCAGCCATTTCTTGATATCACGTTGAATGAATTGAATTGGCTGAAGACAAGCGTCTGTGAGGCTGAGGACTGCAGAAGGAACCTGGGATGCATCATCCTGTCAGCACGTCTAGCTAATGATCATTGCAAGTGCTTCAGCCTTGTCCTCTGCACTGATATGCTGTGCTCACCCATTATATCATATAGAAATACTTGTAGACCACCTTCTTCCTGTTATTCATTTAATTTTCCATCACCATTCATGACTTGGTGTGGCAGAGGTCTAGAGCTTAGATCTGTTCAATTGGTTTGGGGGATTGCTTATTTCTGAAAATGTGTTGCTGGAAAAGCGCAGCAGGTCAGGCAGCATCCAAGGAACAGGAGAATCGACGTTTTGGGCATAAGCCCTTCTTCAGGAATGAGGAAAGTGTGTCCAGCAGGCTAAGATAAAAGGTAGGGAGGAGGGACTTGGGGAAGGAGCGTTGGAAATGCGATAGGTGGAGGGAGGTCAAGGTGAGGGTGATCGGCCGGAATGGGGTGAGGGCGGAGAGGTCAGGAAGAAGATTGCAGGTTAGGAAGGCGGTGCTGAGTTCGAGGGATTTGACTGAGACAAGGTGGGGGGAGGGGAAATGAGGAAACTGGAGAAATCTGAGTTCATCCCTTGCTGCGCTTTTCCAGCAACACATTTTCAGCTCTGATCTCCAGCATCTGCAGCCCTCACTTTCTCCTCGATTGCTTATTTCTGTCTATCACTCATTCCTTTACACTGTATGGCACTCTAGTGGTCCTGTGCTGTAGCTTCCCCAAATTGCCACCTGATTTTTAGGCATGGGATCATTCGTGGTGTGTGCTCCTAAACTCTTCATCGAACCAAGGTTGATGCCTTGATGGTAAGAGATACACCATCGATGAGGTTACAGATTGTGATGGAGTACAGTTCTGCTACCACTGATGGTCCACAGCATCATAGATGTCTAGTTGCTAGATCTGTGCAAAATCTATCCCATTGAGCACAGTTGTAAAGCCACATGACATGATGGAAGATACACTCATTGTGAAATTGAGACTTTGAAAACAGAAGGACTGTGGTGGTCACTCCGAAATGGACAAATGCATCTCCTACAGGCAGATTGGTGAGGATGAGTTCAAGGACGTTTTTAGCTCTTATTGGTTTCTTCATCACTGGCCTCAGCCTAGCAGCTATACTCTTTAGGACTTAGTCAACTCAATCAGTAGATGGGCTATTAAGCCAGCCTTGATGACAGCTACTGAAGTCCTTTACCGAGAGTATATTCTGTGCCCTTGCCATCCGCTCTGCATCTCCAAGAGGTGGTTAACACAGAGGGGAACTAATTCATCAGCCAGGTTGTTGTGGTAGGTTTTAGGAAGACATGACAGCATCTGGCTCTGAGCCTGGAGCTCGTCCACTCCATCCATTTTTCTTTTCTCACTTCACTTTTGTTTTGTTTTTTTCTCACTTTTTAAAAAACTTACCTTCTTGATAGAGAACAGGGACCGGAGTGTGGCAGTGGCTGGGGCCTAGAGCGGGACTTTGGCGCTCGGCAATGAGGCAGCTGGTGAGCCGGGTGAGAATCTAGCCCTCAGCGGCACTACAGCATCGTCGAGATCAGTGAGAGTGGCCGGCAGCAAGGCGCAGGACTCTATTGGTCAGTGGCAGGACAGCAGCACAGAGGTTTTGAGCCCTCGTGGGGAAAGCCCAACATGGAGTGATTGCAAGTCCGTGGCTAAAGAAGGACTGTAACGCTGAATTTTTAACTTTATTTTCCTACTTTATATGATGAAGAACTTTGATTTTGAACTTTTACCTTATTTCTTTGTTTTTCTACTTTGTGCTGAAGATTTTGTGCCTGTATACCTTTATACCCAAGATGGTGCCAGGAATGGCAACTTTGTACACTTTTCACTGTACTCCTATATTCCTGTACTTCAGTACACATGACAATGAAATCCAGTTCTAATTCTAATCAGCAGGAGATTTGCTTGTTGCTGTTGGAGATCATAGTGTCCAGTGTCAATGTTTAAACCTCCAAGTCTAACTCCCTCCCGACTGTATATTACCATGCTGCTACAAGGAATGGTGAAGGTGGTCTCTGCGACCTTGACTGTAGATTATGACTGTGAGTATGATTGTCAGGCTATTGCTTGACTCGTCTGTGAGACAGCTCTTCCAAATTTGGCTCAACTCCCCGTGTGTTAGTCAGGTGGACTTTACAAGGATGACAGGGTTGTGTATGCCATTCTAATTTCTGGTATCTTGTTTGGTGCGGAGTAGGCCATCCATTTTCATTCCTTTTATCAGACTGTTTGATACAACTGACTGGTTTGCCAGGTCGTTTCAGAGAGCATTTAAAAGCCAACCACATTGTTCTGCATCTGCAGTTAAATTCAAGCCAAACCAGGAGAGGGTTGGCAGATTTTACTTCCTTTCTTTAAAAAATAATTAGTGGACAAAATGGGGTTTTACAAACAATTAACCATGTTTCATAGTGACTATTATATTATCTTTAAATTCAAGATTTATTTCATTCAAATTTCACCATCTGCTGTGAGAGATTTGAACCCATGACCCCAGATAGTTAGACCGGATCTCTAAATTAGTAGTGACAATGCCACTATGCTCCTCGCTCTCCCTTTTATTCTGTCTGATAATTTAAATACATTGCAACACAAATATCATGCTCAAAAAATCGGATTTTCTGGCCCTACTTTTCATTGCTGTTTTTGGACAAGATTCAGGTGGTAATACTGTACAATCAATTTCAGTGCAAGAACTTACTGCTCCATTTGTGCTGGAAACCATTTTGAAAGTTAATTAAGGGTCTTATCAGAAACAGGCAGATGTCTCATTATGCAATGCAAATTGGGAACTATTGCTATTCGGGGAACACTGATATATCATTCATGCACTACCAGACAGTGTACCTGTATGTCTGCTCTGCCCAGTAGCAATGGATTTGAAGTAGCCTTCAAAGTATCATTGGAATTGGCTCTAAAAGGGAACAGATAGATTTTTTAAGTGTTTTTTTGTATTGGAATCCTTCACTATTTTTACACTTATATGTGTTTCTGCTTTGGCAGAATAATTACCGCCTGCAGTCATGAGAAAAGCCAAAGATGAATTTTATGTTTTATCTGTGAAAATATTATTCAATATTGATTGCTAGAAACTATTAGGTGCTGGTAGTATACTTAAAACAATTCCCATTTGCAATCTTTCAGCATTACTGCTGGTGCCTTGTTGCATTCCATTAAGTTTGCACAGCAGCAGAATTGCTTGTGATCTGGTTCATGATGTGTTTTGAGTGCTATGCAAATTGGCATTAAAGGAACAAGGGGCTTTGCAATTGGACCTGATATCTGGCAGCACTAGGCCTGGGGCTTAACCAAATCCAAATGAAATCTTGAAATCAGGTGGGATTTTATCGAGTCTCAGCGAACATGGCACAGGAACATTAGAGCAGACTCAGATCCAAGTTAACTTGGAAAGAAAACTGTGTGAGGAAGTGATGGGGGAAGTAAAATGCTGGGAATGTGGTCTATACCTTTGTGAACGTCGGGAGAGGATTCTGTGATTGAGGAGCTAGGGAAAGTTAAAACAGGAAAACTTGGTGTTCAGCATAATTGACAAAATGGGCTTATTTCACGAGGAGAGCAGATTTTGGCATTTTGAGTGTATTTAGATCTGGCAATAGTGTGGGGTTGAGTGTGTGGTGCTGGAAAATAAGGTGGAGGTGTCTGGGTAGAGTGGAGAAAGGTGTCAGCAAGATTTAATAGCCTTGAGCAAAGCTATTATTAAGCCTGGAATCGGGAATTATTCCCCAGTGTTCCAAGACCATGAAACCTCTCTACAAACACATCCTTACACAGATTTCTTTCCAAGAAAACTACCAGGCATCAACCGACCATATGTTTCAGTGCATCAGGCTCCCCTAATCTGTTACTTACAGCATTCATCAGGTAATCTATTACTTTCTGCTGTAGCAGCCAGTTCCTGTTTCAAAAAGAAATAAAGTATAAATTCTGCACTTCTTATAGTTAATGGAGGAAAAACCATGTGCTGGAATTGAGCAATTTTCTGATTTAATCATTTGCCTTATGCCTAGAATGCAAATGAATAAGAAGTGAACTACTAATTTCCTAATGTATAAAGTAATAAAATAGAATTCCATCAACCAGTTGCCTGATAAGTTGCTTAAAAGTTCGTTGTTTACGTAGTTTCTAAGTGCTTGTTCTGAATAGAGTCTGGAAGAGAATGGTCTGGAAGATAGAGTGTTCAAAATTGTATTTTCAAGACTGATAAACAGCAAAGCATACTCTCCATGTAGTCTTTATTTCCTTTTTCTAACCAACAATAAATAGGACAAAATTGCAAGTGATTGCTGTTTACAGGGTCTGTTATTAATAAAATACCAATGTGAAAAAGCAATCTTTAGTTTTGTTCAAAGTCTGTGGGAATAAGCAAACAAAACTGTCAAAGAGGGCTCTTGTGTAGTGGTCGTGTCCCTGTCTCGAAACTAGAAGGCTTGGGTTCAAGTCCCATCTTTTCCAGGGTTATGTAATAACATTACTGAATAGGTTGATTAAAAAAAATCAAAGGAATCATGAAATTTTCACAGGATGAAGAGGCAAACACTTTTCAACTTTGCTGTCGATGCATTATTAGCATGCAGAGTTCTCACAGATGTAGATGAAAAAGTCTCTCCCATTGTTGATATAAAAATATTAAATTGCAACCCAGTCTTTTGAAACAAATTGAAGCTGTGAAAAAATGTCTTGAGGCAAAATGAAAATCTTGACGTTACAGAAAAAAAATCATTAAGTAAGTTTAATATTATTGTGAAATGAGCATTTTCTCATTGCACTTTGTTTTAGAACATTAGAAATTACAGCTACTAATGAAGCTACAATAAGATTAGATCTAATTCATGTTAAAAAGCAGAAATAACATGCAACAGAGAGAGTGAAGAATTCCAATTACCAATGGATCACATCAAAGCTCTGACATCCTGCCACATCAAAAGTGAATGGTAGTGAGTAATTAAACAACTAATTGCAGAAGGAAAGTCCATAAATATCCCTGTCCTCTAAGATGGGGAAGCTGAACACATCAGTGCAAATTGTAATGCAGAATTTGCAACGGAAGAAATCCAGGTCCATTTCCTCCTGGTGCCCCAGCAGAATAGATGTCAGTATGTAATCAATTTATTTCACTTCATATGATTTCATGAAATGCTTGAAGGCACTAGATTCAGAAAAGGCTACATTCTCTCTCTAGTATTGCAGACATGTGCTCCAGAACTTCTTCACTGTTCCAGTAGAGCTGCAATACTTGGTATCTATCCAACAATGTGGAAAATTGTTCATGCATGGTCTTGTTCACAAAAATAATCACATATTACTTATCTGATAGCCAATAGTATAATGTCAATCTTTATAAAACGTAGACACTGCCACTCAATCAGTAATACATTGTTCACCAATCTTTAATCTGTGTTTCACAAGAGTCACTTAGCTCCAGAATTCATTACAGCCTTAGATAAAGCATAGTCCAAAAAGCTGAGTTCCAGAGTAAGAGTGACTGAACACTGGCATCAAGCAGACATTTGTTTGAGTGTGGCACCTGGAAGACCTTTAAAATATTAGTCAGTAGAAATCAGAGAGAAAACCTTCCACATTAGTGTTATGTCTTGGAAAAATGAAAATGGTCATAAATGTTAGAAGTTAATTGTCTCAGCTTAAAGACATCCAGGCCCCAAGCAGGAGTTCCTCAAGGTAGTGCCTAAAGCTCAATTATTTTCAGCTGTTTTATCAATAAGATCAGGAACAGAGAGGCTTACTGATAATTTCACAATACTTAGCACTCTTGAGATACTGGACTAGCCTGTGTCCATATGCATCAAGACCTGGAACACATTCAGGCTCAAGTTAGTAATGGCAACTAACATACATGCCATGCAACTGCAACCAATGACTGTCTCCAACAACAAAGAATCTCTTCTTGACATTCAATAGCATTACCATTATGGAATTCCCCACTATAAACATCCTTGGGTACCTCTGATCAGAAACTGAACTGGTCCAGCCACATACTGGCTACAAGAGAAGTTTGTGGGCTATGGGTTCTATTGTGAGTAATCCACATTTTAGCTCCCAACGCCTGTCCACCAGCTAATAGGTACAGTGTCTGGAGTGTGAAGATATGTTCTCCACTTATCGGGATGACTACTGCTCCAACAACATTCAAGAAGCTCAACACCATTCAGATCAAAGCAACTGGCTTGATCGTCACCGACCAACCAATCATTTCCTCCATCATGGACATAAAGAGGCAGCAATGCATAACGTTTACAAGATGCAATATGGAAATTTAGCAAGTTTCCTTGAACTGTATCTTCGAAACCCAAGTCCTCTACTGCCACCTGCAAATTCCCCTCCCATCCACACACCATCCTGAATATACTCTCACTCCTTCACTGTAGCTGCATCAAAGTTCTAGAATTCCCTTCCTAAGAGCATGAGAACTGTACATATCTATTAGTCAATGGGGACTCAAGACAGCATCTTGCCTTTTTGGAGGCACTTTGCACTGGGCAATAAATAATGGCCTAATGAATCTCACATCCATAGAGTGAAAAAGTGCCATTGACTGTTTTGCCTGGTATGTGCACAATTCATGCAGTGCTGAATTGTGATAAATTGCTGGTCTGAACCATTGTTAGTGCCAAAGCATACAAGTAAACAACCTCATATTGTAAAAGGATTAACCTCTTTAACAATGAAAATTTGTATTTATGTACTATTAGCACAATAAATCATTCCAAAGTTCTTCACTGGACCCTTATAAAGGAAATTATGACATTGAGACACATCAGAAATACAAGGGTAGATGATCAAAAGGTATTTGATCATTTTGCAATCCTTATGTGGGTTAAAGAAAAGTACACTGCTGGTTTTACCTTTGATCTATTTTCTTATTTATTGCGCTGCCATTCATTACAACCTTTAGCTATGATTTGCCATTTCCATGACAGTTTGTGGAGGTGGAGCCATCAAGATGCCTCTAGTCCAAGTCCTTGGGGTAATTTCATTTGCAAACGGTTCCTCCTTGGTTGGTAAATGTAATTTCCAGGGATCTGAGATCTGGAGAGCTGCGTAATTTGAAGTGGACTGGCTGTTACTTTGTAAAATGCTATTGTAATAAACCTGGCAATATGGTTCTGCTCAACACATTTTTGATTTGTGTATTTTTGGGTATAATCTCACAAGTTAAATTTTGGACCATGCACTGTGGCAGTTAGGTTAATAGAATGAAAAGCAGTTTTCTAGTTACCAGATAGTTGACATTGTAATTCATTGTCTCTGACTTTTGAAAATAAGTAAGCACCTGTGAGCATTGTGTACAGGTCACAATGAAGGTCGAGGATGATGCCACTGTCCCTAATGAATTATTCTCTTAAAGAATAAAGATTGCTTGCAAAATCATTTCATTATAAAAACAGTCAAACATATTATCATCTCTGTTTATTTCTGAGTTTCTGTTGATGTTTGAACATCATGTGCAAAATTAATGATGTGGGACCTTGAGGGTTCGATTTGGCCAGATGTTTTGAGGCCGCTGAATTTCCATTCACACTGAAGAACTCTATGCTGAGAACCCTGTCTCTGTAATTTTAAATTCGAGTTGAAAATGTGGTGCTGGAAAATCACAGCAGGCCAGGCAGCATCCGAGGAGCAGGAGAACGAACATTTCGGGCAGAAGCCCTTTTTCAGGAATGAGAATTCCTGAAAAAGGGCTTATGCCCGAAACGTCGATTCTCCTGCTTCTCGGATGCTGCCTGGCCTGCTGTGTTTTGTTTTTCCAGCACCACATTTTTCAACTCTGGTACTCCAGCATCTGCAATCCTCACTTTCTCCTAGCTGATTTTAAATTCGAGCCATGTCACATAATCAATTGCAATTATCTTTTGCTTTACTTTTACTTTTACTTAACTAAGTTTGTTGTAGGATCTTCCCGTCCCACAATGAAAACAACAGGAGTAGGAAAAACATAGGAACACTGCTATTTCTGAAGTTCCTTTCTAATCTGACATAATTCTGATAATATAAAAACAAAATACTGTGCATGCTGAAACATGAACAGTAAGTGCTGGACAAGCTCTGTAAGAGAGAGCAACAGAGATAACATTTAGAGTCCAAAGGCTCTTCTTTAAAACTGATTATTCTGGTCATTCTGAGTTGATATTTATTCATTCTTTCATTGTCGTGGGATGGGATCAAAATCCTACAATTTCCTGACTAACACCATTAGTGCTAGAACAGCAATAATTCCAGAAGACGTTTTACCAGCAACAACTCAAGGATGTGCAATAAATGTGAATTTACCAGCATTGACCAAGCCTGAGCCACGCATCTATGAAAAAATGAAGTCTATGAAAAAATGAAGACGGAACCTGAGTTTAAAAGTATCGTGCAATTATCTTCTCCTTTCAGCTCTCACAATCTTAAGCAAAATTGACTTGGACATTTTCAAGTTCATTCCAGTTGCCAGAAGTTGACAACGTTTAACTTAACATTGGGATGGCTGGTGTAGGCAGTGCCAATGAAATAGATCATGGTTAACTTTACCACATAACATACACATGATAAGCTGGATTTGGAAATAATGGATGCAAAAACAAATTGAATAGATGGCGTTAATTCACCAAACAAAAAGTGATACACTGGTCAAACTTAATAGTTTGAGTTTATATTATCTTTACAAAGTATCTCAGAAAATTACATAACCATTCAATTTAGATTGGTGGGTTATGTGACTCTCTTCGATATTTATTCTTTATCCTGCTACCCTTAAAAAAATGTCTCCACAGGGTACTGTAGAATTGTTCACAATGCGCTGGAAAACTGTCACAATAACATTGTTTTCTGAGATACCATGGCAACACTATTAGTTTTAAATAGACTGTATTTGTACAGCAAGGAAATTTTCTCAGGTTGCTGATGCAAGCCACTGACTACCATCCCCTGCATCAATTTTTATGTTCCTTTCATTTAATGCTTCCATTATACAAAGGGTGAATTTTAAATAACTTCTGGGTATAATTGAAAGCTTTTACATTACAATGGGAAGGACTGAAAACCTTTCCCCTGATAAGTGTCTATTCACAATTGATGCAAATATTCCCATGGGACAATTTGAATAGATGTACATTAATATACCTATTAAAGAAGAGCAGGTAATTCTCCCAGTGTTCTGGCCAACATTTATTTCAAAAGCAACATCATCAAAAACAAATCATCATCTCATTTATTCATTTTCTTTTTTTTTGTGGGATCTTGCTGCATATAAATTGGCTGTTATACAAGTTACACAATAGTAATAACCACATGTCAGAAATGATGCATTGGTTCTCATACGCTTTGGAACACGTTAAGGGTTGGATGAAACATTATTAATAGTTTGACTATATTTACCCCATTGGCAAGGTAAGCCTCTCCAGGTGAACTTACTGTTAGCCTAAAATCTCATCAAAGAGAGATCTCAGATCAGCAAAATAACTAAATCAATGTTAATAGCTCCCGACTGAATCTTACAATGAAGTGTCATCCCTCTTAGGCATTCGCAGACCAGCAAAATTATGTCCAGATAGAATGTATCTCCAAGTATTTTATAGCAGAAGCAACTTGACTAAATTAACCAACATCAACACATAGAATCTTAACATAAAAATTAGAGAATGTTGTTACTTTTTTGTGGGTCATTGTGGATAAAGTATGAAACTACAATTTCTCCGATATTTCACATTTTAGCTTAGTTCCATTTTAACTTAACAACGTAATTTTTTACAGAGTGGTTGAACATAAAGTAGCATAAAAATAGAAGGAAGGGTCGATCGTTTAACCCCTCAAGCCTGCTCCACTATTTGATATGAACATGGCTAACCTGATTATAGCCTTAATGCCACATTTTGTCTGTCCCCTATAAACTTTCATTGCTTTGTATATCAAACATCTGTCTAACTCAGCCTTGAGTACATTCATTGATCCAGCCACCACTGTTCTCTAGGGAGAAAGTTCCAAAGAGAGATGACCTTCTGAAAGGTGAAATTGCTCTATCTTTAATGTTTATTCTGAAAATGTGTCTCTTTGTTTTAGATTTGCCCATGAGTAGAAACATTCTTTCAGCATCATCCTGCAAAGCTCATAGATTTTGATATGTCTCAATAACATCAACTTTCATTCCTCCAAACTTCAATGGGTATAGGCCCAACCTGCTCATCATGTCCCCATAACACAGTCACTTCTTCCCAGTAGTGCGTTTAATGAATCTTTTTGAGGTCCCTCCAATGTAAGTATGCCCGTCCTTAAATAAGACCTAAATTGTACATTGTGCTATAGGTATGGTCTCACCAATACTCTATACTATTCTAGGAGGATTTCTTGCATTTGTTCTTAATCCCTCTTGCAATAAAGATCAACAATCCATTTGGTTTCGTAACTACTCGCTGTATGTGCCTGCTTGCATTTTGAGATTCATGTGCAAGGATACCCTGATCTCTCTATACTTCAACATTTTATTGTCTTTAAAAGCTCAGCAGGTCTGGCAGGATTTGTGAACTGAAGATCTGAGGAAGGGTCAGTCGACCTGAAATGTTAAATCCGATTTCTGTCCACAGTTACTGCCAAACCTGGTGAGCTTTTCCAGCAATATCTATTTTTGTTTCTGCTGCACAACGTTGGCAGTTTTTTCGGTTTTTATTCTTTTGTTTTTCTTCATTTAAACAATATTTTGTTGTTCTGTTCTTCCCAAAAAAGTTGATAGCCTCCCATTTTCCTACTCCAACTGCAAAGATTTTGTCCATTCACTTAAACCATCCGTTGCATACTTTTTGTGTCCTCCACACAACTTACTTTCCCAAGTATGTTTGTATCGTCAAGCTAGCCAGTAATATTAGAAATGATAGTAAAAGTTTCTTTCAATACATAAGAAACAAATGAGAGGCAAAAGTAGAAATTGGGTCGCTCCAAATTGATGCTGGAAGGCTAGTGCTGGGAGATAAGGAAATAGCTAAAGAACTTAATGAGTACTTTGTGTCAGTCTTCACAGTGGAAGACATGAGTAATATCCCAACAATTAAGGAGAGTCAGGGGGCAAAGTTGAGTATGGTAGCCATTACAAAAGAGAAAGTGCTAAGAAAGCTAAAAGGTCTAAAAATCAATAAATCTCCTGGCCCCATGGGCTACATCCTCGAGTTCTGAGAGACGTGGGTGAAGAAATAGCGGAGGCACTGACTGTGATCTTTCAAAAATCACTGGAGTCAGGGAAAGTCCCAGATGGAAAATTATAGGCTGATTAGCCTAACCTCGGCTGTTGGTAAAATTCCAGAATCCATCATTAAGATTGGGATTTCTAAATTCTTGGAAGTGCAGGGTTGGATTAGAACAAGTCGGCATGGATTTAGTAAGGGGAGGTCGTGCCTGACAAACCTGTTGGAATTCTTTGAAGAGGTAACAAGTAGGTTAGACCAGGGAAACCCAATGGATGTTATTTATCTAGACTTCCAAAAGGCCTTTGATAAGGTGCCTCACTGGAGGCTGTTGAGTAATGTGAGGGCCCATGGTGTTTGAGGTGAGCTACTGGCATGGATTGGGGATTGGCTGTCTAACAGAAAGTAGAGAGTTGGGATAAAAGGTTGATTTTCGGAATGGCAGCAAGTGACAAGTGGTGTCCCGCAGGGTTTAGTGTTGGGGCTATAGCTGTTCACTTCATATATTAATGATCAGGAAGAAGGCACTGGGGGGGGTTCTGGCGAAGTTTGTCGATGATGCTAAGTCAGGCGGACAGGCAGATAGTACTGAGGAGGTGGGGAGGCTGCAGAAAGATTTAGGCAATTTAGGAGTGTGGTCCAGCAAATGGCTGATGAAATTCAACGTGAGCAAATGCGAGCTCTTGCACTTTGGAAAAAAGAATACAGGCATGGGCTATTTTCTAAACAGTGAGAAAATTCATAAAGCCAAAGTACAAAGGGATCTGGGAGTACTACTCCAGGATTCTCTAAAGGTTGACTTGCAGGTTGAGTCTGTGAATAAGAAAGCAAATGTAATATTGTCATTTATCTCAGGAGGGTTTGAATATAAAAGCAGTGATGTGTTTCTGAGACGTTATGAAGTTCTAGTTAGGCCCCGTTTAGAATACTGTGTCCAATTTTGAGACCACACCTCAGGAAGGACATACTGGCACTGGAGCATGTCCAGCGGAGATTCACTCGGATGATCCCTGGAATGGTAGGTCTAACATAGGATGATCAGCTGAGGATCCTGGGATTGTATTCATTAGAGTTTAGAAGGTTGAAGGGAGATCAAATAGAAACTTACAAGATAATGCATGCTTAGAAAAGGTGGATGCTGGAAATTTATTTCAGTTAGGTGGGGAGACTAAGACCTATGGGCACAACCTTAAAATTAGAGGGGGTCAATTTAGAATGGAAATGGGGAGACATTTCTTCAGCCAGAGAGTGTGGGCCTGTGGAATTCATTGGAGCGCAGTGGAGGCCGGGAAACTGGGAGTCTTCAAGGCAGAGATTGATAAGTTCTTGATCTCGCAAGGAATAAAGGGCTACAGGGAGAGTGCGGATAAGTGGAATTGAAATGCTCATCAGCCATGATTAAATGGCGGAATGGACTCGATGAGCCAAATGGCCTTGCTTCCACTTTTGTGTCTTATAGTCTTATGGTCTTCTGGTCAAGAAATTTAGTCACAATATACTTTGTGCCTTCACGTAAGTCATTAATATAGAATGTAATTAGGTGAGGCAAAAGCTCTGATTCTGAGTGCTTAGGGGCATGTTCAGAACTGGATGAAGAATTATTAATTGTTCTAGTATTACTAAATCTACTTACAAGGTAAAGTTATCCAGTTTAACTTATGGCTAGCCTAAAACCTCAACTAAGAGAGATTTCAGATTAGCTATGCATCCAGACAATTGTAGGTAGTCCAAAGTTTCTCTTCACTGGCAATATAATGACACAGATGCAGTGAAAACCATGCAGTTCGCAGCACGCAACCAGCACAGTTGACACTCCCTCACACACACAACCCTACTTCCTCATTCTAGATACTGGTTAACCAGCATGCTACAGATTAGCTGCCCTCTAGCCACATGCTGTCTCAGCAACCAACTATCAACTAGGTCCTGTCTGGCTTGTCGCCCTTGATGCAGCTAAGCTCTGTCATGTGCAAGGAAAGCTTCCTCCTCCTCGATGTCCTCAGAAGACAGATCCCATTCTCCCATTTCCTTAGCATCTACCATAGCAGCTCATTGCCTGCTGCAGTTGTGCAGGGAACAGTGTGCCTGGATGATGTGGTTCATTCTGTCTGGGCTGCAATGGTGAGCCCTGACCATTACAGATTGGCCAAAGCTGCAGAACCACATTCTCAGCAGCTTTATACCAGGGCCCTGATTGCACAATGAGCATCAACTTGGTGAAGGTGCCACACCAGCTGTGCAACCAGTAAATTACATCAAAAAGGGAGAGCTTGTGTGGTCCAACCACCCTCAAATCCAAGACCCTGCCCCATTAGTAGCAGTGTTGCAGGTATTTGATTATGGCAAATCTGAGTGGAGGTAGCTTTATACTGTACTGGGTCCTTAATGCTGGGGAATGCCCATTACTGCCCAATTAGATACCTGAGAGGCACTTAACCAACTTGGGAAGCCTGACCTTTCCAAAGGAAACAGGCCAGGGCTCTTGGCATCCCTCAAGCTGATGGGTGAGATTATTTAACCTCTATTAAATACCATCCATGGCTACTTGAACACATTCTCAAAAATCTATACTTCCCTTTCAGTATATTGCTGATTACTTATGATTACACAGAAGCTCAATGCCATTAATTGTGGGTTTGGAATTTTCCAATAACTAATTGCAGAACTAAAGAAACATTTGCCCATTTTTGCATGGCCTCTTTTGTTTTAAGCGATAATGTTTTCGAAGATTCAACATTACTATTTGCACTAAGACAGAAACTACTGTCTTTACAGCACCATTTAATAAAAGGGGAACCTTCAATCTAATTGTAGGTTTATGTGAAGTGAATGTGAATGAGCCACAATCAGATCTAAACTTTGAAAAGGACGTTGTATTACAGTTAGTTGAAATAAAAGTAGAAAAGTCCAAAAGGTCAGATGGTATGCATTCCTGAATCATGTAAGTTGAAAATTGATAACACTTCATCATAATTTTCAAACAATATTTGGATACAGGAATTGTACCAAATGATTAAAGCATTTCAAAAGCTTCATTCATTTTCAAGGAAGGCCAAGAGGATAAAATTATTATTCTTGTCTTGGTTGTGCATAAACTGCTCATGTATGACACATTGAATGAACTTAATGAACATGTAGAAAGGCATAGATTAGTCAGGAAGGTCGACATAAGTTTGAATAGAACTGGCATCATTGACTCATTTAATTAATCTTTTTGAGGAAATAAGTGCACATAAATACAGGTCGTTCTGCTATAATGCAAGTTTCGTTAATGTGAATTTGCTATAATGCGATTGACGAATTGGGGACAAGTGCAAACGTTTAAACTGTATGTTGGTTATAACATGATTCCAGTCCCATTAGTTTAAATGGTGCTGCTATTATGTGATTTTCTTATAACATGGGATTGCATGAGAACAGAACTACCACGTTATGGCAGAACAGGCAGTAAAAAGAAACGTTTCTGTGTTTTCAGAGGTTATGCAATTTGATACTACAATAGAATGTTTTAAAAGCTAAAAGTTTTTTAAAAAATTCATTCACAGGATGTGGGCATTGCTGGCTAGGCCAGCATTTATTGCCCATCCCTCATTACCCAGAGGGCAGTTCAGTGTCAACCACATTGCTGTGGATCTGGAGCCAAATGTAGGCCAGACCAGGTAAGGATGACAGCTTCCTTCCCTGAAGGACATTGGTGAACCAGATGGGCTTTTCCTGAAAATTGGCAATTATTAGACTCTTAATTCCAGATATTTTTGTTGAATTCAAATTCCACCATTTGCCACCATAGTGGGATTTGAATCTGGGTCCCCAGAGCAATGCCAGAGTCTGTGGATTAACAGTCCAGTGATATTACCATGAGCCCATCGCCTCCCCATAAGTAAATGTGGTGGCTTTGAAAGAAATGGCCAGAGAACTATGAATTGATGAGTGGTTCAAGTAACATTTCATGTTCAGCCAGTAGCTTCACTGCTGCAAACTTCAACATTGTTGAGACAACTAAGTGGACGCTAGGAAATTGTTTCTGTTAGGCAAGGAGACTAGGACCCGTGGACACAGCCTTAGAATTAGAGGGGGTAAATTCAGAACAGAAATGCGGAGACATTTCTTCAGCCAGAGAGTGGTGGGCCTGTGGAATTCATTGCCGCTGAGTGCAGTGGAGGCCGGGACGCTAAATGTCTTCAAGGCAGAGATTGATAAATTCTTGATGTCACAAGGAATTAAGGACTACGGGGAGAATGCGGGTAAGTGGAGTTGAAATGCCCATCAGCCATGATTGAATGGTGGAGTGGACTCGATGGGCCGAATGGCCTTACTTCCACTCCTATGTCTTATGGTCTTATGGTCTTATGGAAGCACCAGTGGCACATTGCAAGTTCTTTTATCTGACCCCAAGTACCCTCAGTCTGCATACATAACAAATGGACAATGAAATAATTGCAAAGTAAATGTAGTTAAGATATACAAAGTGTTGCTTTATGCATTTGTTCTTACAATGATCTCACATCCAGTAAACATCTATCCCATACATTCACCCATCAAAGTGGCATTGGCTCTGCCCACCTGACTCTTGTCCCACCCATTCCTCCAGTAGCACTTCCCATCTGGAGAATAGAAAGTAATGGCAAGGAATGCGGCCTGCCCTGACCTCTGTACTTGCAGCTCCCTGACAGACAAATTGCAATTCTACTGACTGCTGGTGATAGCCCTGCAGGACTGACTGCTGCCTACTCCCCGACTGTGCTGGAATAGATCCTCCGACTATGAATGTCTGAAATTGATGTGTGACAATTGCCAAGTCCTTGGACTGTGCACAGGAAGTGCCCATGACTAATGGTGCTGGGACCCCCTGACCAACAGCAGCCCCCCTCACCCCATTTGACTGGACTGCACACTAGCCCCTATTAGTTTCTGATATGACGATGTGGTCGAATGAATGTGCCATGTGTTTGCCATGCAGCAAACTAGCTCATGCCATAGGTGGTAGATTGACATCTTGTTTGGCCATACAGCAGATGCTTCCAACCCTGGACAGATCCCTATTGAAAAGCAGCCTCTCTGTGTCTCTACTAAAGAGCACCTCAGTACACAATAGTGACAACTTCTGGTTCTGGTTGAAGGACAAACATGCTAATAAGCATTGCTAGCCTGGTAATGCAAGGCATGGATGCTGGGAGGATGTAGCTTGGTGCTCAGTGAACAAGCCACATGATACAGCCTGGCACACGCGGTGAGTTCGGTGGCTGCCCCTGAAGACAGAGTGTCCCTGCTGCAGCCTTTCAATGCTCCTTGCTAATGCATCCTGCAGTCACTGGGATTCCGAAGCATCCTGTAAGGGTATTAGAGAAGATGCAGTAAACTGAATTGACTAGGTACCCTCTTTGGTTTCCATGTCAAGTTTTCTCAATGTTTGGCTTGCTTGGCACATTTAGTAAGATAGAAAGCTGAATATAAATGAGGCAAGTCAGGCCATCACAAGACATGGAACAAGCAATAAGCCTGCTTAATGAGGAGCTCGTTGCTGCCGAGTGGGGAACTTACCTTGTCTTTTGTCAAAAGCATAAAAGTAAGATGCTCCCAAAATTTCTGGTGAAGGGCTCTGACCCGAAACGTCAATTTTCCTGCTCCTCGGATGCTGCCTGATCTGCTGTGCTTTTCCAGCAACACACTCTCAACTCTGACTTCCAGCATCTGCAAACCTCACTGTCTCCATCAAGATGAGTCTTGTCAGAGTTAGAGTCATAGAATCATAGAAATGTACAGCATGGAAACAGACCCTTCAGTCCAACCCGTCCACGCCAACCAGATATCCCAATCCAATCTAGTTCCACCTGCCAGCACCCGGCCCATATCCCTCCAAACCCTTCCTATTCATATACCCATCCAAATGCCTCTTAAATGTTGCAATTGTACCAGCCTCCACCACTTCCTCTGACAGCTCATTCCATACACGAAACACCCTGTGCTTGAAAAAGTTGCCCCTTAGGTCTCTTTTATATCTTTCCCCTCTCACCCTAAACCTATGCCCTCTAGTTCTGGACTCCCTGACGCCAGGGAAAAGACTTTGTCTATTTACCCTATCCATGCCCCTCATAATTTTATAAACCTCTATAAGGTCACCCCTCTGCCTCCGACGCTGCAGAAAAAACAGCCCCGGCCTGTTCAGCCTCTCCCTGGAGCTCAAATCCTCCAACCCTGGCAACATCCTTGTAAGTCTTTTCTGAACCCTTTCAAATTTCACAACATCTTTCCTTCTTGTCTGATTCTGCCACAAATCGTGCCATTGTCCTCAACACTCAAAACTTGTAACGGATTCTCTCCTTTGCCTTTTGTCTGTCTTAATTACAATTGACTGAGTATGTGTTTTAGAGTTTTGAAGATGTATACATTAAGTCGTATAAATTAGAAGTCTTTATTTTACAGTTGTTGCTAAAGTTAACTGTGTTACAATAAATTGAGTTATTTTTACTGTTACAAAAGAAACGCAGTGTGGTTTACTTTTGTCTCATCAGTTAGGCTAATCAGGTGGCGGCTTCATTAGGATTCTCACATATTTACGTATTTTGTGACGACCTGTGGAACAGTGAAGGAATGATTATCAGTACGATATTCCTAGTTATGTCACGACAGCTTTAAGAAGGCTTTAAAACCGCTGCAGCCTGTCTGGTGCAGTACCCCCATACTGTTGCTGTGAAGAGATCACCAGGATTTTGATCCCATGACAGTGACACAAAGATGATATATTTTCACTTCAAGGCATAATGTGACTTGGATGAGTATTTGCAGGTGGCACTACTCCCACATGTCTGCTGCCCTTGTCCTTCTAGTTGATAGGGATATTTAGTTTGGAAAGTGCTGTCAGAGGAGCATTGTTGAGTTGTTACTTTTGATCTTGTATGTGGTACTAATTGTTTCCACTGTACATCAACAGCGGATGGAGTGAATGTTAAAGTTGCGGAATGAGGTGTGAATGCAGTGAGCTCCTTCCAGGATGTTAACCTTCTTGTGTGTATTTGGAGCTGGACTCAGGCAAGTAAATGGAGAGTGTTCTATCACACCTCTGACTCGTGCCTTGTAGTTATGGACAGACTTTGAGGAGTCAAGAGTTAAATTACTCACCACAGAATTGCGAGTCACTGAGATGCTCTTGTAGCAACAGTAGTTACATGACTGGTCCAGGTGAGTTTCTGGTTAATGGTTAGACTCCAAAAGATGTTTTTATCTTAGGAAATTCAGTGATGGTTTGAAGGTATTGAATGTCAAGGGAAGCGGACTAGATTCATTGTTGTTGGAGATGTCCATTTTATTGCACTTGAATGATACAAGTGTACACGTCACTTATTTGATAAAGCCTGAATGTTGTTCACATTTTATATGGACACAGAGTGCCTCAGTGCCTGATGATTTGCAAATGGGGCTGATCATTGTATCATCACTAGGGTCTTGAATTTCATGACAGATAAAGAACAGACATCCAAATTAGAATCTAATATGGCACCTCTTTCCTGGTAATGCTTTAGTTCTTAGTTAGTACACAATCAACACATTATCTAATTGTTTGACTCAGACATAGATACCATTGGTGTGTGATGAAGTGGCCAGATACACTCTGACAATTTGTAGTCTTTGAGTTCAAGAGCTAAGATGATTGACCTCCAACAATCATAACCGTCTTCTTTTGTGCTAGGTACTGCCCCTCCAAAAGTGCAGCACACCTTTGGTATTGCATCCCCCACTGTCAGCATCCTTAGAATTACTGTTGACCAGAAGTTAAACTTCACTAGCTATATAAATACTGTGACTTCAAACAAAGATTAGAGACTGGCAATTCTAAGATGGTTAACTCACCTGATCTCCTAAAGGCTGTCCACAAGTTTTAAGTCAGGAATGTGATGGAATGTACTCCATTTGCTTGGATGTGTTCAGCTCCAACAAAATACAAGAAAGACAATACCATCCAGGTCAAAGCAGTCCATTGATTAACAGTCCATCCAGCTACTCACTAAGTCTCCTTTGAAAACACCTTCTAAACCCATGATCTCTCCCAACTAGAAGCACAATATCAACAGACACATGGGAACATTTTCACTTGCAAGTTCCCTTTCAAACCACACACTTTGCTGACTTGGAATTATTCACTGCCACTGACTCCAAGTGGTCAAACTCCCTTCCTAACTGTACTGCAGCTGCATCCGCTCCAGATGAAATGCAAAAGTCCAAGAAGGCAGCTCACCACCACCAAATAGCGATTGGCAAAAAATCATTGGCATGGTCAGTGATGCTCATATTCCATGAAGGAAAGAAACAAAGTTAACCATAAACAGGCCTTGAAACACATAGCCCGTGAATGGATAAAACATGGAGCTGACAAACATGGAAAAAGAAACGACAATAGTCTACAAAAATCTTTTTATAGCATCTAATGCTTTCTAACCAGTGTGGTAACAGCTTCCCTGTAGGCCATTTTAATGCACTGGTTATCTGATTTCTTCAAATCCCTGTCCCTGTTATTTTAGAGTTATTAATCTCCTTCTTTCATATGAGTGAAAATAAATTGAGTGAGAATGCTGTTCATAAAGATGGATCTAAATATGACCTTGCTACTTCAAGCTAAATTTGTTTCATCTGTCTGACCAGCAGAGTTCAGGACCAAAAAATGAACTGTTAAGGTGGATAAGAACATAAATGATGTTGACAGGTTTTTAATGAATGTATGAATATGAACAGCTAGGATTAATTATTTAGGCTATAATGAATGTGAAGACTTCAGCGGCTCCATCACAGCAGATGTCATGAAGTGAAGCCAAGTGTTAACAATAAGCAAGCTGATAACCTCACAGCTTAAAGGGACAGTATGTAGGATCATTGAAAGTTACCTAGCTCCTGCATTCCATCTCCATGATTCTCAACATTTGTATGGTTTTCAAGGATTTCCTTGTGTCATGTCCAGATCCATTGCGAATTCACTGAAGAGACTATTGGCTTTAATTAGACAGCAACTCTACCTTCATTGTATTAACCAACCACCGGAATAGTAAGAAGGTGAACCATGATGACAGGTGAGAATCAAGGTTCACTAAAAGAGCGCTATTCATTCTGTTGTGCCCATGCTGGTTCTCTGTAAATACCATTCAGCAGATCCTATTACTCTATCTGATCCTTGTAGCCCTAAAACATGTCTTTCCTCAGGTAAGTTTCCAAATCACTTTTGAAAGCTATGATTGAATCTGCTCCCTCTACACTTCCAGGCAATGCATTCCAAATCCTAGCCACTTGCTGAGTAAAAGAGTTCTGTCTCATATCATTATTGTTCCTTTGGTGAATTGGTGTCCTCCAGTTCTTGATCATTCCTGTCTACTCTGATCAGACCTTTCATAGTTTTGAATATTTCTGTCAAACCTCCTCACAAACTGCTCTCTAAAAGAGCAGTAACTGCTTCTGCAGCATTTGTTAATATTATTTTGACTTTTATTTATTAAATGTGGACAGCAAATGCTTGATGAGCCAGCATTTATTGTCCATTCCTTATTGCTCTTGAAATGACTGGTTTGCTAGACCATTTCAGAGGGCAGTTCAGAGTCAAGCACATAGGTGTGGATTTGGAATCTCATGCAAGCCAGACTGAGTAAGGAAGACAGTCTTGCTTCTCTGAAGAACATTAATGAACCAGGTGTGCCTTTGTGAAAATCAACAATGGTTACATGATCATCATTAGCTTTTATGATTCCATATTTTTCATGAATTGAATTCAATTGCATTAACACTGAAAAAAAACCTCAGAAGAACTGTGGATGCTGGAAATCAGAAATAAAAACACAAATTGCTGCAAAATCTTAGCAGGGCTTGCAGCATCTGTGGAGAGAAATCAGAATTAATATTTGGGTCAAGTAACTCTTCTTCAGTTCACTGGACCTGATATGTTAACTCTGGTGTTTATCCACAGATGATGCCAGACCTGCTGAGGTTTTCTAGCAATTGCTATTTTTGCATTAAAATTGAATTCAAATTTGACTATCTGGGATTTGAACACTTTTCGCCAGATTATTAACAAACAAAAACAGAAATTGCTGGAGAATTTCAGCAGGTCTGGCATCATCTGTGCAGAGAGAAGCAAAGTTAACATTTGGAGTCTTGGATGGTGTTGTGGAGCAGACCTGTAGTTCAGGTGCATAATTCTTTGAAGTTTGCATCATTGATAAAGAGGGTAGTTAAGAGAGCATATAACATGCTTCCTTTCATTGCTCAGACCTTTGAGCATAAGAGTTGTGACATTATATTGAGTTATTACAGGATGTTGGTGAGACATCTTCTGGAGTACTGTGTCCAGTCTGGTCTCCTTGTTCCAGGAAGATATTATTAAGCTGGAGAGGGTTCAGAAGAGACTTACAAGGATGTTGCCGGAAATGGAAGGCTTGAATTGTAAAGAGAGGGTGGCTAGATTGGAACTTCTTTTCCTGGAGTATAGGAGATTGAGCGATGACATTATAGAGGTTTATAAAATCATGAGAGATATAGATAAGGTGCATCGCAGGTGTTGTTTCCTTAGGGTGAGGGATTTCAAGATCAGGAGGCAAGGTGAGAGGAGAAAGATTTTAAAAAGGCAATTTGTTTTCACAGAGAGTGGTTCATGTGTGGGACAAACCTCCAGAGGAAGTAGTAGGAGTGGGTACAATTACAATGTTTAAAAGACATTTGGATAAGTACATGAATAAGAAAGGGATATGGGCCAGGAGCAGGCAGGATGGACTAGTTTAGATGGGCATGCTGGTTGGCATGAACTAGCTGGACCTAAGTGTATGTTTCCATGCTGTGTAACTCTGACTGTATGAGTCCAGTGACCCTTCTTCAGAACTGGACCATTCGCCTGATACTCTGGATTGATTGTCTAGTAATATTGCCACTATGTCACAGCCTCCCCTATGTCATTCAAATCTTTAGCATGACTGGAATCAGTGATACTAAGGCTGAAGCTGCTCCCAGTAGCCTCCTACGACTTTCACGCTGTATCCAGTGCCAGAAGAGTGTAAGTCTAGGCCACTCCCATGTAAGCCAAAGGCTCCTGACTTGATGCTGTCATAATATTGGTCAGTCCTTGCTGCTAATTTCACAGTCTGTTTGCAAATTTAGTTCATACAGCTCCATTCAATGCATTTAGTTGTCACTCACCCAAGAAACCTGTGCTTTAAACATCATGGCAACAACCTGTTGATGAAGTGCCTTTGACTGACTTCTGATTAGACTGAGGTTGCAGAAGGACTATGTTGTATTTTTGAAGGTTTTGTTTTACCAGTATTTAAAATCAGGGAGAATACAAGATTTGGTACCATGTGAGTTGTGCTGATAGTGGTTGCTATGCCTCCCAGGTTTGCAACATGACCATGAAATGAAGCAGATCCTGCAGAGAATAGATCATTGTGAAGAGAAGAGCATGACATTGAGGGCCTTACCTAGAACGTTTGTGGACAGTGCTGGATGTGACTGAAGTTTGGCCAAGAGGTACTCATTGAAGTTTGCCATTGTGAAAGAAAGGGTAACTATACCTTTACTCTAAAGTGTAGATATTGAGTACGTACTTATAAACATATGAATCACCTACCCTGAAAACCTTTCAACTACCTTGCTGAATAAGAATCTATCTCCCTCTGCCTTATGAATATTCAAGGACTTTGCTTCTACTGCCTTTTCAAGAAATGAGTTCCAAACACTACACTACTCTCTGAGAGAAAACATCTCACTTAACCTTGGTTTTCAAGGAGTGACTCCTGATTTTTGAGCAGAACCCCTTATCTTAATTCTCTCACGTGAACACATCCTCACTCTATCAACCCTATCAAGATCCCTCAGGACTTTATATGTTTCAATTGGGTCACCTCTTATTATTCTCAATTCCAGTGGATTCAAACCTAGCCTGGTCAATCTTTCCTCATAAGACAACACCTTCTGTCCCTTGGAGGTAATAGTCCAGGATACTTTCTCTGATCTGCCTCCAACATATTTGCATCCTTCCTCGAATAAGGTGACCAATACAATGCACAGTGCTCCAAATTTAGTCTCACGGTATAAATGAACCTTGTTAATGTTGAGCATCTGTGCCCTGTCACATCATGATATTAGAGCAGTTAGAACTGCGGTCTTGGCCTTTAGTGTTCCAGAGATGTCCTCTATTCACATCCTTTATACTTAGTTATGTTTAATAAAACCTGCAATGTTCACTCAGACACCTTCTACAACCCAATTCGGGACATCAACCCAGTACAAGACTAGCCCTAAAGCTGCCAATGTTGTCACCACCATCTTACATTTTTATATGTCCAAGTCATCCTGGGTGGGATAGAAGACATTGCTGACACATTCCAGTAAACTGTCACCATAGATGTGTCTGGGAAACCAAGGCAAGCCGTCTACTCCATTTGAGGTCTGTATGTTGTCTTCGTGCTCATTACAGATGAGCAGGATGCAAAGGTAATTGGCTTTACTAGATCAGCTGAATTTCTGATGGTGAAGGTTATCATTGGCTGTGCAAAAACGTTGTGACAACAAGGAGAGCTAGGACCAACAGGGTATTTCATTCCCTTAGTGTGTGTTTGATCTATGATTATGCAAGCAACATTGTATCATTGAATGCCCATTAATCCCAGTAATAAGCACAATTGGAATCATTCTGTACCAGTCAGGTCCACTCACCATCATTGGATTTCCTGGAGGAACATGCATGTGACTTCTCAAGGACAAAGGCTACTCCATTACATGTGGCTGGTAAATGCCCAGCATCCAACCATATAAGGAGAGCATGTTAGCAATGAGAGCCACGTAAAACATTGTGGAGATCACTGATCAAGTACTATGCCAGATTAGGCTTCTAAGGTCATGATGTGGCCTCCACAAGATAATTGTTAAGAATATGTAGCCAACTGTTACAGCCTACAGAAACCCAGAGGCTACTTGTGTGATGATGCTGTCACTTTAACAAGGTTATTTTGTTCTTGGGTTATTTTTAACAGAGATAATAAAGGCGGAGGTGCCTAATTGTCTTAGGTAGAGCATGGTTTAACAATAGCAGGGAAATGGCCAGTACTCCTGATTTAGGATTTCTCTAGTTTGGTTTAGTTCAAGCAGAGAAGCTGTTGGTAGCTGTAGCAGAAGCTGCTACAGTGCAAAAGGGTTCCATGCTTCAGCAAATGTTTCTTGACTGGCTTCTCTCTCTGAAAGCTCTCCTGCCTGTAAGAACCTGTATTTGAATTTACCTTTTGCCAAGGAATGTGTTTATGGGAGGTTATAGGAATTGGAACACCTCCTTAATTAAGTTGCTGTATCGAGTCAGTTAAGTTTTCTTTTGTTTGTGTTTCGCTGTAGTGCCTCAATTCATTCTGTTTTGCTTAAAGCCGAGTGGTTTGATGAGCTGCAGCATACCTGGAATATCCACTGCACATCTACCTTTAATACAAGAAAGGTTAGGGTCTCGGCTACCTTCTTGAAATATTTTGAGGGAGTCTGGCCTGGTCCAAAACATTAGGCAGGAGCGTAAAGAGGAAGAGGGGAAGATGGAAGAAAGTTTTCTGCCACCTACTAATTGAACGGGCTGTCAGAGGGTGCATTGTCATTCTCTGTTTTCAATGAAACTACTTCCCTGATTAACATGGACCCATCTTTCTCCATCGTTACATCCATCTGAGACATCAATTGCAGATCACCTTAGCCATCATCTAACATCAAAGACAATTCATCAAAGCCTTCTCATTATCATCAACACATTGAATTACACAGACAGAACTTAGCTTTTCATCCATGTCCAACCCCCTTATTGTCTGTCTTGCAGGTTTCCTTCCCTTGACCTAGTGCTCTTTTACGTTACTACATCAATGGCTGGGAAAAAGACTGCTGACAATCATTGGATGATGCTGTGGATAGTCTTTGAAGATAGCCTTAAACAACTCTGGATCTTGAGGGCCTACCTTCAGCGCCTCAACCTGGGAGGTAGCAATCTGGGCTAGCTTGCTGAAAGGCAATAGCAAGGTCAATGGCAAAGTGGCAATAATGAGAGAATGATACTGTCATCCTCAGAGGAGATTGACAGATTGCAAATTGATGCTGCATGAGTCCACTACTATTCCCATTGAATGGCTTCATTGAAATCCGCATGATGTGCAGCACTATTCTACTCAACAAGACTCAGCAAATAAAGGGGTGTCTGTCACCCATTAATCTCTCTCTGTAGTCTTCTGCTTTGGACAACCATTCAAGAGGAAGGAAAAATTGGCAGTGATACTGCAGCACTGTGTTTAGCATAGCGCAACACAGCAATGCAACACATACACCCGCCACAGCTGAATAGCTGGAGGGATGTAGATGTAACAAGGTGTGGATGTGTTCTGAGAGCATTGGAAGGTGCATGTCAGTGATGCAGATTGCATGTTTGTTAGTGCTGAGTGCTAGTGAGAGCTGCTGTGAGAGTGGTATGATACATAGAGCAGTGGGAGAGTTGAGTGAGTACTAGATGATGTGAAGATGCACGCACTCAACTTCAACATGTGTCGGATTGTTGAATTTCATTTGGCCGTATTTCTAGGTCCAGAAGGGAGCAGATTCGAGATAATGACTTCTCTGGCTACCTGATCTCATTCTGTTCAGAGTGCAATCTTGGAGGCCCCCCTCCAACATTCCCCCCAACCAACTGGAAAAATGGCCTTCATTTCTCTTTCCCCTCTCCTTATTAATTCATTTGGCCCTACATCTGGGAACATGTTAATTCTTTCCATGCAAGTTTCTTTTTCCTTTTTTAAATTTTCACCAATATCATCAGTAGCATCCTTTTTATGATCCAGTGCAGCTTCTCTTTAAGAAGAGCAGACTACCTTTAAGAATTGGAGGCTGGCAAGTATATGCTGACCTTTCACACTGTTCTAGACCCTGTCGAGTAGGCAGTTAGCCAGTCAGCAGTGCAAATTGTGCCGTGCTTATTGCTAATTAAGAAAGTAGCACAAAATTTGAGAGCTATCTACCTCCATAGCATTGGAACAGCTACATCATGATTCATGCCTGTCACAATGAGAAAATGATGTAGACCAAATCTTCACCCTCTTTAAAAACTGCTTTGTTTATGAAGCTCCCATGAACTGCTGTATATATCTATTTTGCTGACCTAAAGGAAATTAGGGCAGATTAAAATGAGGTTTTTTTTTTTGCTTTTGACTAAAGTGCAGTTTAAGCATTGGATACAAGACAGCTTCAGTGCAGCTTTTTAACATAGAAACATTGGAACATAGGAACAATGACAGATCTTTATTCACTTGAGCCAGTTTCACAATTCAATCAGGTCATGGCTCATTTGGACCTAACAATATACTCATCACATCAGTACTGCATATGCTAGACAAAAAATCTATCAATCTCAGTCAAAGAATTAATAATTGATTAGGCATCTCTTGCTATTTGCAGAAGAGGTTCAAATGGTGGAGAATTCTCATCTCATTTCACACTTTGAAAGTGTCTCCAATTTTTAGATTATGCTGCATAATCCAAGAATCCCCAACTCATGGAAGCAGCCTTTCCTTATTTTTTCCTCTCAATATTTTGAAAGTTTTGATCCAATCACCTTCTAAATTTAAGGGATTATGACCCTGGTTTGTTTAATATCTCCTCATACTCAGCCATCAGAACCTTGTTCCCACTTCTGTGAATGTTCACTACATGCCTTCCTAGCCTATTACATCTTTCCTAAGCATGGGACCCAGAACTCACACAGCTCTTCAGGTTTACTGGAACAGTGCTTTGTTTAACTGAAGCATAACTTCTATCCACTTCCACCCTTTTTCTCATGATATAAAAACTAGCGTTTCATTAGTCTTTGGATCACTTTTCTGTTCATGACATTTTAATTATCAATTTACCTGGATACACAGATTTCTTTAGTTTTCATGTATTTTCAAACTTCTCACCAATTTGCAAAGTATCCTGTCATATCCTTTGAAGTGGATGATCTGATGGTGTGTTTGATTAGTTTGAAATCTATTTGTCATAGTTTTGCTAATTCATCTAATCTGTCAAGATGTCTTTGTAATTTTGTACTTCCATTTTGTACATAAAACAAATTTTTTGTACTTGGCAAAAAAAAAACTGTTACTTAGATTGTGTGATCCCAGTTGATGGTATTACTAGACCAGTCAAATCATAGCATGATAGAATAAAATAGATTTAATAATTTTTTTATTGTTTAGTTAGTTGATGTGGTGGCCAATCAATGAGATGTATTTCCATATGGCTGCAGACTTATTATAACAACAGATATTTAAACTAAGAAGAAAAGAAAGCAAACTTACTAAATATAGAATACAGTCAAAGCGATGTTTCCAACTTTCTTCCCCAGTCCAGAGAAATTACATCTCCATATCAAATTTCTAACTCCACGAAAGTAATTCTCCCCAATTTATTTTCTGTCGCATTTTCTTAAATGAATACTCACAAAACAAAGAGCTTACATCTTTTGAATAACTTGCGCACAGAAAGGGGAAAGTCAGCTGAAACAGGATAATACAATTTCTGCTTAATCTTTTGAAACCTCCAGTGTCTTGGTCAATAGCATAAAACAGGCCACCTGGTGGACACTGTAAACAAAGTAAATTATTTTTCCTGCTTTTATTTATCTGGATCCAGGAGGAGAATGTGGCATCATCCTTATTCCAAAACAATATCATGGGCTGTTGCTAACCTGGATCCATTGTTCTTATGTTCACTCCAGCAATAGTGAAATGACCTCCATAATTCCAAGGTTTGCCTGCATAAATCTTGAGTCTTGAGCAACTGGCATCCTCAGTTCAGAGGTATTAGTGGAGACAATGCCAAAGACCAAATCACAGCAACCTTCAGACATGCATTTTGGGAATGCTGCCCATTTTTTTCCTGGAGCTGAACCAATTTCCACCCTGAGAGTTTAAGGTGGCTCATACTATTTCCAGTGAGTTTAATCAGTTTATGCAGGAGTTTATTGTTCGCCCAAGGCATACCACCCTCCAGTTTCCTGCAGGCAGTCGGCCAAATTTCAAATCATAGTAATTGTAGGCTTGTAAGTGAGGTAGTCTTGCCATACTAGAATAAAGTATCTGCTGAGAGCCTGAATTGTCTGTGTTCAGGCCTCTGCCAGTACTAATGGGTAATGGAGAATTAGAAAATTGCAGGATTTTTATGAGTCTCTTCTCCCTTCACTATATCCTTTCAATGTGAACATGTACTAAACCTTTGAATTGGATTTTTCCCGCTTTTTGTGGATAGGACTTACCTGGACAATATTCCACATTGTCAGATGGATGACAGTGTTTGAACTGTACTGAAGGTTTAGCTGGGATTGCAGCTAGTTCAAATGCACAAGTCCTCGGTACTGTACACTGTACACTCACTTCTATCTTTCTGATGGAAGGAAGCAGTTGGAGATGGTTGAGCTTGGACACTCCCCAGAGAAACTCCTGCAATGATGTCCTGGAGCTGAGATGACTGACCCCCAACAACTACAAGCGTCTTCTTCTGTGCTTCGTATGCCTCCAACCTGTGTTGTCTCCTAATTCTTATTGACTCTAGATTTGCTGTGGCTCTTTGTGCCATATTTGGTCAAATGCTGTCATGATGTCCAGGGTAGTCATTCTCACCTCTCCTCTGGAATCAGCTATTTTGTCCATGTATGAGCTGAGACTGTAGCAAGCTGAGTGTTCCTGGTGGAAGGCAAATCGAGCATTGCTGAATAGATTATTAGAGATAGTGAAGACAGAATCAATAAAGTGTGGAGCTGGATAGAGCACAGCAGGGTTGTTGAAAGGTTCTGATCTGTAATATCAACTCCTCTGATGCTGCTTGACCTGTTGTACTTTTCCCAGCTCCACACTGAATTGGTTAGTACCATGCAAGTGTTGCTTAACAGCACTGTTGACATCTATCCAATTATTTTACTGACTATAGAGAGTAGACAAAAGGATGGTAATTGGGTAGAATGAATTTATCATGCTTTTTCTGTCATGGACAATAGGGGACAATATTCCACATTGTTGGATAAATGCCCTTGCTGTAACCGTATTGCAATAGCTTGGTCAGAAGAACTGCAAGTTCTGGATCACAAGTCCTCAGTACTATTGCTGGATTGTTGTCAGGCTCACAGCCTTTGTTAGGAGAAAGTGAGGACTGCAGATGCTGGAGATCAGAGCTGAAAAATGTGTTGCTGGAAAAGCGCAGCAGGTCAGGCAGCGTCTAAGGAGCAGGAGAATCGACGTTTCAGGCATAAGCCCTTCTTCAGGAAGAAGAATCCCTTCCTGAAGAAGGGCTTATGCCTGAAACGTCAATTCTCCTGCTCCTTGGATGCTGCCTGACCTGCTGCGCTTTTCCAGCAACACATTTTTCAGCTCAGAGCCTTGGTTGTATTCCGTGCCTTCAGCCATTTCTTGATATCATGTGGGTTGAATTGAATTGGCTGAACACTGGCATCTGCGATGCTGGATCTCTGACAGAAGCTGAGATGGATCAACCACTTGGCACCCCTGGCTGGAGATTGCTACAAATGCCTTAGCCTTTTCGTTTGCACTGATGTGACGGACTCCCACAGCATTAAGGACAGGAAATTTGTGGAACCTCCTCCTCCTTTGAGTTCCAGGATTTTGAAACACTGACAGTGAAGGAACCAGAGCCCAGTTTCCAGTCAGGATGGTGTGCAGTTTGGAGGGGAAAAACACAAGTTGATTGATCAACATTTGAAAGGGAAACGATGGTTGATGTTTTAGTTAGAATGCTTAGGGCGGCAGAATTGTGCAGGATCAGGAAAGAGCATTGCTCCATCAGGTTGGTTGCTTCTGCATGTATAGCAAAAGTTTATTTCAGTTAAAAACTTGATTTCTCAAATAAAATGTTTTTATTTCTGATTGTTGTAATTCACAATATTAGAGTGGGCAAATCCATTCTGGGAGTTACTGGAAAATCACATTCCGAAAGCACTTATGTGAACAAATATTGCTGTCTGAATAATATTTCACAATTTAAAATGATCAATAGGGTTTAAGTTCACAATCCAGCTTTTATTGAGGTTTGTATCAAATACACACCAGTGATTAATTGTGATTCCAGAAACATTGTAGGAGAGGAAGATGTGCACTATATTAAAATATTATTCCTGGAAGTGGTAAGCTGCAGTTTAAAATAAGCAAGCAAGATATCAGTTCATAAATCAGATGAATTTAACTACATATTAAGAATTTTCCATTGCTTTCGCTTTTTTTTAATAATCTTCAGAATTATGTTGGAGATCCTGGGGTGCCCTGAGTAGCATTAGTGCCTCTGAGAAAGCAGCTTTAGGTTGATGTCTGACTGCAGGATTTGACAGTGAGGGAAATTGTGTTCATAACCTGAACCAATAGATTGAAGATCAACTTGTGTAGCCTTCAAGAACAGAACAATAGCAGCGGTAACAGCGAGAAGGATTCCTTGTCAGCCATGTGCTGGAAAGAAAATTGGAGTCTCTCCCATCACGATTCATACCTCCAGTACACAACATGTATGTAAAAGTCCATGTTACAACAATTTGAGTCCTTGCAGGGGCTGGTTAGTTCAGTTAACTCAACAACTAGTGTGGATCAAATTGGTGCCAAAAGCAATGGGTTTGTAAACTGTCCTGAATGGTGGGGATTCAGAACCTGCCCCCTTCCCTGTGTTGGAGTGGATTGGACTTGCCGTTGGTCAGAGAGCATAAAAAGACACAGAAGAAGAATTAATCTCTTTTCAACGAATTGAAGAGCAGTTAGTTGGCCATACAATGGCCCAATGCATTTCTGTCCTGTGTACTTTGGTTATTCTCGAATTAGCTTCACTTTTCCCTTCGGCAGCACACGTTCATTTGTTTATTACAGTTCCCTATGAAATGATAATGATTGCTGCCAGTTGTAGAAGTCAATGACACACGATGAATTTTTAACTGATGAGGATGAGCAAAGCACAAAGGTTAAATGTGCGCAGGAGAGTTAGCACAAACTTGCATTGAGTAGTAAAGGGATGAATTATTGCCCTGTGAACACTGAAGCCAGTATTTTTGCATTAAAAGTTATAGAAATCTTAGCAACTAATGTCTTGGTAATGAATTATTTTACACTAAAATATTTCTGCCAATTTTACCCCAATTACTGATGAAGCAGCCTCATCGACTGCTATACAAACATATCACAGACTAAAGTGCCAAAAATGATGGATTTTATACTGTATGCAAACACAATTGTTTGCTTCACATCATTAATCAATTCTACAAAGAGCTGTCCTGGCTCTAGAGGAGCTCATTTTATATTCAAGTGGGGCCCTTGAGATGTCCTGGCTGATGTTGTTTGGCAATATGAGGTCAGGAAGATATCACTGCAAGTTATGGCTCCATGACTATTGCCAGGGAGGTCTGGCCTAACCAATTACCAGGGAAGTCTGGCACCATACATTGGTTGAGCCAATAGCAAGGATGAAGATGTATCAATACCTGAGAAAGAGCCACATGTACAATCCCTAGTGCCACCACCAGTCCAATCAGGCTGCAGCTTTTCATTCCCAGTAGTCAGTGGGAACATAGTCTACAGAAGCTGAATGGTGCCTTAGAATTTCCTCCCTAGATGATTCACCAATTTATTTACCTGCCGCAAAAGTCTACCCTAGGTGGAGTCCAAAATATGGCTGTCAGCCATTTGAACTTTGACAAAGCTGCTAAGGCTTCAACAGATTCTTTATGCAATGAAACTGCTTACACACTGAAATTATTCCCTTTTAATATGGGCTCAAATCCTTTGGTGGGCTTTCTAATATCTTGTGTGTTCTCAGGCGCGCTTCAAGCAATTTTCTTTTCGTGGATAGATACAGGAGGTTCACAGCTCCAAGCTGTTCAGCAGACCTAAGAAAGGACATCACCCTCTGGATAATTGTCTCCTAAGCTGTCCCACCAATCAGGATCTTGCCCCACTCCCTTGTACCGTGGATTGCTCATTTTGGCACATAGAAATATTAGGGTGTGTGTAGCTCGAACTTTTTCACCCAGCTAAATGGCTGCAGCTCACACATACCTGGGACTTTAATGCCATGAACAGCTGCTAAAACCTACCATCACCCAACAGTTATGAGTAAAGCCTGTCCAGAGTGCTTGGTCGGTGGTCGGGAGTGGAAGCTAACAAATCTGGCAAGGCAGCAGTTCATTCAGTGTGGCAGCTAGCTAGAACAGTCAAAATGTTTGTTGTGATCTAAAAATGGACACCCTTTCTCTGAGGAGGGGAATGGGTTGCAGCAGTTTGTACAAAACATATGTGGCCCTAATTGTAATCACTGTCCAGAAAAAGAATGGATGCCAATTTCATGGAGGGAGGTTACTGATTGATTTAATGTTGGGTTTACTCCACCTGGCAGTGGATGGCTTAGTGGGCTGTTATCAGGAGCAAGGCCAAGTCAAGTGGCTGGTTACAAACAAACTGACCTCATTTCCATGGCAAATTTGAGCAGCAGATGTGAAATATTTTCTATGTTCTGATGAGGGATTATATATAAGCTTGAAACTACTCTTAGACTACTGTGCCGTGGCTTAATCTTTCACAGAAGGTGAATGATGATGGTAAAGCTGGATTTTAATTGTCTGTCTGAGTTAGATTGAGAGTTTAATGACAATTTTTTCCCTTGAACTGCTTTAGCCCCTTGAGTTGGGAATTCCAAGATTTTGATCTAGTGATAATAATGATATTGTGTATGTTTGTGTGTGGAGACTGGGAGCATTGCTGAAAGGGCTCAGGATGTCAGTGGCAGGGTAGGCCGGTGCTGTGGTGTGGTATGATGGTGTTGTGGTGGTGAGGGGTTACTCTGATGCACAAATATAGCACATTATAAATGGGCACTCTCAGATTAGCATGCTGTGACCAGTCCAGTACTGGGGCCCCACCTATTCCCGTACTATTAAAGAATGGGTACATGGATTGGTTATTATATTTCCAAGTTTGGAGGGAACGTAATTTGTGAGGAGGGTGTGAACAGACTTCAAGGGGATTTTAAAAAACGGAACTAGTGGCCAAAGGCATGGCAGATGGAAGATATTGTACATTAGTGTGAGGTTATCCATTTTGGTATGAGGAATGGAGATGTGGAGTATTTCCAGGAGGACCTATGTGTTCAGAAGTCACTGATAGCTAGCATGCAGGTGTAGCTAGCAATTGAGGTTAGCCTTTATTGCAAGAGCATTTAAATGAGGGAGGGAAGAAGGCTTTCTTCAATTGTATATAGCACAGTGAGACTGCGCCTGAAGAATTGTACACAGTTCCAGTCCCCTGGTCTCAGGAAGGTTATTCTTGTTTATAAAAGGAATGCAGTTGAGGTTCTCCTATCTGATTCCTGGGATAGTGAAACTATCCTATGAAGAGAAATTGAGGAGGTTTGGGGCCTGTAGTCTCTTTAGAGTTTCGAAGAATGACAGGCAATCACATAGAAACTTCTATAATTTTTAAGGTTTAGACAGAGGAGATACAAAACCAATGTTTCTCCTGGCTATGGAGTGTAGAATAAGGCTGAGGGTCTCATAACAAAAATCAACCCATTTAACACTGAGATGAATAGGAATTTCAGTCAGGGGGGTAAATGCTTAGAATTCTCTGCCTTAGAGAGTTTTGAAAGCTCAGTCATTAAGCAAATTCAAGAAAGAGCTTGATAACATTCCAGTTCCTAATGACATCAAAGGATATGGGGATAGCTCAGGAACATGCTGTTAAGGTAAATTTTTTTTATTCATTTGTGGGAGTTGGGCGTCATTGATAGCCCATCCCTATTTGTGGTGATGAGCTGCCTTCTTGAATCACTGCAGTCCACTTGCTGTGGGTTGACCCACAATGCCAGTAGGGAGGGAATTCCAGGATGTTGACCCAGTGACTGTGAAGGAACAGTGGTATATTTCCAAATTGGGGTGTTGAGTGGCTTGGAGAGGAACTTGAGGGTGGTGGTGTTCCCAAGTACCTGCTGTCCTTGTCCTTCTAGATAGAAGTGGTTGTGGGTTTGGAAGGTGCTCTCTAAGGATTTTGATGAATTTCTACCATGCATCTTGCAGATAGTACAAACTGCTGCTACTGAGTGCCGGTGGGGGAGAAATTGAATGTTTGTAGATGTGGTGTCAATCAAGCAGATTGCTTTGTCCTGGATGGTGTCAAGCTTCTTGAGTGTTGTTGGACCTGCACCCATCCAGGTAAGTGGGGAGTATTCCATCACACTCCTGACTTGTGTCTTGTAGATGGTGGACAGACCATCATGATCTGCCATGATCTAGAATGACAGAGCAAGCTCAAAGCACTGCTTGGCCTAATCCTATTCCAATGTTCCAACATTTTTATAGTTGTTATATTGTCAGTATCTGTAGTCATCATAGTTTCTGTTAAACTCAACAGTCTTATGTGGAGTGCGACAAATTAGTTTGTTAACAGCACATATTGAGATTTGGTCCTTGGGCGAATGTTAATTGGTGTTCTCTGTAATTCACTTTCGCCTAAAGATGTTTGTCAAGGTTTCAGGCTTGACTCTTATTGTGCTGGCCTGATGGGCTCCACCAAAAGTGAAGATGACGCCTTTCACAGAACTCCCCAGTTGGTTGCCAGAATCATCTTTCCATCTAATAATTAATAATAATTGGGGGTGGCATGGTGACTCACAGCGCCAGTGACCCAGGTTCAATTCCTGCCTCAGGTGACTGCCTGTGTGGAGTTTTCACATTCTCCCTATGTCTGAGTGGGTTTTTCCCACAGTCCAAAGATGTGCAGTCAGGTGAATTGGCCATGTTAAACGTTAGGAGCATTGGTCAGGGGTAAAAATAGGGCAGGGTAATGGGTGTGGATGGGGTTACTCTTTGGTTTGGGCTTATTGGACCAAATGGCCTTTTTCCATACTGTAGGGAATCTAATCTAGTAAGTCTGGCTGTTATAGCTTTGATCATGATCTAGGGGAGTGCTTATTTTGCCACTTTCCAATGTGGAAGAAATCTTACGTAAGTGGATATGGTATTACCAGTAATCTGAATTACTGCAATGAAGGTTTTCTGCTTGATTCTTGTCTTGCTGAAAATCACTTATATATTGGGAAGCAAAAACACACTCCTGGCCAATGAGGACTTGCTAATGGAAGTGTCATGAGTAAAATTATATAAATGTACAACAGCGGTAGCAAGCTGGGATTAGTATTCCCTTCACAGGCTATTAGAACTGTTTACATTCAAAGTTGGGCAGTAACAAATGGCAGTAATTAAAAACATTGCAAAGAGTTCAAAACTGTAGACAGAAAGCTAAAACTGGGTTATTTGACAGCTGAAGAAAAAAAAAACAAATGAATATGTATAGCAGATAGAAGTGCTGATGCTTAAGGAGCAGTGAACACATCCAGCTCAGCAAGACAAAGGAACACTGAAGATTCAAGGCAGCAGGGTACCACATAGAGCAATGTGATATATGAGCTATGTGATAGAGCAAACAGCAGACTGAGGAACAGGAAACAGCACTGGTGTGTTTTAACCATTAGAAATCTGGTAAGTGAAGATACAGTCATTGTAGCCCACAACATCCTGGGGAATAATTTCTTTAAGTCCAACCTGACTCTAAAGTTTAAAGAAATGGATGACACAGATAAATGCGGATGAGCTTTTGAATAAGAGGCATTTGGGACCAAAGGGTCATGCCAACATTTAAAATATACAAATCCTATGTATAATGGAAACGATGAAACTTCTTATGATTTAATGTCTGAAGACAAAAAATTGAAGTAGAGTCCAAGAGTCGTGGAGGTACACAGCATGGAAACAGACCCTTCAGTCCAACCTGTCCATGCCGATCAGATATTCCAACCCAATCTAGTCCCACCTGCCAGCACCTGGCCCATATCCCTCTAAACCCTTCCTATTCATATACACATCCAAATGCCTCTTAAATGTTGCAATTGTACTAGCCTCCACCACTTCCTCTGACAGCTTATTCCATACACATACCACCCTCTGTGTGAAAATATTGCCCCGTCGGTCTCCTTTATATCTTTCCCCTCTCACCCTAACCCTATACTGTCTAGTTCTGGACTCCCCCACCCCAGGGAAAAGACTTTGCTTATTTACCCTACCTATGCCCTTCATAATTTTGTAAACCTCTATAAGATCACCCCTCAGCCAAATGTTACAGAAAGTTCAGCTAGAGGGTAGAAGATTCAGAGGGTTACGTTGATAAAATATTGAATTCCATCAGTTTTTGAGAAATAGTTTTTAGTCAAACTTGCAAAATTCTAAATTGAACTAATGAATGAACTAAGCATTTTCTGATCCTGTGACCAATGGTACAATCTGATTCTTTTTAATAGTCAACGAGTTTGGGCCACACAGACAGAATTAAGGCTACAGTGTATAATTCCTAGTGTGAATCATGGGATAGGACCCCACAAAATGATTAAAACATATTGCATATTTTTGTGATAACAAAGCACTTGTGGCCAAGTCTTCAAAGATCAAATATGATTTTAAGGAAGGAGACAATTGTTACATGATGGGACCTTATGAAACTGGAGAAAATTCCATAAAAGTGAAAAGAAAACAATTACAAATGGGAAACACAGATTTTAGAAAAGAAAATTCAGCATAAATTTGATAATTCTTTTGGAAAATGAAGAATGGGGGAAAATACTGTAGATGTGATGTTCATGGACATTGAGATATTCTTAGTATAACATTATGAATCTATTGTAAAAGATTAAAGCACAAGATATTCTTATATTTGGCAACATCCTCAATGTTGCCACCAAGTACAAAGTGTTGTAGTTAAATCACCTGGGAATTCATCCACCAAACCTTCATATTGGATTTAACTTACAAAGTGGGGAAGGATACCAACACAAGCTCTTCAGCAGAAAATAGGCTCAATCTCAAAACTATCCAAGCTTGTTACGTGAACTGAAAACAAAAATGTTGGAGATCACAGTGGGCCAGGCAACATCCATGGCAAGAAAGCAAGTTAATGTTTCGAGTTTAGAAGGCACATCAGAGAGAACTTATATACTTAATGGTAAGGTCCTGGGGAGTGTTGCTGAACAAAGAGACATTTGAGTGCAGATTCACAGTTCCTTGAAATTGGAGTTGCAGGTAGATAGGATAGTGAAGAAGTCATTTGTATGCAATCTTTTATTGGTCAGAGTTGGGAAGTCATGCTGATGCTGCACAGAACATTGGTTAGGCCAGTTTTGGAATATTGCATGCAATTCTGGTCTCCTTCCTACCAGAAAGATGTTGTGAAACTTGAAAGGGTTCAGAAAAGAATTTTGAGGATGTTGCTAGGGTTGGTGGGTTTGAGCTATAGGGAGAGGTTGAATAGGCTGGGCTGTTTTGTTTGGAGCATCGGAGACTGAGGGGTGACCTTATAGAGTTTATAAAATCATGGGAGGCATGGATAGGGTAAATAGAGGTCTTTTCCCTGGGGTAGGGTAGTCCAGAATTAGATGGCATAGGTTTAGAGTGAGAGGGAAAGAATTTAAAAGGGACCTAAGGGACAATGTTTTCACGCTAATGGTGGTGCATTATAGAATGAATTGCCAGTGGAATTGGTGGAGGTTGCTACAATTACAATATTTAAAAGGGCATCTGGATAGGTATATGAATACAGAGGAACCTCAATTAACTGAAGGATACAGGCAGGGAATATTTCATTTGGTTAGTCAAATTCCAGATAATCAAATGCCAGATAACATAATTTAGTCAAGCATCAGGACCTTGCAATCTTGCCAGATAATCTGATATTCGGATAATTGAATGCTGGAAATCGAGGTTCCTCTGCAGTAAGGGTTTAGAGGGATATGGGTCAAATGCTGGCAAATAGGACTAGATTAGTTTAGGAAATCTGGTCAGCATGGACTGTACATCTCTATGACTCTATTACCCTTCATCAGCGGCATCTACACTCGAAACGTTAGCTTGCTCTCTCTCCATGGATGCTGCCTTACTGGCTGTGATCTCCAGCATTTTTTGTTTTCAGTTCAGATTCCAGCATCTGCAGTAATTTGCTCCTACAAGCTTGTTACATAGTTGTAATGTAATTAACAAATTAAACATTATGACGCATGATGTCCCTTGTGAGATTTCAAGCTTAACTTAAGAGGAAGTACACATTACCAGAAAGCTTCAGTAACAAGAAAACTGGTCAACATATTGGTTAGATCCTCTCAGAAACAGAATCCTGATCAAATCCTGATGGAGAGAGCTTCATTCATGATGTCATTAAATCCTTTCAGCTATTACCTGCATAACACTACAGATAGCAAGGTGCAGGTGAAAAATTGAATGGATAACTGGTTCAAAAGGAGGAAGCCCAGAATAGGAAGTGATTTTTAAGAGCAGTCAAAATGAGTAGTGGCGTTCTATAAGGTTCCATGCTGGAACCACATTGTGTACACAAATGATTAGATGTTGAACTAAAGGATATGATGTCCTAATTGAGGAAGACACTAAATTTAAATACAGCTAACAATTCTGAAGAACGAAGAACGATGCAAACAGACACTTCTAAACTGCAGAAATGAGAAACAAATACCATTTGAAACTCTGTTAGTAAAAATCATTAATCTTGGTCAAAATTAGAGTCATATTTGTTGGGAAGGCTCTATGATGTACAACATTTGATGAGACATTGATGAACATGATGGACATTGATACAGGGTATCAAATGTCAAACATATCAAATAGAATATTTTTCTTATTCCAGCAAGGCATTTAGGAGATAAAAGTTAAAATTTAATGACAGATCGACACCAAATCTTGAAATCCATATTTTGAATACCCTGTATAACTTTGGTTCCACAGTACATAAACACAGATACCTTAGAAAATATACTAGATGCTGAATGCTATGGAGAAACATAAATACAAAGGAAGCTGGACAGTTGGTTCTGCTATAATGCAGTAGTTCTGTTCTTGTGTAATCCGGTGCTATAAGAAAATTGTGCAATAGCAGCACTATTTAAACTAGATTAGATTAGATTAGATTACATTACATTACAGCGTGGAAACAGGCCCTTCGGCCCAACAAGTCCACACCGACCCGCCGAAGCCCAACTCACCCATGCCCCTATATTTACCCCTTACCTGACACTACAGGCAATTTAGCATGGCCAATTCACCTGACCTGATCTTTGGATTGTGGGAGGAAACCGGAGCACTCTGAGGAAACCCACGCAGACACGGGGAGAACGTGCAAACTCCACACAGTCAGTCACCTGAGGCGGGAATTGAACCCAGATCTCAGGCGCTGTGAGGCAGCAGTGCTAGCCACTGTGCCACCGTGCCACCCACGAATGGGGCTGGAATGGTGTTATAACCAATACAAGTTTTAAAGATTTGCACTATAGAAACAGTGTCCTCAATTCATCAATTGCATTATAGTGAATGCACATTAATGAAATGTGTATTATAGCAGAATGACCTGGACTGAAACAGCTTCGCTAGAAGCAAGGCTGCAACATAAGCTTTTCAGGTCATTTCATACAGTTGTTTACAATAATGAAGGGATGGCACAGGCTGCACATTTCCATAGTTCAGAAAGCTCTAAAGAGAGGACACAGGTGTAAAATTAGATGAGATTTGAGTGTCGGAGGCTGAGGGGTGACCTCATAGAGGTTTTTAAAATTATGAGGGGCATGGATAGGATAAATAGTCAAAATCTTTTCCATGGGGTGTGGGAGTCCAAAACTAGACGGCATAGGCTTAGAGTGAGAGGAGAAAGATATAGAAGGGACATAAGGGGCAGCTTTTTCATGCAGAGGATGGTGTGTGTATGGAATGAGCTGCCAGAGGAAGTGGTGGAGGCTAGTACAATTGCAACATTTAAAAGGCATCTGGATGGGTATATGAATAGGAAGGGTTTAGAGGGATAAGGGCCAAGTGCTGGCAAATGGGACTAGACTGGGTTGGGATATCTAGTCAGCATGGATGAGTTGAACTGAAGGGTCTGTTTCCGTGCTGTACATCTCTATGACTCTTTGACTTTATGAGAGAGGTTTCAATCAAAACTATTTACACAGAGTTGTTGAGCAGTCATGTGTGCAATTGCAGTTAATAGTTGAACAAATACAATGTCCATATATAAGAATAAGTTACGTGATTTGTAAGGTTTAAAGAACTTGGGAACACAGCGAGGACATGGAATTAGAACAATTGCTTACAAATATTGATCAAAACCGATTAAGCTGAATGACCCTTTTCATGTTGCAATTTCTAACTCATAGGAACAGAATATGACATCCTTTCCCACCTTTCATAAATGTGAGCTCACCTATATCTCTGCAAAGCTCTATTTATCCATAAGCTCTTGGTTTGGTCATTCTCTCGTTTGGTAACATCTTCATTGTGACAATTGCATTCTGACACTCAAACCCCTCCATGATTTGTGCCTCCATTTCTCTCAGTTCCTCCAGTCCTATATCTCTTTAAGTTCCCTACAATCCTTCAAGTTTGGCCTCTAATCTATTCTCAATTTCATTTACCTTTCCATTAGTGGCTGAGCCTTCTGTTGTTTAACCTGATGCTTTCCCTCCCTAAACTTTCCACCTCTTTATATCTCTCTCCTCCTTTGAGACACTGCTTGAAACTGTTCTCTGTGACCAAGTTTTTAATCATCCTATCTTGAAAATATGGTTGTGTCAAACTTTGCTAATAATACTCCTGTGGAGTGCTTGCTATATGAATATCTTAAAGACACTACATAAATGCAAGTTGTTGTTGCATATGCATTTTAACAAGTAAAATTATACAGTTAAAAGTAAATTAATTAGATGACTTGAATACAAATCCATGCAGGATCATAGACAGGAGCATGTTTTGAGCATGGATTTGCTGCCCACATGCTCATTGAATTTAAATTCTTGAACTGAAGTTATACAATATACAATGTCCATTATTAAACACATTCTCCACTGAGGATATAATATTCTCTTCTTATGCACAGCACAGCTCTCTCTGCATGATCAGTGTCATTTTAAATCAATTCTTTAGAGTTTTAAATGGTAGCAACATTTTACATTTCCACTTCAAGTATTTTTAGTTTTAGTTCACTGGCTTGTTTTTAAATCAGGAACATATTGTATGAATAAAAATGTTGCTGAAAATAGTCTGTTATCCCTGAGCCGGAGTTATCCTGGGATAATGACTCACACCAACAATTGGAACCTTGTGACAGGCTGCATCAATGACTTTGAATTGTTTCTGTGTAGTATTATTTCTGCTTGGTAAACAGAAAACAAAATGAAACAATAGCATCACTTAATGTGGGTGAATTTTTCTAAAAATGAAAGTGAGAGCACTTAAACTGACATTAAGGGTTGAAAATTAAATTGTTAAAATCTCTGCTTTGCTGAGTTCATAGCTGGTGAGTTTCCAGAGGAGATCTCCTGATATAACTTCAAAGATCTTGAAATATTGGTAAAGAGCAGTTTTCAGAATTAGGGATTAGGCATGGTTGTCGATATATGAGGAATCAGGAATGGTCAGTGGTTGGAATAGCCACTTTCTGATATGCCTCCTGCTATACATATAGCTGTGGCATTCTGTTCCAGTCTACAACCAGCATTAACTCTTCAAGGGATAATAATCTCTGCGAAGTTATGCTTCCCTGCCCATGGTGGGAACCTGTTTGTGTCTGTTACATATTATCTTATTCTGGATGAGAGTGTTACTAAATGCAATAACAGGTGTGTATAAAGCTTCACATGTTTGATGTTTCTGAAGTGTAAGGTGTGAGTCGTCTATGAGGGATACAATATTGTGATTTGTGTCAATGCAAGTGTATATTGAAATGGTGGAAGTAATGCAATTATAGATATGATTCAGTTACTGAGAAGTGTATATGTTAGTTATGATTTATCATAAACACTATTGTTAAATCTTTTGGAGCTTTGTAGCCATATCCTGGTGTTAGCAATCCTGGCTGTCAACCTTAGTGTTCCCCTCCCACATTGGAACCATTAGTTACCTTTCTGGCCTGCTTTCCCCTGTAATTCAGAATATCCTTTATCCTCCCTCCATTGCACCTCTTCCATTCCCACTGCTGAGAATCTGTAATGCGTGGGTTTCCTCCGGGTGCTCCGGTTTCCTCCCACAGTCCAAAGATGTGCAGGGTCAGGTGAATTGGCCATACTAAATTGCCCGTAGTGTTAGGTAAGGGGTAAATGTAGGGGTATGGGTGGGTTCGCTTCGGCGGGTCGGTGTGGACTTGTTGGGCCGAAGGGCCTGTTTCCACACTGTAATGTAATCTGTAATCTGTAATCTGTAAACGTCTGTGTTCAATACACATGCCATCTCGATTTGATTGTTAATTTGATCAGGTACGTAAAAACAATGACTGCAGATGCTGGAAACCAGATTCTGGAGTAGAGTGGTGCTGGAAAAGCACAGCAGTTCATGCAGCATCCGAGGAGCAGGAAAATCTGACGTTTCGGGCAAAAGCCCGTCATCAGGAATACAGGCAGAGTGCCTGAAGGGTGGAGAGATAAATGAGAGGAGGGTGGGGGTGGGGACTGGGGTGAGGTGGGGGAAGGGGAAATGAGGAAACTGGTGAAGTCACATTGATGCCCTGGGGTTGAAGTGTTCCGAGGCGGAAGATGAGGCATTCTTCATCCAGGCGTCGGGTGGTGAGGGAGCGGCGGTGAAGGAGGCCCAGGACCTCCATGTCCTCGGCTGAGTGGGAGGGGAAGTTAAAACATTGGGCCACAGGGCGGCGTGGTTGATTGACGCAGGTGTCCCAAAGATGTTCCCTAAAGCGCTCTGCTAGGAGGCATCCAGTCTCCCCAATGTAGAGGAGACTGCATCGGGAGCAACAGATACAATAAATGATATTGGTGGATGTGCAGGTAAAACTTTGATGGATGTGGAAGGCTCCTTTAGGGCCTTGGATGGAGATGAGCGAGGAGGTATGGGCGCAGATTTGCAATTCCTGCAGTGTCAGGGGAAGGTGCCAGGACGGGAGGGTGGGTTGTAGGGGGGCGTGGACCTGACCAGGTAGTCACGGAGGGAACGGTCTTTACGGAAGGCAGAAAGGGGTGGGGAGGAAAATATATCCCTGGTGGTGGGGTCCATTTAGAGGGGGTGGAAATGTCGGCGGATGATTTAGTTTATGTGAAGGTTGGTAGGATGGAAGGTGAGCACCAGGGGCATTCTGTCCTTGTTACGGTTGGAGGGGTGGGGTCTGAGGGCGGAGGTGCGGGATGTGGAGGAGATGCATTGGAGGATTCTCTTTAACCACGTGGGAAGAGAAATTCATTCCAAACCTTCAGTGAAACTGAATGTTCAGTGAAACAAAAAGGAAGCATATGGTAGATGCAAAAGTTTCAATACAAACAAGCTCTAGAGGGTTACAGAAAGTGCAGGACATTGCTTAAAAAGTAAATAAGGGCAGCAAAGACAGGATAGGAAATCACTGGTAACGTTAAAGAAAATGTGGAATGTTGTAGAAGAGAGACGAGGGGCTCAGTTCTTTGAAATTTGTATCACAGGTAGACAGGGTGGTTAAAGAAGTATTATAGCATGTTTGCCTTCATTGAATAGAGGAGTTAGGACATCATATTGAGCTTGAGCAAGATGTTGGTTAGGTCTATTCTGGAGTACAGTGTGCTGTTCTAGTTGCCGTTCTACAAGAAGGATATTATTAAATTGGAGAGGGTTTAGAAAGATTTACCAGGATGTTGCTGGGAATGAAGAGTTTACATTATAAAAGTAGGCTGGATAGACTAAGACTCTTTCACTAGAGTGTGGGAAGTTGAAGGGTGACCTTATAGAGGTTTATAAAAACATGATGGAGCATAGATAAGATAAATGGCAAGGTTCTTTTCCCCAGGGTTGGGGAGTTCAAAACTAGGTGGTATATTTTTCAGGTGAGAGAAGAAAAGTTTAAAAAGGACATGAAAGGCAACTTTTTTATACAGAGTTGTTGGTGTGTGGAATGACCTGCTAGAGGAGGTGGTAGTTTCAGGTACAGTTACGTTGTTTAAAAGACATTTGAGTAAGTACATGAAAAGGAAAGGTTTGGAGGAATAGGGGCCAAACAGGCAAGTGGGACTAGTTTAGTTTGGGAATGTGGTCAGTGCGGACTAGTTAGATCAAAGGGTCTGTTTCCATGCTGTATGACTCTATGACTCTATAAACTTCAAAGGCATTTCACAACTATATTAGAGGCAAGAGAATAACCAGTGAAAGAGTCAGCCACATTAGGGATGAAAGTTGAAATCTGTGTATGAAGCCAGAAGACATGGCTCAACTTTTAAATGAGTATATTGAATATTTATTCACAACAGATAAGGATGATGTAGCTCTAGAAATCAGAGGTGGGGACTGTGATATACAGTACTTAAACAAATTAGCACTGAGTGGGAGAAGGTATCAGTGGGTTTTAGCAGACTTGAAAGTGAACAAATTCTGAGGTCCAAATGATATGTATGCACAGCTGCAGTGCGAGGCAAAGGAGGAGATTGCAGGGGCTCTGATATTAATTTTCAAATTCCCTTCAGTCACAAGAAGGATGGTAAGGCTAAACCTGGATTGTGCAGGCCAGTGATTCTAACGCCTGTGCAGTGGAAACAATTTTTTAAAATTCTGAGCAACAGAAATAGTCTTCATTTTGAGAGGCAAGGATTAAGTATGGCTTTGTAAGGAGGAGATCGCGGTTAACAAATTTGACAGAACGTTTTGAGGAGGTGACCAGATTCATAGATGTGAGTAGTTCAGCTGATGTACATGGATTTTACGAACAGAAAGTGAGGACTGCAGAGAGTCAGAGTTGAAGGTGTGGCAGTGGAAAAGCACAGCAGGTCCAGCAGCATCCGAGGAGCAAGAGAGTTGAAGTTTCAGGCATAAGCCTTTCATCAGGAATATATCAAGGGTTTATGCTTGAAACATCGGCTCTCCCACTCCTTGGATGCTGCCTGATCTGTTGTGCTTTTCTAGCACTAGACTTTTGTGGGGAACTGAAACTTACAGCCGTAGAGGATAGTAGAAGTGGGGACCCTCAAGGCATTTAAGAACTATATAGTTGAGTACTAAGAATTGCCATTGCATGCAAAATGGAGCTATAATACATGGATGTTTGATGACCTCCATGACTCTATCCATGACTTCCCACTGGCTTGGAGAGGTGTAACAACACTCAAGAAACTGACACCATCCAAAATAAAGCAACTCGCTTGATTGGTACCACATCCACAAACATTCATTCCATCCTACACTCAGTAGCAGCAGTGTGTATTATCAACTAGATGCACTGCAGAAATTCACAAAGATTCTTCCAAACCCATGACTATTTTCATCTCGAAAGACAAGGGCAGCAGATATAAGGGAACACCACCATCTGCAAGTTGCCCTCCAAGACACTCACCATCCTGACTTGGAAATATATTGCTGGTCCTTCACTGTGACTGGGTCAAAATCCTGGAAAGTTCTCTCCCTAAAGGCATTGAGAGTCAACCTACAGCAGGTGGACTGCAGCAGTTCAAGAAGGCAGCTCACCACCACCTTCTCAGGGACATCTAGGGATGGGTAATAAATGCTGGCACAGCGAGCGGCACCCACATCCACGAATGAATTAAAATAAAATGCTTGAAGGCTGCATATCACTCCAGAAGAATTGTAATTGAGTACTAAACATGCAGATATTTTTGGCATCTTACTTGTCTCACCAAAGGAATTAACAGTGAACTACAAACACTGACCTTACCAGTAGCACTCATACCTCATAAAAGACTTTGCAATGCTATTCCCAGATGCAGAGGACAAATTGGCACCCCTCTCTTTAACCTATTTTTCAGTTGTCACAACAGATATTTTTATTTCTTTTTAAATACCCAGCTATGCACTCAAGTAAAATGTCATGCCAGTCAGAGTTAAGGACTCAGTTACAAAGTTTCTTTGAATTTAGAAAAAAAAGAATGGTGTTATCTACTAATGTCAAGAGAAATATAATAAAACACAATATCAAACACATGCATAAATACTCATCATAAGTTTAAAAAGAAGAGAGTGCTCAATGCAGACAGAGAGAACAAAAGCTACAAAGATAAGAAGTCCTTGGAGTCCTTGATGTGTTGGATTTTTAAATTGAGATCACAGTTGGATTATCCTACTTGTACTTTGTTTGCTTGGACTTCTATCTTCAGCAGTGATAGTATCTTTTGATATTATTATAATTCAGCTGATGTTACCAGTAAAATTGAATCCCAGAAGGATGGTTAGGCATGGTAGGTAATTTTTTTTTTGATTATCATTCAAGATGGTGGTTTTCCACTGAAACACAAAATGCATAACTACAGATTTGATATTAACAATAAAACAGAAGTTTATTACACAAAAATGATAAAAATAAAACAAATTAAAGCTATCTAAATATAACATAGTTTGAAAAATTTTGAAATACACGATAAAAGAAATCCCATCTACTGCCCAAAACAATCACTTAGTTAATCAAACAGCAGAGAAATTTACTTTCCCTGTAGGTTTGTTTAATTGTTATTTTCTCTGTCTTGTCCTACAAAACCTTTTCAATGAATCCTCACACAGTTAAGATTATTGACTTTCCTTGCTTTGAATACCAATGCAGATTTCAAATCAAACTCCTGGGCCATAAGTATTCACAGGCCACACTTTTTCACAGAGGTAACTTATTTCCTTAACTGGTCTGAAGCAGCTCCTTTTCTCTATAAGAGTCTATACTTGCATCTAACTATGGTCAGTTTTTGTTTTCTGAACTGCCTAAGCCTGAACTTTTCACAGCTAAAATCAGTCCTTGATTATTCTAAACTCAAAAGCAACCAAGTATATTTTACAGTTTTCTTTCTCTTGTTTTCAAAATAAGCAAACTTCCTTAGGACTCCATATTGTTTTAAAATCATGGTTCCAGAAAGACTGATTTAGTTGGTTATTAAACCCTTCACAAAAATGTGGACTAACACCCATATGCAACTAATTTAACATCTAAACTCTAAAAATAATATAATTATATATAAATTGAACAGCTTTCATGACAATATCTTTTGAGTTATCTATGAATGGCTGTTCCTGCAATTTGTTTTGTCATCAGTGCTGTCTTCTTAAATGGTGGGAAACAAAGGAAGACACACACTTGTAGTCCTTACTGTCTTGAAGCCATACTCTTTCTTGTTGATCTGCTGCACAAAAAAAGTTGAGATATAGTTCAGTGTGTATTCCTGAGTCTGGCTCCATTGTCCAAATCGACTAACTGTCAGCCAAGCTTTTCACCTCTCAATAGGTGAATTATTATCAAGTATGAATTAAAACAGGAAATATGAATTACTTGATGTTGACTTAGTTGTCTGGTTTAAATGTCTTTAGATAATTTCAGTGTCGATGGTTTAATTTCTTCAATATGGGTTTCCCAAAGCTTGCCTCAATCGATGGTCTAATAACCATTGTTGCCATTGCCGTCGGCATCTTTTTTTTAAAAAATTGATAACATTCTACTCTACGAAATTCTTAAACTTCCCTCATCTGTGAGATTTAGATCATGGGAGTGTGCACATTACTTAACCTTTTTATGTCATTTCATTCAAGTTTATTTTCATTCTGACCACAGAGGGACGCCTTGATGGTTATAGCTATGTCAAATTAACAACAGTTCATTATCATGAATAAATTCTTCCATAATGTAGAAAAGCAGCGCTAATGTTGTCTTGATTTGTGTCATTGAGTTTATTCCTCTGAGACTGCTGTTGAGATCAATGTTAGTGAAGTAGGTGGGGATTTTGTTTGCAATTGACCTGTACTCCAGCTTGAGGGGGAATTGACAATGAGAAACATTGGTGGAAAAAATGGGAAAGCATTTAATTCCCCATCATATCAGTCTTATTTTGAAAGTGAAACATTCACCTTGAAAGCAATGCAGCATCGAGAAGAGTTTACGGTCACAATGCTGATGTTAGATATCAGGGTCTAATCTTATCTTCAGGTTGATAGCCAAGGAGGTGACAAAAGCAGGGTTTAATGTTGGTCACTTGCTCGCTGAAACTGCCAGAATTCATCAGGCACCAGTTGTAACTTTGATAATATTGCTAATCTGGTTTGTAAACTACCAGTTTTAGCGAAGATCTTTGGGAAAGCAGATGCACACATTACAACTCTACATGAAGATCATGAAGTCATTTTGTTCAACAATCTTGACAGTGTGCAATCTGTTATACTGTGCAGTCTGTATGAACTTGTTGAAAGCAAACTTTCTCTACTTTTTGTTTTGCTAAGGTATTTTGCAAAAATGTGGTAATAGAATGGTGTTAAAATGTGCAGAAATTTACTACTAAAACATTAAATGTAAGGATCTTGTAGGAATAGTGACTTGGTTGAGTAGTGGTCTAGAAACTACTGGAAGCCATTTGAAAAGGACCAAATTCACATAATAAACAATCACTGCATCTGAGGATGGAATCAAGGCCCAAGAATTGTAAGAACTTGGTTCTCATTTCTTATCACCTCAGGCAGCTCTCCTGATGGCTGTATATGACTTTATATAGTTTCGGGCTGCCTGATCCACTTGCTGTGGTCCGTGTAAAAGACATAGAAATAGTGGAGTATGGGAACTGTGGGAAACAAACTGATAGTGGTGAGTGGGAAAATTAGATCAACAGGACAGTATATTCATGAGCAGAACCGTTACAGCTGATGCCTTTATATGCCTGGATGTCTGCATCAAATAAAAAGTTGGACATTTTTTGGATTTTGGATTTGATTTTGCTTTTGCCTGCTTTATATCTATATGACAAGTACAATTAGAACCGATTTCTAGTTTTTTGAATCTTGCAAAAGAAGCACCAGACATGCACAAGTATATATTGCTGTTTTAACTTTGCTCCCAATTGTTGTTTTTCAGTAAAATATTTTCCAAAAAGTCTGTAGTAAATTAGAAACTGTAGAGGTGTAGGATAAAGTACATCAAATGAGGCTATTTAAAATGATTGTGTTGTCATGTATAATGCCAATCATGTATTGTCGAGAAAGTTCTATGTGTATCTATTTTACAATCTTACACTATATAGTGAGATGCTGCATAACATAGATGCAATATAACATTGTCTGTATAACATGCTGTATAACATTTGTATTTATTTACTATGTGTATCATATAGGTTAATGTCAAACAAACCTCTTCATTTGATGTGTTTGATTAACACAGCTTCTTTCTTATTAGTTCATGAGATGTGAATGGGTTATTAACTGGACATGAATGAAGAGCAACAGAAGCTACCTTGGCCAATATTAATGTGATATGGTTATGATATTGTGTCGATGAAATGCCAGGTACATTGTGTGACAAAGCTGCTGCTTTAACAAGGTTATGCAGTCCTTGTTTTTTTTTCAGAGGTTGTACATGACAGATTCTGAAAAGTCTGATGGCTGAAGGGTTTTAGGGCCAACTTGTTTATAGTTAACAGATACTGCCTCAGGAAGAAGGCTTTCAAGTTTAAAAAAAATCACTTATGTAATGGAAGGGGCCTGACCAATTCTTCCAGCTCAGTTTTACTCTGGTTTGATTTTTTTAGCAGAGTATGTGAAGAAAGGCTGCTGGACCCAGAAGCAGGTCCATGCTGGTGCCTCACTGACTTTTATTCTGTCAGAACATGTTTGATTTTACCTTTTGTGCCAAGGGGTGTTTATGGGAATTGTTGCAAGTATTTGGAACAGCATCATTAAGTTGGGATTGTATGTTAGGTTTTGGATAGGGTAGGTTATTTGGTACTCTGTTTTCTGTTCTTCATGTTTCATTCAGTAATCTTGTAAGTAGTTGACTCTTTCCTGGAATACCCACTTTATATCTGCTTTAAACAACTAGCAAAGTTAGGGTCTGGGCTACCTTCCTGAAATATTTTGAGGGGGTCTGGCCTGGTCCATAACAATAGGCCATATGTCTCAAAGACTGGTGGATCATATCAAATAACATGCCCCTTAAGCTTTTTGCAAGATGCAGAGTACTGATCATATTCATCCAGTCTTCACAGCAAAGCTCTGAACTTATTGGTGAACTTTTGATGTGGGGATTGGACAGCATTTGTTGGACAATCTCAAGCATGCCAAGAATTACACCAACAATCAATTTAAGCTTAACAATCAGACTCACACTGTGGTTTGCTTATGTTTATTAGAAATTATATATGTTCATAAGCAGGAATCTGTCCCCTGCAGATAAAAGGATATGCCCAGGCATTATACCTTTTGAATTGAAACACATGGGAGACACTAGTTCCCTGGCATTAGTCATTCTAACATGTTGACTAATCAGATTTGTCAAATAACCAGGACTTTTGACTCATGAAGCGTATCTTGTTTCTCCCTTTGAAATGGTGCAATCTTGGTGTCTGTCCTGATTCAGCATGTCTTTTTTGTTTTCAGCAAAACTCAAGTCCTGCACCATCATGGCACAAATTGGATAATATTAGGACAAATAACCATTCATCTGTTTGTGGTAATAATTAACTGTTTTTATTTACAGAACAAGGCCCAGTGTTTCTGTTGCTCGCGTCTCTGCCCCTGAGGCAGAACTCCAGATTCAGGTCACACTCTAAGACTTGATGGTCAAGGAAGGCAGCTCCAGATTCAGCCAAACACACTGTGTATTAACTTGTAAATCCTTACAAAGCACACTAATGGCTGGTGGAAAAAGTGGAACAGAATTCTTGGTCAGCTACACAACGAAAGGTAATTGGAGACTCCACCATTACTATCCATTAGCTTAAGGTTACCACATCAGCATATGTAAGTGTGCGATAACACAGTGATTTGAATTTCTTTGTAGGTTTGGGAGGATTTGGCTCAGTTGACTGTGTTACGACACAGGCTAAACCCTCCTGCTTCATTTAAACCAGCAACACAGAAAAGATTTATCCTGGGCAGTAATCTGTGAAAATTTGAGAGGCCAAGAACTATTTAAAGTAAAGATTAACAATTTTTTTCTTAAAGTATAACAGAGAATAACTAACTAACAACCATTTACAATTCCTTCCTCTAACCTATCTTTTACCTTCCCTTCTACAATCCTAGTCCAATAAAACCCTCCAATTAAGATTTACCAGAAATTCAAGTTTTCAAAAGCTGTCAGATTTTCTGTTTGGATCTTCCTGTGTCTTCTTTTCTTCTTCTTAGGTTTTATGCTTCACCTCCCTACTGTGGCAGTTCTCCTTCCAACTGTTCAATTTTCCCTGTTCTTATACTCCCAAATCATTGGATTGTGTCATTGGCTTTTAAGATTGTCGAAATTCAAACTTGATTGGAAGTTGGTATTTTCGGGGTATAATTTAAACTGATTGGCCTAATTCAAATCTGTTTTATCGTTTCCCGGCAACCAGCTAATCTAGCTTTCGACCAAATGTTACATTGTTACCTTATTGAGAACACTTGGTGTTGTCAGGTAGTTCTACCAGCTTTTAACTCTCTTAAAGGTACAGTGCACACACATCTTCAGAACACCTCCCCCCTTCAGAAAAAATGAACCATCATAATGAAAAGATGGCTTCATTTATTTTTCTTTTTTTTAAACACATTTCCCTAACATAAAGATAACTTTAATATAAGTTCACCTTAACTTCTTCCCATTTATCTGTATATATATATAAAATAAATACAAATCTCATCTAAACTTAATCACTTAAATCTGCGATAACGCATCTATGATTACATTCTTACGACCCACAACTGGTATGATTTTAAATTAAAAGTCTGTAACATAACACTCTATCGAAATAGTCTCATATTCTTGTCTTTAAGGCGTTCCAAGAATGTAATCAGATTGTGATCCGTGTACACAACCGTCTCTGACACATAGTTCCTGACATACACATTAAAATGTTGTAAGGCCAGTACCAAACTCAATAGTTCTTTATCGACCATGGAGTATTTCCTATGGTGGATGTTGAACTTCTTTGAAAAGTAACCAACTGGCAGTTCAATCCCATCCTTATTGTTCTGTAGGAGTACAGCTCCCACTCCAATGTCACGAGCATCAATGGTGACTTTTGAAAAGTTTAGTGTTGCTAAAACTGGTTTGGTGGTTAATATTGATTTCAAATGGTGAAATGCCTCTTGGCATTGTTCTGTCCACCAAAACTTTGTGTTCTTCTTCAGCAAATTGGCTAACAGTGCCACTATGCTGCTGATGTTTGGAACAAACATCTGATAGAATCCATTGAATCCTAAGAATCAAAGCACCTCTTTCTTCGAGATAGGTCATGGAAATTCCCTGATGGCCTTTGTCTTTGCATTCAGCGGGGTCAATCTTCAATGACAGATTTTATGTCCCAAGAATATTACCTCTGCTTTTGCGAATTCAGTTTTATTTAAATTTATCACAAGCTTTGCTTCTCGTAGCCATTCAAAGAGTTCTGCCAACTGTACCATGTGATCTATCCAGGACTTACTAAAGATCATTATATCATCCAAATAGACTGCACAGTTTGTTAACCCAGCCACAACTCCGTTCATGAGTTAGAATGTGGCAGGTGTGTTCTTCATTCCAAAGGGCATCACTTTAAAGTAATATTCCCATGTCTCGGATAAAGGTACCTGCCAGTAACCATGTATTAAGTCCAACTTGGTGATATAATTGGCTTGACCGACTTTCTCGATTCCGTCCTCCAATCTAGGAGTTGAATAGGAGTCCAATTTTATAATGGTGTTGACCTTCCGATAATCCACACACAATTGTTGAGTCCCATCTGGTTTGGGAACTAAGACAATCGGCAAACTCCACTTGCTGTGGCTTGATTCGATGATGTCCTTCTTGAGCATGGCTTCCATCTCCGTCTGAACCTGTCTGGCTTTGAAAGGATTAAGCTGAAAGGAAAGTTGTTTTATCAGAGCAGCATTCTGTACGTCTACTTCATGTACAATAGCATTAATCCTCCCCATCTGATTCTTACATATGTCCTTATACTGCAGTAACAAACCTTTCACCTGTGTCCTATGCTCCTGAGACAGATACTTACTAACCTAACCCACTCCTCTAGGAATTCTTCATTTTAAAATCTGTTTTGAGGCACATCAAAATCCACATCATCTGGATTTGATTTCTCACTCTGCAGGGAAGTAACTAACACCTGCTTCTCCATTTCTTTCTCTCTAGTATAATATGGTTCAACATATTCACATGACTAACTCGATACCTTTTTTTCCTATCTAGCATCTTTACTAAATAGTTCACCTGAATCAACTTGTTCTCAATCTGATAAGGACCACTAAACCTGGCTTTGAAGTGATCTCCTATCACTGATAACAGTACTAACGCGTCATCCCCTTGGGAAAACGTCCGAATCATAGAGCCTTTATCTGCCACCTGCTTCATTCCATACTGTGCCCTCTTTAGGTGCTGTTTAGCTAACCCACCTACTCGATGTAATCTTTCCCTCACCTCCGATACATAATCTAATTGTGAGAGCTCCGACTTTGGTCCTGTCAATTTTCCTTTAATTAATTTTCTTCAAAGTCGTGAGTTCATGGAATGCCCTGCCAGTAGCAGTGGTGGACTCTCCCTCTTTATGGGCATTTAAACGGACATTGGATAGGCATATGGAGGATAGTGGGCTAGTATAGGTTAGGTGGGCTTGGATCGGCGCAACATCGAGGGCCAAAGGGCCTGTACAGCACTGTATTTTTCTATGTTTCTAATTTCAAAGGGCCTTTCATTTCATGACCGAATATTAACTCTAAGGGAGTGAACTGAATAGATTCTTTTGGGGCATCTCTAATGGCAAACAATACAAATGGGATGCCTTTATCCCAATCATTTGGGTAATTCTGACAGTATGCTCTCAATATGATATTTAAGGTCTGATCCGACCTTTCTAAAGCTCCCTGGGATTCAGAATGATATGCACTGGATTTAAAGCTTTGTATACCTAAGCTGTCCATAACCTCCTTAAACAGCCTGGCAGTAAAATTTGACCCTTGGTCAGACTGAATCTCTCTGGATAGCCCATACCGTGTGAAAAGATCTACTAACTCCTCTACCACCTTTTTTGCCTTGATACTCTGAAATGGAATTGCTTCTGGAAATCTGAAAGCCATATCCATTATGGCTAACAAGTAATGGTTCCCACTTTTAGTTCTCGGGAGGGGACCTACACAATCAATTATAACCTGCTTGCAAGGTTTGTCAAATGGAGGAATTGGCAACAAAGGTGTTGGTTTTATTACCGCCTGTGGCTTATCTACCATTTGGCATGTATGACACGTATGGCAAAGGTTAACCACATCCTTGTATATTCCAGGCCAATAAAAATGTTTTTGTACCTTAGCTTGTGACTTTCATCCCCCTAGATGACCTCCTACAGATAGTTCATGTGCTACCCATAACACCTTCTGTCTGTATGCTACCAGCAACACAATTTGGTGCACTTCAGCCCATTTCTCCTCTGCACTAAGCTGCTGTTTCCTTCTGTCTGACCGTCTGCCTGTTCAAATTTGTGCCGTATCATTATGCCAAATAGGATATCGACTAACTGCACCTCAGCTCCTTCATCTTTCTCTTTACCTTTCACTTTTGCTGTGACGTATGATAGTAGGATCTGATTACCACACAGCCTGGGAAATTACCAGGATATTTCTGTTTTAACTCCTCAGTTTCTTGGACTTTCTTGGGCTTCTCCACAACCAGGGGTGTCACTCCCATCTTGGATCCTGCCAAATCATTCCAAAGAACGAACTGAATTCCTGGACCTGACACTCTGTAACTTCCCCAGTCTTAAGTTGGTACTCCAAGCTGCTCTTACACAGGGGAACACTAAATTTCTGTCCATTTATCCCACAAATTACCACACACCCAGGTAATAGATCAGAAAGAGCGCATATTCGCTCATCCATTACTGTCAGTGACTGGTTAGATCCTATATCTCTCAAAATTATAACATTTTGTCCTTCTCCCCCTGTTCTTACTGAGTAAACTTTACCCACATAGGCAAATTCTTTGTAGAGATCAGGTATTAACTTCATACCCAGCCCCTGCCTAGGCTGTGCACTCTCCGGCAGCTCTTCGGCTCTTCTTGGGGGCTCCTTTACTACCTTCACTAATGCCACTGGCTTGGCTTCCTTAGCCACATCTTTTCCCACAATGCCTTTCTTTAATGACCAGCACTGTTTCTTTATGTGCCCCACTTTACCACAGCGGAAGCACCTGAGGCCTTTCACCTTTCCACCTTTTTGGCTTCTTTTTTATCTGTGGTAACTTCTTACCAGAGTTCTCTACTTTTGGTTTCGTAGTGTAGCATCTCCCCTTCTCCCAACTTCTATCCCTCACAGGACGAAATTCTGGCCGGAAGCTTGTCTTATGCACCAACATGTACTCATCTGCTAATTCTGCTGCCCTTCTCATTTCCTGAACTTTCTGCTCCTCCACGTGAATTCTTACCATCTCTGGAAGTGAGTTTTTAAACTCCTCCAGTAGAATAATTTCTCTGAGAGCCTCAAAGGTCTTATCTATTTTCAAAGCACGTACCCATTGTTCAAAATGACTATATTTAATTCTTTTGAACTCAACATAAGTCTGACCGGGTTCCTGCTTTGTCTTTCTGAATTGCTGTCAGTATGCTTCTGGTACCAATTCATAAGCACTTAAAATAGCTTGTTTAACCTCTTCATAATCTCTTGACACCTCATCTGTTAGTGTGGCAAATACTTCACTAGTTCTGTCTGCCAGTTTAGACTAAAGTAACATTACCCATAAATCCTCAGACCACTCCATCTGCCAATTTTTCAAATGAAATAAAGAAGGCTTCAACATCTTTCTCATCAAAATGTGGCAGAGTTTTGACACATTTATAAATATATATATGTATAGTATATATTATATTTTGTCACTACCTTCTCTTTCAATTTCCATCCTGTTATCTTGAGTTTGCTGACTTTGCAACTTCTCAAGTTCAAATTCTCTCCTATCTTTCTCTCGCCCTTTCTTTTCTCTCTCTTTTTCAGCTAAGAGCCTTCTCTCTCTCTCTTTTCCCTCTCTCTCTCTCTTCCTCTTTCTCTCTCCTCTCTTTCCCTTTGTTTATCTTCTAACTCCATTTTCCTCAATTGTAATTTAAGTTTTTCTACCTTCACTGCACTTGTCTGTTTCTCTGACACACCTAAGTGCTTGAGTAATTCCCTTACAATTTCAGTTTTACCTTTGTCCTTGCTTAAACCCGAATTTAACTTATTTGCTAATTCTAAAAGTATGGCCGTTTTCTTTCCTTGTAAGCTTTCTTGGCAAATTTGAGAATCATCTGCAAATCCCAGAACCTCTTTAGCAACTTAAAGAGTCATTTCTCTCACTTCTAATTTAATCAACCACAAGTCACTGAAATTAAACAAAATGTTTCACCTATGTTTTATTTAAAGATCTAGGACAGTAACCTACAAGTATTTAAATCTGCTGGGATTTTTCATGCCCCAAAATCTATTCAAATCTGTCTAAACCAGTTCAAATCCTGGACCCCAGCCCCCAAACTGTTATGACACAGGCTAAACCCTCCTGCTTCATTTAAACTAGCAAAACCGAATAGATTTATCCTGGGCAGTTTTCTGTGAAAATACGAGAGGCTTAGAACTATTTAAAGTAAAAATGAACAACTTTATTTTGTAAAGTATAATAGAGAATAATTAACTAACAACTATTTATAATTCCTCCCTCTAACCTATCTTTTATCTTCCCTTCTATAATCCTAGTCTGATAAAACTCTATAATTAAGATCTACCAGAAATTCAAATTTTCAAAACCAGTCAGCTGTCAGATCTTCTGTTTGGATCTTCCTGTGTCTTCTTTTCTTCTTCTTAGGGATTATGCCTCATTGGTGACGGATAGATAAAGGTACCTTTGAGAGAGATATTTTTCGGGCAGTCTCTACATGCTGGTGGCGTGGCAGTTCTCCTCCCAACTGTTCAATTTCCCCCCAGTCTTATACCCCCAAAGCATCGGATTGTGTCATTGGCTTTTAAGATTGTCAATATACTCAATTCAAACTTGATTGGAAGTTGTCATTTTCGGGGTATAATTTAAACTGATTGGCCTAATTCGAATCTGTTTTGTCGGTTCCAGGCAAGTGTTACATTGTTCCGACCAAGTGTTACATTGTTATCTGATTGAGAACACTTGGTGCTATCAGGTAGTTCTACCCACTTTTAACTCTCTTAAAGGTACAGTACATCCACATCTTCATAACAACTGACCAGCCAGTATAAATCAGGTTGGTGTTCTGGGCAAAGGTTAAAAATGGGACCTGTCTCCTTGGCTACAGAAATGGCAACAGTTCTGTTTTAGAGTTGAAAACTGAAGAAGATTACATTTACCCATCAGAGTAAACCAAAAGTGATACAGTGATGGTGTGCTTACTCAAATCAGTATTCAGTAACAATATGCAATATAATATTGATCATTTCCTCCCAGCCACTCCCACCTCAAAACTTCAAGGTGAAAATGGTCCAATCTTTCAAATGGTCTGATCAATGGCTAGCTAATAGTAAGCAAATAAATGCGTTCTTTACAGTACACAGAAAGGATAAGTTATGTTAACACATGAACTCTAATGGAAACTACTACACTCATAACTATATGTAGGTCCAATTGATTCAAGTGTTTCCTTGACCTTTTTCAGCCAACTTGAGGATTTCTGCAATATGTGGGGATGTAGGACGCATAATGTGAGCATTAACTGTAACTACTCAGATTTGGTTTTGATACCATCATTATTCAGAATTATTGGGAGACTACTTTGGAGAGTTCAGACCCTGGAAGCAGAAGTCTGATTGGTATCCAGAGGCTGGGACTGGGCAGAAAATCTGAAGCTATTTAAAAAGTTGTAGCAAATCCTTCCTTACATCAAATATTAGCTCCTCAACAATGTTTCACCAACTGTTGAAATATTTGCAACGTACAATTTTACAGAAATTTCCTTTGTCTTTTGAATTACTAGTATTTTTTGTGCCTTCTGAGTATGACAGCTAATTAAAAGTAACAGTCAGAGAATGTTATTTAAATATTTACACGGACAACATCTTTGGTGTTTCTGACCACAAAGCTTTGCAAAATATCTGGTTTGAGGAGAAAGTGAGGTCTGCAGATGCTGGAGATCAGAGCTGAAAATGTGTTGCTGGAAAAGCGCAGCAGGTCAGGCAGCATCAAAGGAGCAGGAGAATCGACATTTCGGGCATAAGCCCTTCTTCAGGAATGAGCATTACTGAAGAAGGGCTGATGCCCGAAACGTCGATTCTCCTGTTCCCTGGATGCTGCCTGACCTGCTGCGCTGTTCCAGCAACACATTTTCAGCAGAAAATATCTGGTTTACCCTGGAAGAAGTGAGCAAATTCCACCTTGTTCTGAAGGGGAGAAAATCCAAGAAAATCCCCTCATGTATCCACATTGTACCTCATCTGCCATACATTTGCCCACCGATTCACCTTGTCCAAATCACACTGAAATGTCTCTGCATCCTCCTTACAGTTCACTCTCCCACCCAGCTTTGTGTCATGTGCAAACTTGAAGAGATTACATTTAGTTCTCACATCTCAGTCATTAATATTATTAATATTATGAATAGCTGGGATCCAAATGGTTCTGAATGGGTTAATGGTCTTCTAACATTAGCTCAAAGCATTCTACTGATGTCACATGTCGAGACAAGGAGTTCTACTCTATCTTTTGAAGAGAGCAGATATATTGCCTTCAGCTCCCTAAGGTCTTAATAATTATGGATGACCAAATGTAGTTGTATTTATTGCTATCATGATTACTAACAACAGCTCCTCTCCTGAAGATACTCTCTGAGAATGTGTCCTCTATATCTACTCACTGGATGAACTTAAGATAAAGGAGGATTGGAAACAGCAAGCTAACTCAAACAACTCTTACCCAGGTAGCAAGTACCATGAGGTAGCTATAATGGTCATCTGGAAAACATACAGCATGTATTGTCACTTCATGTTGGCTTAGTTTACCATCAGGCCACAAAATGTATCTTGACTCATCTGTTTAGCCTGAACTGCAATTGCAGACAATTGGTTCACCTGATTTTCATATTTTAATCGAAAAATTATTTTCTCAAGAAACAAGGGAATTAATGCCTCGAATAACTTTTCCATAAAATGTCAATTGTCAGGCAATCTTTACAAAACTTTTTTGCATACTTTTATTGACTGCAGGTCAGTGTCAAACTTAAATTTAATATTTACTTTCCAGCTGGGCAGGACAATTTTGCACAGCATCTTTCCTGAAATGGTGTACATTCCATACAATGCATTCATATTTTTCCAAGTATTGCTGACATGATCAATAAAAATAATTCTGCCAGTCTACTGTTTGCATAATAAAAGGTCTAAATTCAAACATTTTAACCAATTGACTTTCTTACCTTTGATTCTGCACATCTTCCCAGATTGCTGTAGTAATAACAGATTGGTTTTAAGTCAGGACCCTCTGGAATATTTCCGTCAAAGAATAATATAATTAATACAAGAGGTTGTAATTGCTACACTGTGTTTACTCTCATCAGGAGACCGAGTAGTGATTAGTCATCAATTTGCAAGTCTCATACCTATCAGACAATTTGGAGATTATGCAGAGGAGTTGTAGTTTTTGCAGAGTTATGTCTCATTGTACAATTTTAAATATTACCACTTCTTATGTTGGCATGAAAATTGTTCCACAGGGGATGCTTCACCCTTATTGCCAAGCCTTCTTGTGTAAAAAAAATCTGCTTGAACTGTGATTTTCAATGCTGTTTATCTTAATAAGTAGTTTTTGGAAGGGAAATGGCTTACACTTTTTTCTATGCAGCCTAAAATACCTGGCAATTATCTAAAAAGGTACATAAATTACTATCATTATGGCTTTTTTCTGTTCCAAGTAAGGAAAAAGTTTTAATTACCATGGGCACCATTTTTGTTGTCCCGTCAGATTCAAGCTGTGTAGCTTTATTATTCCTTTGAAGAGTTTCATACCAGCTTGGAAACAGACAATACACTTGTATGAGTGACTAAATTGGTGTCTAAAGCACCATGTGCAGTATTCTGCAGCCTTAGAGATTACCAGCAATCATTAATTTCTTCAGTTCAAACATTTTCTGGACCCTAAATAGGTGACACCTTGGGCATGAGCCAGTCATTCATTTTTTAAATGCATTAACCAAGTGGTATTGATATAAAGATACATCAATTTACATATTTTCTATAATTACCCAACACTAACATGCCAAGCATGATTTCCATGTTGCGTGTTTCCAAAATATCCTGAAAACAATTTGCCTGTGTTCAGCCAGCCATGTACCTACATTAAATGAAACTGCTGGAATTAGAAATGGATTTGTATACCACCTGTATATTCGTCAAGTGAAACCAAGTGCATAATTATGAACTTGGCTGCCAAATTCCCACAACAATGTCATGACTCATGCATTCTAGCTGATTTCAATCCACAAATTTGAGAATGAAAATACAGCTCAGAGAAGCGTGGATATAAATAAACACACTTCCCTTTTGTCATCAGCTTCAACATTCTGCAGTGATGATTTAAGTTTCTTTCTTAAGTCTTCTGTTTGTTTATCTGGATGGGAACTGAAATTATAACAATTCAATTTTGGTATTATTCACAATACTGAAGTTAGTTTTAATCTGAGCTATAGGGATTCACCATCGCATAATTTCAAATCTCGACTGAAGACAGAGAATGCAGAAGACTGTTAATCATATTCTCTAAGTTATCAGAAATTCAATATTGGCAATGACTGGACATTATTTATTTAACTGGTTACATACTCTAATGTATAAACAAAGCATATCTCCGTACATTTGTCCATTTTTTTTAATGACCGAAAAGTGAGTTGAAAAAATTCACTTCACAAAAAATAAATTTGACCAATTATATCATTGTCACCTTCCTCAATACAACATTTTACAATGGGGCTGAAATTGGCATTCGGCCACTTGTTTGTACATGAAAAGGAGTTATTGCCTGGTTAATACAAAGACATTGGACAATCTCTGTTATTCTGTCTTTTCCCAATTTGACATTTAGTGCATTCTGGGTGTACACACTTCCTGACTGCCATATCATGGTGTTAGGAGGCTGTTTAATACATGAAAAGCTAGGTGTTAGTTTTGCTTGTAATACAGTTATGAATGCCACAAACAGCCATTAGTTACAAATTAGGAGGGAAAAGCATCACATTTTACTTGTTGGTTTCAAGTGGTTCAGAGAAAGACTTTCTCGATTTTGGTGTTGTCTTTCATTGAAACCATCATTGATAATAAACAGTCTGCCAAAGCTGAAACTGAAGAAGTGAACAAGTAGAATTGACGGTCATAGCACTGTTTAAGTTGATGTCAATTAACATTTAATGGTAGATAATCAGTCTCAAAGGCAACTCAACCATCTCATTTGTTTAAGATAAAAATAAAAAAAATGCTTTTAATGTGGATCAGTGAGCCAGTGTCTGAAAGAGAATATAAGGCGGATGCTTTCAATTACATATCAGATTGGAATGGAGAACAATATGAACACAAGTGAGTGCCTATGTAAGAGGAATGCTAACCAGAGTATAATGAAAGCCATGATCATCCTTTGAAAATCTGGAGTAATGGATAATCTGTTCAGGATGGAGTTGCAGGTATCATAGGTAACAGTGGTTGCCGTGGCAAATAAAGAGACTAATTGGATTGAAATATCCTGGTGGAATAAATATTTCTTTTCTATTCTTTCAGTGTCCTTAGTAAAATGAGTTGAGATAGTCTTGATCTAATTCCCAAAAAACACTTTTTTACTGCACAACACTGTCCATAATTTAAGCATCATTATAATAATGCTTGTACTGTGTAACATATGTGAATTCCTAAAGCATTTTGTATTGCAAATTACTATAATATAGCAAATACAATTACATACAATGTTTAATCTGTTATTTGTTTGAATAGGTTTAAGGTAGGAATTCTGACAAATTATCATTAAATCATCAAGGTATAATTATGAATGTGTAGGAATGGGATGATCACCATGACACAGTAGGGGGTTTTGATGCATAGTTGGAGCAGGCAAGGTATTTTTTTCATATTGGACCCATAATGCACTTGCAATGTTGTTTAATATTTACAAGATACATTGCAGCAACTCATTTATCCTCCTTCAACAGTACCTTCCAAACACTTGAACATATCACATAAACCAATAAACGGTTGCAAACCCATTGGAAAATCATCACCTGTGTAGTCATTGTAATGAGCTAAGCCAGGTGGACCTCTTAGAATATGAGGGGCTTTTAATCTGGTCCAATCAGGGAGCCCTGGATTACAGATAAAAACAGGAGTGTCAGGCGTTCTGTTCACTCTGAGAACTGGATCAGTGTCAAGGACTTCCCCTGTGTAAATAAAGGGTGACTTGGTGATGGGATACTGGTGTCTGTGGCATCTACAAACTTCCCTCCAAGGCAGTGACTACTCAGATTTGGAACTATTCCTTCACTGTCACTGGGTCAAAATCCTGAAAGTCTGTCTGTGTACATATAACAGATGGATTCAGCATTTTAAGAAGACAGCTCATCACCACCCGGTCAAGGACAATTAGGAATGGAAAATAAATACTGACCTAGCCATTAATGTTCACATCCCATGAGGAAATAAAAATGTGCCTAACCTCAAACTGAGTGAAAAATATGTCAATCAACAACAAATAAAGTTGTCCTTTCTACCATTATTAACATTTAAAATAAAAATCAAGCATGCATGAATCTTGCTTTAAATTAGTTTATTTTGTTCCGAATGCTGCTATAGTCTTGATTTTGACAGTAGCACTTGGTTTAGTAACAGGACATACCCTATTGGTCTTCTTTGAAGTACTTTGCTGGTTTTCTCAGTATTGATTCTGAACCAGCATTCTCAGAGCATGTTAATGTCTAGCAGCTTTAAAATCAAATACAAGAATTTCAAGAATTAAACTGCACAGAACAGGAAGGGTGCCACATGAATGTTAAAAAGGCAGAAGGTCAATCTAAAGAGCGAGAGGAAGAAAAAGAGGGTTAATTTTTTTCCCTTTAACCTAACTGATACTGGGTTCCAGGCTGCATGTGGGTCTTCCCTCTGCTCCCAGACCATCTCTATACAAGTGTCATGGTAACATTACTTGACAAATTGCTGGTCTAATCAATACATTAGACTTCATGGAACTATTAGCTGTCATGGAAATCCTGTGCACAGGAGAATGACCATATATGGCAGGCGGAGCAGCTGATGATGTTGCTAGAATCTGGAATGCCTGACTGACCTAGGAATGGATTCTGCAGCACACACAAAAAAATAAAGATTTTCCAGACGAGGTGAGCGGCAAATACGCCGGATATTATGCACCCGAGGGAGGACTGTATGCTTGCACCAATGTCTTAAGATTGCAGGTCTGTTGCTAAGGCGTCGGAGCTACCCTTAATGTACTCCTGCTTCCTTACATTTTGGGTGTCTGTTACAGTGAAGCATGGATCTCCGTTAACCCATCCCGCTGCAGTGCAGCAGCTGCAGAACTAATTGTCACCTAGTTGAAGTGAAACCATTCGGAGGTTAGGTGAGACCAATTTAGCAAGTCCCCCGAGGGTAGACTTGTTGTTTTACGCTCAGCGCCGCCGGCAGCTCTCCTCGCGGGGATGAAAGTGGAATTAAGGTTGTAATCGGAGGCAGGGAGTGTTCCACCACGAGGTAAGTACCAGTTTTCTCACTATGAAAAATCCTCGCTGTGGTACTCAGTCTCCCTCCCTCTCTCCTCACTAGCACTTCATAGTATTGTGCTGCAAATTCAATGATTATGAGCCCAGTGCTTTATTGCTATCGCATGCATTCAGCACTCAACCACCTTTCAAAGCAGCTATTTGGAGATGGAAGAGGCAATTCAAATGCAAAATCAAGGTAGGCTTGTGCGTTCAGTCTGCTTTGCCACTTGCTGTGCTGCTGTTTCATGAGTTTTATTCTTGTGAGGATGCAGGACGATCCTTAGTCTGATTAGTAGGGATGATTTAAGAGAAAACAGCCTCAAAGTAGCACCGTTGAAGGGATTTGCCTGCGTTATATTTGCTGCATTTGTTCCCTCAGTTTAGAGGCATTATCACAGCGCTGCATATCTGCAATTAAACATCAGCATTAAAAAAAACAGACCTTGAACTGCAGTCCTTATCTTCTAGATTTAAAGATACCATCAAACCGAAATGATCTCTTTTTAACCTGGAGATATTTTCATTTTGATAAGAGTCTGCTGAAAAGGAATTGTTGACACGTGTCCTGAATCAATGTATTGTTGGCAGGCATTGAAGTGTTTTTGAAGCTTATTATGACCCTCCTTTTATATTATCAAGTGAAAAGGGAGCAGAAGCAGATGATAATTTCCCCCAAATAACCCATTCTTATAGATCTACATGCCATAGTCTCCATATTGTGCCCCTGTTTGCTGCAATAACCAGAACATTCAATGGAGATATCAGTTTTGTGCACGAGCTTTTGAGAGATTTTATTAAGTTTCACGCTATTTTCCTGTTAGAATGGCTTGTTTTGTTTTGAAAATCCATCTTTATTTTTGTGGAAAGCGTCACTGGTGGATGGAGGTGTTTAGCTAGTTACAGCATGAAGCCAAAAATCTAAATGAAAATAATCTGAGCATTTGATTATCGGAACAAAAGATTACCAGCTTCTCCAATATGGAAGTGACATTAGTAAAGTGATGTATTATAATGAGATTGTCGCGCTTACTATCCACTTGGCTAGATTCTGATACTCCTCTTATTTACAAAATGAAGCCAAACTTCAAAATTAATAAGTATGGGAGAGCTGGAGATTCTTCGTCCTTCTACAGAATCTAGTTATCCTGCACAATTAACAATTCATTTTTGCCTCAGTGTGGAGCTTTTGGGCAAGCTTTGACCAGAATATAAAGCTTGCGCTGACAACCAGGGCTGTGTTGCCATTCAAGGAACTTCATATTACAGTGTAAACTTTTACAACATTGGGTGTGTACTGTTAAATCTGATGATGTTGAAGCTTAAACAGGAAAGATAAATTTATTGAGTTTTGTTGATGTTCACACTTAAATAGGAAAGATAAAATTACAGAGTTTTCTTGAGCTGATATTACTATGCCATCCTCAGGAAAATATTCTGAGAGATACTGCACATACCCATTCCTTTTAAGATGAAAACTGTTTATTTTCACTTCTCATTTGCCAAATCCAGCGCTGACAATATAAATTTTCACTTAAAACAATACTGCATCTTGAAAATGTGTTTGCAAATGTATTTATTTGCTTACTCACACAACACTAATGGTATAATTAGAAGGGAATCACTTGATTTTCAGAGAATTGCTTCAGGGAAGGACCTGTATTCCTAACTGCTGGAGAGATGGAGGAGAGATAAGGATTCTCCTTCAGGGAATTTCTGCCAAATACTGCACTGCATTAGATTACTACAGTCAGTTATTCCTCTCCTGATTCCACTGTGAACACCAGTGGTGCATATGGACAGGACTTTCAGGCCTTTTTTTTACTTTATTCTTTTGACTTCTATGTGAAGAGTGGAGCTGATTCTCTCCCCATTCCCCATGCCTCACTTTTGGACTTGTGCATCCCAGGATTGAAACTCCCAAGGGGTGGATTCTCAATGAACTACACAGAGGTGTAAATCCATCATTGTTGCTCAAAAACATTTTTGTAGAGACAGCCTGGTTTTTGTATCTGTTTTCTAACATTGGAAATCAGCAAAGTTTTGCTTCGAGTGAATTGGGACAAACAGCAGCACCTTAACAATTCCCTAATCTATTTAACCAAGATACCTGGCTCTGAAAGATTGGGGAAGAAACTATATAAATTTATATGTGCACGTGTGTATGATAATATCTAAAATTTTCCATGGTTTTGCAGAGTTCTAAGTGAGGCTGGGGTTAGATCAGATGTAATTGGTTCTCAAGTTCAAATTGCATACTGTCCTGGTTTTTAAACTTCTAATATAAATTTTACTATATTTATCATGGATTCTACCTATGTAAATTATTTAGATTATTGGAACTATTGCTTGACAATTTTACACAAAACAGTTTTTCAGTAGAAATATGGACAGGTCAGTTTTGCCATTATAAATATTCTAATGTCCAGAGACCTGAGCATATTATTAGAGGGATTTATATCCTTGAAGATAACTATGTTTTTTTCTGTAAAATATGCTTGATTCATTAAATTTGAAAACACAAAATTTCCACTTAAAATTAGAGTTTACTTCCATAGCTCCTGAAGGCTAGCATGGGGATTGTGATGTTTGATTAACCCACTACTTTCCAATGTAAAGCAGACAGCCCACTAATGGCATGTTGCTTGCAGACCATAATTGCATTGTGTAACCAGTGCTAAGTGTCTACACATCTCAGCAGAGAGCCCAAGGTTTTGAGCGAGTAGCATTTCTTGAAGGTAATCTGTACTAGCTAAAACCAGGTTCCCCACTTTTCGTTGTAGCTGGAGTAGGAGTTGTGGTTAAGATAGAAGAATGAAAGATGGGAGACAATAGGCCACAAGGGTTTGAATGCTGCACCCAAAGAAGAGAGGTGCCCTTTCGAAGACAGGGCCTCTCCAGATAGTTACCGAAAGGACAGAGAGCAGGTAGTTGGAGAGGTTCATGTCAGGAGTCAAACCTGAGGGTCTGAATATATTTCCACAAGTTCAGTGACCTTATGGTCAGGATCATTAACTGGATCTTCAAATGCCCAACTGCACAATCATTTTCAGATACTGTTTAACTCAGCTCAACCATTTCACACATCTACAACCACTTTCAAGCAGAACTCGTAACCTCACTTGAGATGTTACACCACATCCTGAACTCTCTAGTACTTTTGTGTGCCTCACACCCTCTTCTCGCAACTTGCACACACTGTCAGCTCTTGAATCAAGACTGCTACGATACCAAAACGTATTTTACAGCCCTCAGTTATACACTTCCCTCTTTTCAGAACAAGGTGAACAACTGGAGGGGCACTGAGAGCCAACTGGCTGAGGACAGGTGTATCTGTATGGTGTAAACAATGACCATTATTGGGGCACCTATTGCTGAGAATGTAGACAAAAGGGCACTGAAAGCATCGATGATGTCTGTATCTTTCATGCTAAATACCTAATCCTGTTTATCACATTTCCAATTACTTCCTCATCCCACTCTTTTTTCTGATTTTACAAGTTGAAGATTTTGTAAGCATATAATTCTTACATCTTAACCACCAGTCCACCACCCCCTAAATCACTGCAACACAAAGTGTTTTCCTCCCTATAGCTAGACAAGGGGTCCACTCTGACCAGGCAGTGGTGGACCAGCACTGACAAGAACTCAGCACTGTCACTTGGTCTAAAACATCCGGCCATGCACACCGATACTGACACATAATTTAGAAGCTTGCATTGGAGCAGGATTTGTTGCCATTGAGTGACCTGATGTGAGGAGAGGAGGCAAAGATAACTTAAGTGTCAGCTTCTTGGAAGGTGAGATTACACTAATGTTCTGCTACAGCACACTCTGATGAGTGCTTTGTGAGAATAGAAGAAGACTGACAGATAGACACTGTTAAATGATTGGTGCCTTGAGAAGCCTATGGTCAATTTTAAGTAGCATAGATGAATCTAGCATAAATTTGACATAGGATTTATTGCAGAATCTGGAATCTAACCTCCCAAAATGGAAGTAAAGACCGATTTTTGCTTCCTGTGCTGAAGCACTGACATCTTGTACGCTGTTCTTTGCTAAGGCTTAAATAGGAGAGCTTGACATGGGTACCCTTGGCAGATTAGCCTCCTGCTGAGAGTACCGCTCCTTTCCCCACTCCTATCCAGTAGCTTCTACCAATCTGTAAACCCTTTGCACATTTTTTCAAGTCATTCTGCGTTACAAGCTAAAGGCTTTCTAGTTTCCTGTGTCTGGGAATAACTGGATTTTTGAAGGTTTTGAAGTGAACGTGAAACTTTGTCAGTATGCGTCACACTATTCTTTTAAGGCTTCTGAAACAAATTTAGAAGTTTCCAGACAAATGCAGATTTGAAGCAACTGTTGGAAGAAATCAACTAGCAACTACTATCCTGTAAGCTATTGATGATCAGGTTTAAATAATGCTGGTGGAAGTGTTTCTTGCTGTTTGAATGTGTGTGTTCAACTGATCTAGGTTAATTGTGCATCAGCTGGAGTGTTGTGATCCAAAATGGCAGTGCTGGGCATAGCTGCACATGTGCTAATGCCCTGCTGAATGGCACCTCACACAAATTGTACCACATGAGTGTCTCATATGCCACTTACGGACCTTTTAAAATAACACTCAGACAATGAATGTTCATTTTGTGCTGCATTGCTTTTGTATTCTATCAACATTTTTATTTTCAGTTCATATATCTACTACAATCAAATTGCCTATAAAAACATGGCTTGCAGCAATTACTTCCTCCCACCAGCTCTGAAATGCCTCCGTTTTGTGTTCCCTGCTCTTCAGACAGTATGGCAGATAATTACCTATGCTTTAACCTTTCTATAACTGTTTCCCAAATTGCTTTTAGTTACTATTTACTAATTTGAAACCATCAAAATATTATTTTAAAATAAGGACAGAATATTTAAATTTATGCTGCATTACGTGTACAGGCTCTGACAGAATTATCCCTCACCCTCTGACCCCACATTTTAACAGGAAGAAAACATTTGCACTTTCCGTGTCCTGAGGCTGTGGGGCATGCTAATTTTTGATTAAAAAGTTGTCCTGTTGGAGAGATGATATCACAAACTGATCTTAGTTTATTTATAAATGAATCCTACCCTTTTTAGTAACATTTTTGTTTCACACCTTTTTTCTCTAACTTTGGCTCCCTCTGACTTATAACATGTATTCAGAAAAGAGATAAGGGATCTTTTCACAGGGCATCAAGCTATTCAATAAGACGTGTATGAAAAAGGCTGAGTGTGTTTGCAGCTTTCCAATGCTCACTATTCCATTAATCATTTCATTCACCTTACGCTGCTCTGTTACTGCTTATAATTCAAAGGGATTGAAAGGAGACAGAGCAGAAAATAATCTTTTTCTTGGTGAATCATACATTAAAATAACACTACAAACTAACTTAACACAACAACCCCCGCATGCAATACTGTGGTTGCAAGAGCTGATTAGAGACAGTGAATTCTATAGCAAGCAAGTTGCCTCTTGACTCCCTAAAACCTTTCCACCATCCACAAGGCACAGTGCGCAAGTGTGATGGAATATTCTCCACTTGCCTGGATAAGTCAAGCCCCAATAACACTCGGGAAGCTCAAAACCACCATCCAGGACAAAGCACCCTGTTTGATCAGCACCCTATCACCAGCTTTAAACATTCCCTTCCTCCATCACTAATGCGCAATTGCAGCAGTGTGTCCATTTACAAAATGCAGTGCAACAACTCATCAAGACTCCTTAATCAGCACTTTCCAAACCTTCTAACCTTTGCCATCCAGAAAGACAAGGGCAGCAGACGTGTGGGAACACCACCATCTGCGAGTTCTCTCCAGTTGTGCAGCATCCAGTCTGGGATATATCTTACCATTTCATTACTTTGAGCCAAAGTCCTAGATTCTTTCCTCTTTACTATTATTGAAGGTGTCCTACACCTAAAGGATAATAATCATTCAAGAGGGCACTTCACCATCATGTAGGGGAGATCAGGAAAGTATAGCAGATTTCCTTCCCTAAAGGACGGCAGTTGACCAGATGGGTTTCAATGAAAATTAATAGTTTTGGATCAACATTACTGAGACTGGTGTTCAACTCTAGACCGATTATTGGGAATAGATAACTTTTAGAATTTTGCATCCAGAATTAGGCTTTGGGCTACTAAACACGACTTGTTGGCAGGCTTGGTTTGGAATTGTTATGACCAGTCCCAGAGTGAGGTTTCCCAGCTCCAGGTTCCAGAGGGTGTACCCCAAGCTATTAAGTCCCTAGGTAAGGAGAGATGAACTGGCTCCTATTCTTTTTCCACCCATTGTTGCAACGTGGTTAGTTTGAAATGGCCCGAGTGGATGTCTTTCTTCCAGACCAAAATTTATTTTTTTAAAGAATCCAATTTAACCAGACTTTCCTAAATCAACATAGTGAGCTTATTAAATACCACATGCACAAAGTGGTAAATATACTTTCTGATTTTAAAAAATAAGAGATAGGCCCAAACTGATACTTTGTTTGAAAAATGAAACACAGATCAGTCTCTGAATGGTTTGGGAATAGCGAGTGGTTGCACATAGCAGTGGACATTACCTTGAGAATTGACATTGCTAATTGAACTGTTCAGTTTTGAGATTCTTCATTTTGTGTTTGATTCCTCTTTCTTTAAAATTGGTTTGCGGCACTGAGTGAGAGAACCTTTTTTGTCTGTTTGCTAGCTGGATGACCTCCAAAACTTGGATTCAATGAGGTCTTCACTTGTAACACTAGTAATTAGGGGATAGCTCTTTAATTGTGAGCTTTATGGAATAGTAATGCTCAGATGCAGTAATACAGAGCAGTAGACTTCACATTGGCTTTTGAACCCCAGCCCTTGCATATTCTTGTAAAGTGAACACAATTGTGTATTTGGGGAGGCGATGGTCTAGTGGTACTGTTAATCCAGAGACACAAGTAATGTTTCAGAAATGTAAGTTCAAATCCCACCATGGCAAGATAGTGGAATTTGAATTGAATAGAAATCTGGAACTAAAACTCTAATGATAACTATGAAACCATTCTTGATTGTCATAGAAATACAACTGGCTCACTAATGCCTTTTAGGGAAGGAAACTGCTGTCCTTACCTAGGCTGACTTACATATGACTCCAGACTAACTTTAACTGTCATGTGAAATGGCCTGGTGAGTCACTCAGTTCTAACAAAGGAAGAAATGAATGAGACTGGATGGAGCACCTTACATTGTCTAAATCACCGGAAATGACAACAGTAATCACAGTATATCCTGCAGTGTCCTCCTTAATTTAGGCAAAATTTAGAGAGAGCTGTATCACAGATTAGTCAGGCAGCCTAATAGTCATGCCATGGAATCATATCTTTTGCATATTGTTGTATTCATCACAATCGCCATCCCTATGTGTGCTATCCCACAGACCAAACAGAAGTAGTGGCATAGTTGGGAGAGGTTGCTCTTGAAGTCCTCATTATTGAGTCCAGATCGCTTGCGTTCTCAAAGCCCCAGGGCTGACAACAGCAATGAATCCTTCTCCTGCTGGTTACCATGTATTGACTAATGAGTTGGTCTATGTTGAACACCTTTTTCAAGGAGCACTGAGTGGCAGGGGCACAGAATGTGCTGTAGGTGGGTAGGTGTAGGCTGGGTAGCACCACTACTGACCAAGTTGGTTGAGTCCCAAAGGACATATCTGCTAGATTGAAGTCTATGGCAAGTGGTGAAGGAGCCAACAAGAGAGGAAAACATATTTTACCTCATCTTTACCAAGCTGTTTACTGCAAGTGCATCTGCTGATGACAGCATTGGCAAGAGTGACCACCACCATATCCAGTGTGTTGTGTGGCACTATTGCTGTACAGATCTAGAAACTCAAGATGGGCATCCATGAGGTGCTGTGGGCCAACAGCGGCAGAAGGATTGTCCAACACAGGCTGCAACCTCATGGCCTGACATCTCTCCCATTTCACCATTACCATCAAGCCTAGGGATTATCCCTGGTACAATGAAGAATGCAAGTGGAAATTCAGGATAAATGAGATGTCAACTTTGTTAAGCTACTTGAGTTCTCAACAGCATAAGGAGCAAGAGATCAGCAATTCCACTACCAGCAGTTCAGATGTAAGCTCTGTAGTCTGACAGTAAATGGTGATGGACAATTAAATGACCCATTGGAGAAGAAGGCTCCACAAATATCGCTATCCTCAATGATGGGGAGGCCAGTACATCAGTGCATAAGATAAGGCTAAAGCATTTGGAACAACCTTCAGCCAGAGGTGCTGAGTGACTGATCCATCTTGGCCTCCTCTGGAGGTCCTCTGCATCCTGTGCTGTTGGCAGTCTTCAACCAATTCAATTCACTTTGTGATGTCAAGAAATTGATGGAGGTACTGGATATTGCAAGAGCACTGGACTGTGATACCATTCCACCAAAAGTACTGAAGCCGAGAGCTCCAGAATCTAGCCAATTTGTTCCAGTACAACGACAACACTGGCATCTACCTAACAATGTGGAATATTGTTCAGGTATGTCCTATACAGAAAAAGGAGGACTAATCGAATCCAGCCATTTACTGCCCCATCAGTCTACTCTCAGGCATCAGTAGTGATGGGAGGTATCATCAGCAGCCCTATGAAGTAGCACCTGCTCAGCAGTAACAAGCTCACTGACATCCAGTTTGGGCTACACCAAGGCCACTTAGCTCTTGACTTCATTACTGCCTTGGTTTAAGCATAGGTAAAAGCTGAATACCCAGAGGTGAGGTAACATCAAGGATGCATTTCAGAGTCACATCAAGGAGCCCGAGCAAAAATGGAATGAATGGGAATCAGGTGGGGGAGAATCAAGTGGGTGGTCGGGTGGCACAGTGGTTAGCACTGCTTCCTTACAGCTCAGGGACCTGGGTTTGATTCCAGTCTCGGGCAACTGTCTGTGTGGAGTTTGCACAGTCTCCGCGTAGTTGCTCCAGTTTCCTCCCATAATCCAAAAATTTGCAGCTAGGTGAGGTTGGCCATGCTAAATTGCCCATTGTGTTCAGGCATGTGTTGGCTAGGTGCACCAGTCAGGAGAAATGTAGAGTAATAGGGTACGGGAACGGATCTATGGGATACTCTTCAGAGGGTCAGTGTGAACTTGTCGGGCCAAATGGCCTGTTCCACACATAGGGATTCATTGAAACTCTTCCCTGGCTGGAGTCTTTCCTGATACTGTGGTTGTTGGATGTTCGTCTCTTTTGCTTGAAGAATCTCCACAGGCATCTTGAGGCTAGTGTCCCAGAAATCTTCAGCTGCTTCATCAATGAGCACCCCTCTATCATAACTTCAGAACTGGCACTGTTCACTATTCTCTAATTGTCGGCACAATTACAACTTTATATACTGAATTACTACATGTTCAAATGAAGCAAGGCCTGGGCTGACAAGTGATGATTAAAATTTGTGGCATACAGGTGTCAGGCAATGACTGTCTATTGCCAACAAGAGACAATTAACCATTATCCCTTGATTCAATTGTATTAATATCTCTGGGAAAAGGACATGGAAGCAAAAGCACTTGGGGAAATACAGAAGAGGAGATGCTGAACCTCTTAAAATGCAAAAAGGTGAATAAATCCCCAGGACCTGATCAGATATATCCCAGAACTTAGTGGGAAGTTAAGAAAGTGATTGCTGGGCCCCTAACTGAAGAAGGGCTTATGCCCGAAACGTCGATTCTCCTGTTCCTTGGATGCTGCCTGACCTGCTGCGCTTTTCCAGCAACACATTTTCAGCCCTAGCTGAGATATTTGTATCATTGATAGCCATAGATGAGGTGCAGGGAGCCTGGAGGTTAGCTAATATGGTGCCATTATTTAAGAGAGGCGGTAAGGAAAAGCTAGGGAACTATAGACCGGTGAGCCTGCCATCAGTAAGTTGTTGGAGGGGATTCTGAGGGACAGGACTTAATACATTTCAAAAGGCAAAGATGGATTAGGGATAGTCAACATGGACTTGTGCATGAGAATCAAGTCTCACTAATTTGATTAATTGTTTGAAGAGATGACAATGAGGATTGATGAAGGTGGAGCAGTAGACGTCTGTACGGACTTCAGTAAGGCATTCCACAAGGTTCCAAATGGTTAGCAAAGTTAAATCATATAGAATCCAGGGAGAGCTAGCCAATTCGATACAAAATTGGTTTGAAGGTAGGGATGGAGAATGGTGGTGGAGGGTTGTTTTTTGGACCAGAGGCCTGTGACCAGGGGTGTGCCACAGGGTACTGGGAACCATTGTTTTTTTGTCATTTATATAAATGATATTGAATGTGAGCATAGGAAGTATGGTTAGTAAGCTTGCAGATGCCACCAAGATAGGTGATGTAGTAGGCAGTGAAGAAGGTTTCTTTCAGAGTACAACAAGGCCTTGACCAGATGGATAAACGGTCTGAGGAGTGGCAGATAGAGTTTAACTTAGATAAATGTGAGGTATTGGATTCTGGTAAGGCAGATCAGGGCAGGCCCTAGGAGTAAATGGCTGCAGATGCTGGAATCAGCACTGAAATCTGTACTGAAAACAAAAATGCTACAAATCACAGCAGGTTGGGCCGCATCTGTGGAGAGAGAGCAAGCTAACGTTTCGAGTCTAAATGACTCTTCATCAGAGCAGGACTTATATCGTTAAAGATAGGACCCTGGAGATTGTTGCCAAACAAAGAGCTTTAGGAGTGCAGGTGCACAGTTACTTGAAAGTTGAGTCACCACAGGTAGAAGCTGAATAGTCTGTGACCTTTTTTCCCTGGAGTATTGGAGACTGAGGGGTGACCTTATGAGGTTTATAAAATCATGAGGGTCATGGACAGGATGAACCATAACAGCCCTGGCTTGAGGAAGTCACAGTTTGTTGCACAGACTGTTGGGCATTTTCAGCCGGGTTCTGTGCTTTCCAACAATGAGTGAAGATTTTAATGTTGGCCCTTTTACAGCAAAATTTAATGAACTCTTTACCCAGGTGAATAGAACTCAATTATCAGTAACAAATGGAAGAAGACAAGGCAGTGAAGAAGGCATTTGGCACATTTGCCTTTATTGGTAAGTGCATTGAGTATAGGAGTTGGGATGCCATGTTGCAGCTGTATAGAACATTGAGGCCACTTTTAGAATACTGCATTCAGTTTGTTCTTCCTGCTATAGGAAAAATGTTGTTAAACTTGAAAGGATGCAGAAAAGCTTTACAAGGATGTTGCCAGAATTGGAGCATTTGAACTATAGCTAGAGGCTGAATAGACTAGGACTTTGTCCCCTGCAGCAAGTGTGAGGGGTGACCTTCAGAAGATTTATAAAATTATGAGGGGCATGGATAGGGTGAACAGCCAAGTTCTTTTTCCTCGGATAGGGGAGTTAAAAACTAGAGGGCATAGGTTAAAGGAGAGAGGGGAAAGATTTAAAAAGCACCTGAGAGACAGCTTTTTCATGCCAACGGTTTTGTGTGTACGAATGAGCTGCCAGAGGAACGGGTGGAGATGCATATAGCAATTAAGTGGATACATGAGGGATATGAGCAAAATGCTGGCAAATGGGACTGGATTATTTTAGGAAAGCTGGTTGGCATGGATGATTTGGACTGAAGGGTCTGTTTCTGTGCTGTATGACTCTATGACTCTGTGGCATCGAATTCCCCACTATCAATATCCTAGGGGATACCATTTATCAGAAAATGAAATGGATCAGCCATATAAATGCAATGGCTACACAAGGTGATGAGAGGCTTGGAATCTTGCAGTGAGTAACTCCAACTTCCCAAAACCTGTCCAAGGTATAAGCCAGGAGTGTGATGGATGGATGGAGTCCAACCACACTCAAAGCTTGGCGTCACTAGGACCAAAGCAGCCTACATGATTGATTTGCACCACATCCACAAACGTACAATGCTTCCATCATTGATTCTCAGGTGCAGATGTGTGTACTGTCGACCAAATGCACTTCAGAAATTCACCACGTCTCCTTTAGCAGTACCTTCCAAACCCAGGACCACTTCCATCTGGAAGGGCAAGAGCAACAGATACATGGGAGTACCAGCACCTGCAAGTTCCTGTCTGAGCTCCTCGCCATCCTGACGTGGAAATATATTGCTGTTCTCTCACTGTCAATGAGTCAAAATCTTGCACCACTCTCACGTGTTGTGGGTCTACCTACACTAAAAGGACCTCAGTGCCTCAAGAAGGCAATTGAGCCCTAGTTGTCCTTAAGGTGGCGATGGGCAATGAATGCTGTCACAGCCAGGAATGTCCACATCCCATGAATGACTATAAATAATTTTGAGACATTAACCAGAGATGGCTCTCTGTTGAGCAGAGGGCTCAGTCCTTTGTTACCTTTGTAATCTGAAAGAGATAACAATCCAGTCTGCTTTCAAGTTTCTTTGATACCTCTTTAGCTGTTGCATCCCACTGGTAAACACTATGTTTTCCAGAAATTACACCTGCAGTTATTTTGTCTCTGTAGTAGTCCTCCACTAAGAAACACATTTTGGAATAAAGGCTAGAGATGCATATAGTTCTTCAACCATGTTATGAATTTCTTAGAGTCTTAGAATCCCTACAGTGTGGAAACAGGCCCTTCAGCCCAACAAGTCCACACCAACCCTCCAAAGAGTAACCCACCCTGACCCATTCCCCTACCCTATATTTACCCCTGACTAATGCAACTAACCTACACATCCTTGAACACCACGGGCAAATTAGCATGTCCAATTCACCTAACCTGCATGTCTTTGGATTGTGGGAGGAAACCCATGCAGATACAGGGAGAATGTGCAGACTCCACACAAGCAGTCACCTGAGGCTGAAATCAAACTCAGGTCCCTGGCACTGTGAGGCAGCAGTGCTAACCACTGTGCCACCCTAAAGCAAGGGCAAACACATACCCTGCAAGTGTGAACCCACGACTTGCAAATTCCAAGGAAGCACCCGGTCAGTGTGGGCATTGAACCCACAACCTTGGCATTATTAACAGCATGCACTAACCATCTGAGCTAACCGACCTACTGACTTTATTGGCATGACAGAATTCTTATGGATTTTAAAATCAGTTATTTGTGCTTTCTTTCTCCTGTCCATAAACTTTTTTTGTAAATGGACTTGTTTTAGAATTGTTTGCTCTGTATACAGGAATGTGATTTGTGAGCGATATCCAAATAATGTCATAGAGTCAGAGATGTACAGCGCAGCAATAGGTCCTTTGGTCAAACTCGTCCATGCCGACCAGATATCCTAAATTAATCTAGTCCTAATTGCCAGCGTTTGGCTCATATTCTTCAAAACCGTTCCTGCTCATATACCCATCCAGGTGTCCTTGACTCCTGAAGCTGATACAATGTCTGAAAACAGAGCGCCCCATTCAATACAACCATAATTAGACAGTGAAGAGACCTTCCTCAAGAGGATCACTTTTCCTGCCACTGCTTAAATCTTCCTGAAGTATTTGTAAAATTCATAGACTGAGCATAAAAGTATCATGGAGAGCGGTAACAGACTTAGTTTGAGGAAGTCGCAATTTGTTGCACAGACTTTGGTGTCTGTTGGGTATTTCAGCTGGGTTCTGTGCTCTGTCCAACACTGAATGAAAATTTTAATGTTGGCCCTTTTACAGCAAAATTTAATGAACTCTTTACCCAGGTGCATAGAACTCAATTATCAGTAACACATAGAAGAAATTTGCCCAAGATTCTGTACAAATAGTCATAGAAAAAAAAACATTTGACTGTATTCCAGTTGCAGAACAACTAGAGTAGGCCATTCAACTCCGTAATTATTTCATCATTCAATGGGATTGTGGTTACTTTGCAATCTAAGACCACGTATCTGTCTTTGCCACATGCACTACAATTTTAGATGAAAAATCTGTCAAATTAAAAAAAAACAATTAATCTGGCACTCAGTGTCACTTTTGAAAGAGAATACCAAAGTTCTTCCACTCTTCTTTTCGAAGTGCCCTTTAAGTAAGTGGAGAAGTGACTTCTCTATTGCTACAGCAACTAACAAAGAATGTTGGTCTTGTACAGCAGCTTTAGGAGTCACTGTCTGCAAAGCGAGCATTCCTTTCAATAGTTTGACAGGAAAGAGAGCTTGAACTGTATCTAGTTTCATTCCTGTAGTTTCTGGCTTCAGATTATGGGTCTGATTCTGATAGTGTGATTTTTTATGTTGTGGTGTTGGGCATAGACTACTTGATGGAGAGCTAGCAGGACCTGCCTTGTCTCTTTTCTGGACCATGAGCCAGTTGATCCCTGTGAAGCCAACAGTGGGTCTTTCATTCAAAACCCAACCCTACGGGCAGAGGGTCTTGTACTCATCAGGACTAGGATGCAGAAAACCAGGTTTTGAGAAGGGACATCAGTTTTTCACAACATAAAAAGAAGGCTGTTCTTGGTTGGGCCATTGTTAGCGAGGAGAAGGTGAGGACTGCAGATGCTGGAGATCAGAGTCGAAAATTGTGGTGCTGGAAAAGCACAGCAAATCAGGCAGCACCCGTGGAGCAGGAGACTCGAAGTTTCAAGTATAAGCCCTTCATCAGGAATGTGGGGTGGGGATGGGGGGGCTGCTAGATAAATAGGAGAGAGGGGTGTGGCTGACGGGAAGGTAACTGGGGAGGTGATAGGTAGATGCAGATGGGGGTGATGGTGATAAATCTGTGGGGAGGGTGGAGCGGATAGATGGGAAGGAAGATGGACAGGTAGGACAGTTCAAGAGGGCAGTGCAAGTGTCTTTTTCTAATTCCACCCCTCCGTTCCCGGCATAATCAAAGGACAAAGAACAAAGAAAATTACAGCACAGGAACAGGCCCTTCAACCCTCCAAACCTGCGCTTGTCCAGATCCTGTATCTAAACCTGTCACCTATTTTCTAAGGATCTGTATCCTTCTGCTCCCTGCCCATTCATGTATCTGTCTAGATACATCTTAAATTATGCTACTGTGCCCGCCTATACCACCTCCGCTGGCAATGTGTTCCAGGCATCCACTGCCCTCTGCGTAAAGAACTTTCCACGTATATCTCTCTTAAACCTTCCCGCTCACCTTGAACTCGTGACCCCTAGTAATTGAGTCCCCCACTCAGGGAAAAAGCTTCTTGCTATCTCCCCCTCTATACCTCTCATGAATTTATAGACCTCAATCAGGTCACCCCTCAACCTCCATCTTTCTAATGAAAATAATTTTAATCTACTCAACCTCTCTTCATAGCTAGCACCCTCCATACCAAGCAACATTCTGGTGAACCTCTTCTGCACCCTCTCCAAAGCATCCATATCCTTTTGGTAATGTGGTGACCAAAACTGTACGCACTTTTCCAAATGTGGCTGAAGAAAGTCCTGTACAATTGTAACATGATCTGCCAATATTTGTACACAATATCCCGTCCGATGAAGGAATGTATGCCATTTTCCTTCTTAACCACTCTATCGACTTGCATTGCCACCTTCAGGGTACAATGGATCTGAACACCCAGATCTCTCTGTACATCAATTTTCCCAGGGCTTTTCAATTTACCATATATTTCGCTCTAGAATTGGATCTTCCAAAATGCATCACCTTGCATTTGCCCAGATTGAACTCAATCTGCCATTTCTCTGCCCAATCTCCAATCCATCTATATTTTGCTGCAATCTCTGACAGTCTCCTTCACTGTCTGTTACTCCACCTATCTTAGTGTCATTGACAAACTTGCTAATCAGACCACCTATACCTTCCACCAGATTATTTATGTATTTCACAAACAACAGTGGTCCCAGCATGGATCCCTGTGGAACACCACTGGTCACTTTTCTTCATTTTGAGAAACTCCCTTCTACTACTACTCTCTGTGTCCTGTTGCCTACCCAGTTCTCTATCCATCTAGCTAGTACACCCTGGACCCCATGCGACTTTCCTTTCTCCATCAGCCTACCATGGGGAACCTTATCAAAAGCTTTACTGAACTCCATGTATATGACATCTACAGCCCTTCCCTCATCAATCAAATTTGTCACTTCCTCAAATCATTTGATTAAGTTGGTAGGACATGACCTTCCCTGCACAAAACCATGCTGGCTATCACTGATAAGTCCATTTTCTTCCAAATGGGAATAGATCCTATCCCTCAGTATCTTCTCTAGCAGTTTTCCTACTACTGAAGTCAGGCTCACAGATCTATATTTACCTGGATTATCCCTGCTACCTCTCTTAAATGAGTGGCCAACATTAGCAATTCTCCAGTCCTGTGGCACCTCACCCATGTACAAGGATGCTGCAAAGATATCTGTCAAGGCTCCATCTATTTCCTCTCACGCTTCTCTCATTACAGCGCAGCACAGGCCCTTCGGCCCTCTCAGTAACCTGGGATAGATCCCATCTGGACCTAGTGACTTGTCCACCTTAATGCCTTTTCAAATACCCAACACTTGCTCCCTCCTTATGCCGACTCGACCTAGAGTAATCAAGCATCTATCCCTAACCTCAACATCCGTCATGTCCCTCTCCTTGGTGAATACTGATGCATAGTACTCATTAAGAATCTCACCCATTTTATCTGACTCCATGCATAACTTTCCTCCTTTGACCTTAAGTGGGCTAACCCTTTCTCTAGTTACCGTCTTGCTCTCTATAAATGAACAAAAGGCTTTGGGATTTTCCTTAACACTGTTTGCTAAAGATATTTCATGACCCCTTTTAGCCCCCTTAATTCCTTGGTTCAGATTGGTCCGACTTTCCCGATATTCTTCCAAAGCTCCATCTGTTTTCAGTTGCCTAGACCTTATGTATGTTTCCTGTTCCTCTAAGGTAGTTTCACAATTTCATCTGTCATCCATTCTTCCAAAATCTTGCCATTTATATCCCTCATTTTCTCAGAGACAAGTCTGTTCTGTACTCTAATCAACCTCGCTTTAAAAGCCTCCCAATTATCAAATGTGGATTTACTCTCAAACAGCTGCTTCCAATCCACATTCCTTAGCTCCTGCCAAACTTTGCTATAGTTGGCCTTCCCATAATTTAACACTCTTCCTTTAGGACCACTCTCGTTTTTGTCAATGAGTATTCTAAAACTTACTGAATTGTGATTGCTATTCTCAAAGTAATCCCCTACTGAAACTTCAACCATCTGGCCAGGTTCATTTCCCAACACCAGGTCCAATATGGCCCCTTCCCATGTTGGACTACTGCTCTAGAAAACTCTGCTGGATGCTCCTTACAAATTCTGCTTCTAAGTGAATTCCAGTCAATGTTGGGAAAATTAAAAATCTCCCATCAGAACCGCCCTGTTGTTCCTACATCTTTCCATAATCTGTCGACATATTTGTACCTCTATTTCATGCTCGATGTTGGGAGGCCTGTAGTACAGCCCCAACATTGTTATTGCACCCTCCCTATTTCTGAGCTCTGACCATGTTGCCTCACTGCTCGAGTCCTCCATAGCGCTCTCCTTCAGCAGTGCTGTGATATCCTCTCTGCCTAATAATGCAATTCCTCCACTCCTTTTACCTCCTTCTCTATTCTGCCTGAAGCATCTATATCCTGGGCCCAAATCCATCAGTTCACTCACCTTCCCAGAGTGCAATTCGACCACTTCCACCCAGCTCCACTGCCGCAATGAAGGCCCAACGTCCTGGCGGTAAGTATTTATAGCCTTTACTCACCTCCCCAGAGTGGTCTAATTCAGCTCCGCTGCTGAATCCAATTTTTGGTGTCATCCACAAACATACTAACCATACCTCCTAAATTCTCTTCCAAATCGTTTTTATAAATATCAAACAAAAGTGGACCCAATACCGATCCCTGTGGGACACTGCCGGTCACAAGCCTCCCGTCTGAAAAATAGCCCTCCAACACCACCGTCTGTCTCCTACTGTCAGGTCAATTATGTATCCAATTGGCAAGCTCTCCCCGAATCCCATTTAATCTAACTGTATTAATTAATCTACCATGTGGAACCAAGGCTTCTCTGTTCATATCATGTCTATATAAACAATATCTACTGTTCTGCCCTCATAAATCTTTTTGGTTATTTCCTCAAAACTCTCAATCAAATTTTGTGAGATATGATTTCCCATGTACAAAGCCATGCTGATTATTCCTAACCAGTCCTTGCCTCTCCAAATACACGTAAAAACTATCTTTCAGAATCCCCTCCAAGAACTTACTCACCACCAATGTGAGACTTACAGGTCTCAAGTTCCGAGGCTTCTCCTTACAGCATTTCTTAAATAAAGGCACAACGTTAGCCTTACTCCAGTCCTCTGGCACCTCACCTGAGTTCATAGATGATACTCTTGCTATATTTCTACGAGGGCTCTCGCAAGTTCTTCCTTCTCACAATGTCCTGGGATACATTTGATCAGGTCCTGGAAATGTATGTTTTCTAAGACCTCCAGCACTTCCTCTTTGGTAATGTGAACTGTTTTCAAAACATCAATATTTTTTCCCCAATTCTCTAGCCTCCAATTCTTTCTCCATTGAAGCAAAATATTCATTTAATATTCTGAGGTTCAACACATAGATGACCTTGTTGATCTTTAAGAGGTCCATTCTTTGCCTAGCTGCTCTTAATGTATTTGTAGAATCTCTTTGGATTATCCTAAACTTTATTTCATATCTCTTTTTCTAAAACAAAACAAGTTCACTAACATACAGAGGGTAGCAGTGAACTTTTGGTACAGCTGACACAAACAGATGTTAGAGTTGGCTTACACAGAAGGCAAAAAACAGACTGCTGCTCAATGTAAGTTCCAAACAATGCTAGTGTATTGCCAACTACCAGTCTATCAAAGCAGGCTTACACCTTTTTAACAATGCAGACCAGCAACACTGAAATCAAGAAAATAAAATTCTATAAGTAATCCAAGTGCCATTTCTAAACTGACCTCACTTTATGCTGTGTCATGTCATATTGTAATCATTGCTAATGCTGTCGTTTCCTGAGTTGACAGCTCTGATTAGAACTTTCATGCTGTGCACACATTTTTAATACACAACAAGCAATGCATATTATTTACTGTAGACCCTGCATCTGATGTCAGTAGGATATCCTATTCACAGATGAACTGACTGAAACATCTGGGTCAAATTATGTCAGCATCTTCAGGACTTCGGCCAAATTTATCATCATGTGCACCCTTCTGGTCTCCATGTAATGAAAATGGCATTGAATCAATAGACAGAGTGCAGAAACGAAATGCAAGTTTGCTTTTTGAATTAAGAGAATGTAACTATTGGATATGACTGTCAGCCTAGGGCATTTTTTTCTCCAGGAAAAGCAAGTTACTAAGATGCCTTTGTAAATGGATTTAATAGGGTAGGTTTTGGAGCAATCAATCTTAACTACACAATATTTATGATCCTTATTAATAAATCCCAGCAAGAAATTCAGGAGAAATTGCTTTATTCAGGACGTGATAAGAGTGTTAACCTCACTATCATGCAGTGTTGTTGAGGCAAATACAAAAGATGCATTAATTAGGAAGCTTAGGAAGGCATTGATGGGATGAGGTGAGATAAAGTAGGGAGGAAGGGGATTGGATGATGCATAAAAACCTTTCAGGCTGAATGACCCTGTTTATGTGCTGTAAATTTCATCAAATATTGTGGTTTTTGCAGAAATCTTGGGCTCTACAGAACTGGAAAATTGAATAGCTCTCCATCTGCTCCTATTCATATTTTGGGATACATCTGTGAGTATGATGATGACCTACTGTCTGTACCTGATTCCATTTTATTAGACAGGCACTCCATTGGATTAAGAGACTGCATGGTATCTATATAAAGTTGCCTGATGTAATAAAGTGTCTGATTTGGATGTGTTGCTACTCACACTGGGAATACTTCTAACTAGTTAATTGTTTGAAATAGATTCAAGTCCAAAATAATAGAAATGCACTGAGAGACCAACTGGCTTTTTATCTGAAGCCATCACTAAACTCTTCCCCTGCACTAATACAATCCAATTAAAGTAAATATTCACTCCAAATAGTATCTGTAGTATCATTGTTTGTCACAATCTGCTCTTGGCTCTATGATGTTTAATGGAGTAAGTTGTCTGCTGACAACAGTAGAGGAGCCAGTCCTTGAACATGGCAAAGCTCCATCATTTATGTAGGAGCCAATACTTGAAAACCCAGACAAGCAGTTTGAGTGATGGAATATCTATTTTCACATAGAATTACTTAGAATTTTAAAGCATAAAAATGACCATTTGATCCAATGGTTCAGTCTTTATATGCTTCATATGAATCTTCTCCCTTTCTGTCACCTTTGCATCACTTTAATTCTTTTCCACCTCATGTACTTATCTCTTAAATGCACCAGTAAAATAGACTGTATCCTTTTGATAGGTAAAAGTATTCATTTTAGATGTAATGGGATTTTGCATAGAACTGTAGAGGCTAATGGGTGACCTTATAGAAATTATAAAATCATTAGGGGTATAGATAAGGTGAATAGCAAAGGCCTTTTCCCTAATGTAGGGGAGTTCAAAACTATGGTATGAGTTTGCATCCAGGAGGATATTTTATCTGAATCAGCAATGCTTATAAGTATGTAAGTTAACTCGCTGAGCTTGAAGGTTTGTTTTCAGATGTTTTGTCACCATGACTAGGTAACATCATCAGTGAGAATCTCCGATGAAGTGCTGGTGGTATGTCCCACGTCTCTATTTATAGGTCTTGTATAAAGAGGTGAGACATGCCACCAGCACTTTATCAGAGATTCTCACTGACGATGTTACCTAGTCATGGTGATAAAACATCTGAAAACAAACCTTCAAGTTCAGCGAATTAACTTACGTACTTACCATCAACCTGAGCTACAAATCTTCTCAAAGACCTTAAATGCTTATGTTATTTCCTGATATAAAAATTACCTGAGTGATGACATTGTAGTTTTGAAGTATCCAATAGATGATTAATACAACAAGCTATTGTGTACAAAATACATTGCTTAGGTACATATGTGTTATTTAGCTCAGATAATACAAGGGTTCAGAAAAGATTTGGCAGGATTTTACTGGGAATGGAGGGTTTGAGTTAGAAAAATAGTCTGGATAGGCTGGGGCCTTTTTCACTGCAACTGTAGAGGCTAACGGGTGACCTTATAGAAATTATAAAATCATTAGGGGTATAGATAAGGTAAATAGCAAAGGCCTTTTCCCTAATGTAGGGGAGTTCAAAACTATGGGTATATTTTTAAGGTGAGAGGTGAAAGGTTTTAAAAGGACATGTAGGTCAACTTTTTTACACAAAGAGTGGTTAGTGTGTGGAATGAATTGCCAGAGGAAGTGGTGGAAGCAGGTACAGTTACAACATTTAAAAAACATTTGGATGAGTACATGAATAAGAAAGACTTGGTGGGATATAGGTCAGACGCAGACAAGTGGGACTAGTTTAGTATAAGATCATGGTCAATGTGGTCTAGTTGGACTGAAGGGTCTGTTTCCATGCTATATGACAAAGGAGCATGTTTCCAGTAGAGTGTCATGCCTCAAGTGATCCAAATGACGGAGCATGTGGCCTTCGTACAAATCAAGTTACATGCTACAACACAATCACAAAACCATGAGCATGGCTTTTAAAGGTATACTGACTAGGAAACATAACACAACAGGAGAAAATCTGCCTCTACATCGGGACATGTATATTTCAGAAAAAAGAGCCAGACTGTTCCTGCTGTTTATATTTCAACATAAGTCACCACCTTCCAGACAATATGGGAGAAAGCTGGGCATGGTATTGTGGTGTTGGTGAATAGTTGAAAAGACCTTCACCTGCCATTCCTGGAATTTGTTGCTATGTCAATTCTATAAAAGAGTCTATGCCACAGACAAGTGTGTTCCTTTTGCAGTTCCACTGTGCCTATTTGGTACCTTCTGAAGCACACGTGCTGTTGTGAGAGATATTCTTTTAAAACAAACATCATTTTATAATAGTGGATAAATCCCCTGGACTTGATCAGGCATATCTCACAGCTTAATGGAAAGCTGGGGAAGAGACTGCTGGGCCTCTTGCTGAGTTCCTTGCAGCATCTAATAGCCATGGGTGAGGTGCCAATAAACTGGAGATTGGCAAATGTGGTGCCATTATTTAAGAAAGGTAATAAGGAAAATCCAACGAACTATAGATTTGTGGGCCTGATGTCAGTGGTGGGTAAGTTTGTGGAGGGGATTCTAAGGGACCGGATTTACATTCATTTGGAAAGGCAAGGACTGATTAGGGAAAGTCAGCAAGGAGTTGTGCGCGAGAAATCATGTCTCTAATTTGAGGGAGATGTTTGAAGAAGTGGTGAAGAAAGTTTAAGGCAGAGTGGTTCACATTATCTACATGGACTTCAGTAAGGCATTCAACAAGGTTCTGCATGTTAGACAGGTTAGCGTGGTCAGATCACATGGAATCTGGGGAACTAGCCAATTGGATACAAAATTGGCTTGAAGGTAGGAGACAGAGGGTGGTATTGGAGGATTTTTTTTGGACTGGAGGCATGTGACCGGGGGTGTGCCGCAAGGATCAGTGTTGGCTGCACTGCCTCTCATCATTTACAAAAATGATTTGGGTGTGAATCTAGGAGGTATGGTTAGTAAGTTTGCAAATGACTCCAAAATAGATGGTGGAAAAGACAATGAGGAAGGTTATCTCAGAGTACAACAGGACCTTGATAAGATGGGCCAGTGGTCTAAGGAGTAACAGATGGAGTTTAATTTAGATAAATGTGCGGGGTTGCATTTTGATAAGGCAAATCAGGGCAGGACTTAAACAATTAATGGTAGGGTCCTGGGGAGTGTTGCGAAACAAAGGAACTGCAGGGGTGAGATGCACTATTCCAAGAAAGTGGAGTCACAGGTAGTCAGGGTGGTGAAAAAGGTGTTTGGAATTTTTGCCATCATTGGTCAGTGCACTGAGTATAGGAGTTGGGAGGTCATGTTGCAGTTGTACAGGACATTGGTTAGGCCACTTTTAGAATACAGCATTCAGTTCTGGTCTCCCTGCTATCAGAAAGAAGTTGTGAAACTTGAAGGGGTTCAGAAAAGGTTTACAAGGATGTTGCCGAGATTGGAAGGTTTGAGTTAAAGGTAGAGGTTGAATAGGCGGGGGCAGTTTTCCCTGGAGCATCGGAGGCTGAGAAGTGACCTTTTAAGAGGTTTATAAAATCATGAGGGGCATGGATGGGGTGAATGGCTATGGTCTTTTTCCCAGGGTAGGGAAGTCCAAAATTGGAGGGCATAGGTTTAGGTTGAGAGAGGAAGGTTTTAAAAGGAACCTGAGGGGAAATGTTTTCAAGCAGAGGGTAGCATGTGTATGGGATGAGCTGCCTGGGGATGTGGTGGAGGTGGCTACAATTACAACATCTAAAAGGTATCTCAATGGGTAGATGAATAGGAAGGGTTTAAAGAGATAAGGGTCAAATGCTGGCAAATGTGACTTGATCAGTTTAGGATATCTGGTTGGCCTGGACAAGTTAGACTGAAAGGTCTGTTTCCGTGCTGTGTAACTCTGACTCTATTATATCCATTAGCATGCTCATTATTTGGGGAATGACTTTCTAGCTTATGGTTTGTATGTTTGGAACCTTTTTGGTTCTGATTTGCTGCACATCTGCTTTGAGGTGATCAAGAGCAGACTGAATAGTTGGGGAGTGTGCTTGAAGTAAACATGATACCATCTAGAGCTACAAGCCAAGTGCATGACTTTAACAAGCTGCAATGTGTGACGAAACAAAAAAAAGTGATATTTATAAATGTCTTTGAAATAGGTGTCTAAGAAAAATGTAATTTTGCTGGAAAATATTCTTTCTGTCAGATCAAATGATTTTTTTTTCATATGCATTTAATGATGAGTAAATGCAATGGTAGTTTTGAGATAAGTCATTTCTGAGAATTATACTTAGTGTGTGGATTATTACTTAACTAGAAAGCTCTCCATGGTCTTGTGCATTAAATATTTCACACCCATTTTGTTTTAGTTCTGGCAGAAAAGGTTTGTTGATTTTATATTTAGAATTCTACAATAGGTTTGTTAATAGTTTTTTACAATTGACAGGGAAAGTTTCCAATGATTTTGTTGCGGATAGTCAAGAAATGGATCCGCAGAGTTTACGGCACAGCCCAAAGGTGATGGTGGTGCACCCATCACTGTGCAATGCTATCAGTATTACTGAAGCAAATATCATATAACTGATGTTGAATATTACCTGACATATTTGTACTGAAAGGTGCAGACCACAAAGATATAATCTCATTTACGAGCCATCTCATAAATGTAAGATGCACGTAACATTTTAATTATTTTTTATTCTAACTTACTTCCCTAGAACTCTTTAATCAGGTTACAACCCTTACTATATTACTGAAATGGTTCTTATCAAAATCACAAATGATATCCTACATGACTATGACAAAGACAAACTATTACCAAACAACCTCTTCCTACTTGGTCTTCTTTGCTCTTTGGACATAGTTGACAACACCATTCGTAAGGTTTGCAGTGTGGCTCATCTGTGCATGCTCGGACCCACATATATTTTCACAAAAGATCCCATATGTCAGAAACTGCACCAGACTTTGAGGGACAGACATTCCCTGGTGCATTCATTATGGCAATGCCTTGACAAATCAGTATTGACTTGCCTGGTTTGAATTTAAGCAAAAGTTTAAAGTTTCCTTGGAAAAATCACCATGGTAACCCTTCTGCTAATCAGGATCCCCTTGCTAACCAACAGCATCCTCTGTTCATGCTTTAGATATTGTTACTCCTTTGAGATTTGGTATTTGTGTCCTTATCAGTGTAGGATGAAAAGCTTCCGTGGCGTGTCTAAATATAAGTTACTGTGATTTTTTTTATATGAGTTAGACAAAAATGAAGCATATTTCCTTAGAATACATTGTTGTTTTGTTCTATAATTATATAAGTAAAATTCAAAGCAGCGTTTGCTGTAGTAACTGGCCTCAGGAGTTGCATGATCCAATTCAAATCACGGGAATGTTTTGTTTGATTGTGTTTTCCAGCTCCTTTTGTGTTCGAGTGTTTCATATTTAAATGTCATTGGCCTCTGACATTTTTCTTTTGGAAAAGTGTTCCTTAGACCTGTCTTGTTCGCAATGTCTGAGGCCACTTGAAATGGGTAAATAAACTAGACTGTCATGTCAAAGTGAACATTTAGGGACACTGTGTTCTTGGCGCTCACGTTTGCAGTTAGACACTGATGGAACCTTTGTGTTTTTCCTTGTTGTCTTCTTAAGTGGATAGCTAAGTCAGTCACTTTCTAAACCTATGTCATTTGCTTCTACTTACTTACCCATTTTAATAAATTTACAGCCTGAATCCCATTCCTGTGAAATACTTGTGCTGCTGAACTCACCAGAGTCCCAGCCTGGTTACCAACATGCAGAGGTTCACTGCAGTAATGAAGATTTCCTGCTGCGCTGGGCTCTGTGCAAATTATTTAGTTATTGCCTGCATAACGATACTTTATAGAGTAACAAAGATTTACTGACAGGAATAACCTGGGACTCTGAATATGAGAAAAACAGCAAGAGCAAGATCTCAAACTATAAAAGCAAACATATAATTCTCCCCTCCTCTTCTCCCAGATCCTTCCATTGATTTTTAGTTATTTATGCCTGACACAGTAAGATTGCAATTGAGCATAAACAGCTTCAGTGCAAACATTTACGCAGCCTACAACCAACCAACCCATAATAGAGTATTGAACCTGATAATCATTGAGAAGAGGCCATCACCAAAATGTACAGAGCCTTGAGATTGTGTTTTGAGTGCTGGGATCAATTTTGGCCCTTAAGAAATAAAAGTGATATTGCAAGGACTAAAGTCTTTGCAGAGAAGAGTACAGTAATAAGGTTGACCTGCAACATATTAAAAAACTGAGTTAATTTAAAACATTAGGAAAACCTGAAAGGATGGAATTTCTTGGGGGGTGTAGTTGGGAAAATTACATCCAATTTGTATACCTATTTCCTATTTACATGCCTATTTCCTGACTGTTTTGTTAGCATATGCTGGAACATAAAGTAGGTATAAATGAATGGAATCAGTGTATAGATTCAGACCCTGAAGAGAGAAGTGAAATTGTACGACATTACTTCTTTAAATATAAACACTGAAGTATCAAACTGTCTAATCATCATTCATGTTCCTTTGCCACACCATATTTAAGAAGCTTTTTAATTTTTAAATTGACAAGCTGGTGCCATAAAATGTATTCAAAGAAACAGATCACATATAGCGCAGATCTCCTGATAATATAACAATTGCTGCTCTCACAAATTACAATGTAACATTAGAAATATGACAGTTTCCTGCTTGGCTTACAAAGATGGGCTAAATTTTACATCTACTATGAAAAACCAGAATGGCAGGGCATCTGTATGTGCTGCTCTTTCAGTCTCTGGGCAGAGCCTGTCATAAACCAATACATGCTTAAGAGTAGAGAGTGGAGAACCTGAATGAAAGAAGAGCTTTTGAGAGAAACATATGTTTCCATATTTTCTCCTGATTTGTTATGCTGGACATTTGTATTAAAACCCCAACTGGTTTTTGATTACACCATTTTGTATTATTTGAGTCCAACATGGTGGTCACTTTCATAGAAAGTGGTAATTTGACCCAATTGATTTGTTTTTATTCCTGATGAGGTTCTTGGTACTTCTAGCTGTTGTTTACATGAAATAGAAGCAAAATTTACAAATGTACAACTACGTCATCTGAAGGATACATTTATACATTTATTTTGTATAAGTGCGAGTTAGATTGAGTTTTCTTGTAGGGCTTCTTGCTGTGACACCCAACAAGACTGCTCACCAAATCTTACCAAATGCACCTCATTAGCTATCCACTCTGCCCCATGACATCCCTCACATCCAATTCTAATGCCATTTTGACAGCAAGGAATTTGCCACTGATTGGATATCTATTAAACAACTGGCATCCCTTCCCCTACTGTCATCTTTGAGAAGCTGGTAGGGACCTGCAAAAGCATTGGCAATCTACCATTGCCTCTAACCAACAACATAATGGCAACAATAGCCAGAAAACCATGCTCCCATGGCACATAGTCAGCATGGCAGACACTCCCTTACACTCCATTCTATCACTCTGGTTGCCATTTTAACCACCACACCATTCACTCTATGTGTCCTTCATGATGAAGGTACTGTGCCGACTGAGTCAACAACACGTTACATGCAAAAGGGAGTGCATGCTGTTCTCTAGTCCCCTTCGTGTCCCAGACCCACCGCAACCATTGCACTTTTCATTGCATTCATTCGAGTCCATCATTACGACTTATGATGGAGCGATGTGCCCCTTGTCATAACAGCACCTTGTGGCCAGCATTCATCTCCTTTTGAGTAGTTCCTGCTAACTTCTGCATCACTGAGTTGACAATATTAGTTTGGATGGCACCAGTGGCATTGTGCAATCTGCCTTTGACAAGCATTTGATACAAAGAAATGTTTGCTAATGAGATGTAGCTGGGATTTGCAAACCTTGCTTCATGTATTTTCCCCTTCAATGTCTAGCAGACATGGATCCTAAGCATTTGCCCATCACACTGACACTCACTCTGCCTGTCCATGCATTGGATGAGCTGTTTTCCAATTCCATTATGAATCTGGAGAACAGCAAGTGGTGGCGGGGAATGGAGTTAATGGTGAATACCTCTGCTCAGGATGCCACATACTTGCTAACATATTCCTTCTGAGCCTTCGTGTCTCCTTTATAGTTTGCATTGCTCCAATAACCATTCCTTATCTCCCCCATCGTGGAGGTCCATCACATTCATCTTCGCTGCCATCCGTGCTCCTTTATCGCTGAACCTCATCATTGTGCTTTAATGTCCACCCTGCTCCCTGAGCTCCTCCTGTGGAGGCCATCGTGGTGGTCAATGCCAATAATCACCCCACAGCCTACCCTACCCTCTGATGCTGTTTCACACACACCTGCTGTATACTGTGACTTTCTACCATCACCGTCCTCGTTCCCACCTCCCACAACTGCATCTGCTCCCCCCATCCCTTCTGTTCAGTGACCCTGCCTCTGCTCCCTCTGACCCCCTTGCAACCTCCTTAATGATCAGCTGGAGCTCCAGGACAGTATTCACCCTGACCTCTGACTAATTACTAATTTCACTCCTCTAACAGATGTGACTGATCCTTACCTCTGCCTTTGCAGCTCCCTGATTGACATTAAGCAGTTTCTCCCTGACTGCTAGAGATGGCCTTGCAGGACTGACTGCTCAGCACTGTCTGGATTGTGCTGGCATAGATCCTCTGATGATGAGTCGCCCAAGTTGCTAGCCAACTGTATTTCTGACCGACAGTCCCAGTAACCCCTGACTGACTTCGCTTGAACAATCCCCCTGTATTCCCATCGCCCTTTTTGACTGGACTGCCGTCTAGCCCCTACCCATTTTTTTTTTGACACAGCCATTTGTGCAGAGTGTTTGCTATGCAGACAGCTGGCACATTGTTGTGGGTGTTAAACTGGTCTCTCTGTGCCATGAAATGCAGCGCAATCCTGTGCTTCCAAAGTGGCCTGCACTTGGACCAGAGAGGTGCCATGTTGTTTGTGAGGGCTTAGTAAATGCTTAGAGAAAGTGAGGACTGCAGATGCTGGAGGTCAGATTCAAAAAGTGTGGTGGTGGAAAAGCACATCTGAGATGTTTTGACCATAAGATTTTCGTCAGGAGTGCTGATTTGTGAATGCATGTGGCTGATGCACGTGAATCATGTTCTGAGATACTAGATGATCAAGATGGAGGCTTTGTGCAGCAAACAGAATGTTTCCAGGCACCCTCTCTGATTTCCTTGTCAAGATTTCTTGATGTCAAGTTTATCTGGCACATTCTGTGAGATAAACTAAATTATTAATAAGGTGAGTTAGGCTGTTAATAAGACATTTGACAAGCAGCGACTCCCCTTAATTTGCAACCCTGAGAAACTTACATTATTGCTTGGCAAAACCATAAAAGATAGAGGGAAAATCAGAATTAGAATTAGCTTCTATTGTTACATATACTCAATGGGTAGTGTTATGAAGTTGTAGGTATGTACTGTATCTTTAAGAGAGTTGAAAGGCTGGTAAGGATTTAGCAAGCACACAGAGTACTGGAAAATTTAAAATGTAACACTTGGTCAAACAGCTAGCAGTAGCTGGGTTGCTATGAGACAAAAGCAAATTTTAAGTTTGGCCAATCAGTTTAAGTTATGCCCCAAGATGCCAAACTCCAATCAAATTTGAATTTAATATTTTGATAATATTAAAACCAATGAAAGGGTTCAATGTTTTGAGGTATAAAACCAGATATTTTTGAATATTTGAAAGAGAACAGCCAAAAGACCAACAGATGTAGGCTGCTAGTTTAAGAGCTCTCTGAGAGGTACCTGTATGTGGAAGAAGTTTGTACAGCAGCACATTGAAACCAACCTAGAGGGAGAATCTACAGAGGAAACTTGCAAAGCTGACTGATTTCGAAATGTGATTTCTTTCATAAATTGTAATCAGAATTTTTTATTGGACTACTTTTGTGGCGGGTGAGGTAAAAGATAGGTTTAAGAGAAAGGAGTTGCAAATAGTTGTTCGTTAATATTATCTGTTAGACTTAATGAATAAAGTTGTTAAGCTTTACTTTAAATAGTGACTTTTGGAATAGTTCTTTGCCTCTTGAATTGTAACAGATTACAGCATGGTGTAAATCTTTTCTGTGTTGCTGATTTAAATTAGCCAAGGGGTTTACTCCGTGTTGTTACAGTAGGGTGAAAAGTTTATACGTTGCCACTTACAGTGCCGACTTAGGTAGAAGGTGTCTAGGTATACCTTCTTCAGTTACAACCTTTTAGGCAATAGAGAAATAAAATGTCCAGCATTGCAGAAACAAAAGTTCAGAATAACAGACCACGCTGGCACTTAGCTTCCAGTCCACACCGGACCCTGACTTCAGACTGTGCCTGGCAGATCATAAGGCTGTGAGTTTGCTGCAGACTGCCACACTGGGCGACTACTACAATATGTAGGGAAGGCCACTACACTAGGCCAGGAGGTCACCATGCCACGCTGGGGAGCCTCTGTGCTAGGCTGGGAGGTCACTGCGCCAGGCTGGTGGATCACCATGCCACACTGGGAGGCCGCTATGGGAGAAGGCCACTGTGCCAGGCTGGGAGTAATTGCCGGAGGTTGGTAATTGTTGCTGGAGACGGAGAATTGTTGCTAGAGGCTAGGAGTCATTGGAGGCTGTGAGAGAAGAAAAAAATAAACCTCCAAGAGGGAAAAAAGAGAAGTAAACAAAGAATAATAATGGTGGAGTGGACGAGTTTTGGCGGGAGCGTACTACTCCGTCACTATCTTGAGCAATGCTCCTCATGTCAAGGTGGGTCTTGTTGGACTTCACCACAATCAGACCGCTGTAATCTTCCTCCTTCAATGTTCTGCAGTGCTGCCTATCTTGTTGGAGAAAGTGAGGACTGCAGATGCTGGAGATCAGAGCTGAAAAATGTGTTGCTGGAAAAACGCAGCAGGTCAGGCAGCATCAAAGGAGCAGGAGAATCGATGTTTCGGGCATAAGCCATTCTTGTTTGTTGCTGTTGATATAACTTGGGAGGTTGGATAGAGAGGATTTCAAAACTATGATCGAGGGGCAAGCAGAGATGATCTTGTCTTCAGTGATGTCTATTCCTCTTTTTCTCTTCATTCAACACCATGGGAAAAACATTGACATAATCCTGGAAAGTGATTTCATATGAAGTGCTATGACCAACCCTATGGGCAATGTTCTCCGATACACACACAGGAACACACCCATATGTGCACACACATGCAGATACACATGACTTAGTCCGATCTTCCTGCCTTTCCCCACATTCTTGCACATTCTTCATTCTGAGGTATTTATCCAGTGCCCTCTTGAATAAATCCAGTTGAGCCTATCTCTCACCACACGTCCAGACACTTACGTGAAAATATTTTTCTCACCTAACATTTACAATACTTCAATCAATCTCTGAGTCTTGTGTGAAGATGGCTAGTAGGACATTGCATGTTACTGCAGATGTTAGCTTTGGTTCCAATAATAATTTTATGGAATCTTATCGTACACCATTTGGAAATCAAGATACATCAAATCTGCAGTTTCCCTGTTTAACACCCTGCTTGCTAAATCCCTAAATAACTCAGATATGGTTATTAGGTCGAAAATACCCTGTTCCCTGTTTTCCTTTCTAGAATGAATCGTTCTAAAAAAAACTACCTGAAATGCACATACTGTGTGAACTCATCCTCCAAGCCACCTTTGCCAATTTGATTTGTCCATTGTATATCAAGATTAAAATCGCTAACAATTGTTGCAATCCCTTCATTACAAGTTCACATTATTTTTTGATGTGTGCTCTGTCCTATTGTGTAGACAAGCTGGAGGCTGGAAGAATACAGCAAGCCAGGCAGCATCAGGAGGTGGAGAAGTTGATTTTTCGGGTGCAGCCCTTCTTCAGGACTGGGGGTGGGTGTAGGGGGAGTTGCAGATAAAGGGGGTGGCGGGGGCAGGTGGTGAGGTGGGGATATTTGAAGACAGATAGTGGGTACAATCTGGTTCATAAATGTGAGGAATGAATTTGATTGGTTGCAGGAAGGAGTAGAAGGGAGGGAGAGGGGCTGGGAAGGGAGTCAGGGGAAGGGAAGGAAGTTTATTTGAAATTGGAGAACTCAATGTTGAGTCCTCTGGGCTGTAGGCCTCCTATGTCGGCCAGACTGGGTAAGGATAACAGATTTCCTTCCCTTTTGGATGTTAGTGAGTAGATGTGTTTATAATGACAGTTGATAAGAGTCAATAGTGGTTATGTAGCTGTCATTAGCATTTAATTCCATATTTTTATTGAATTCAGATTTTACGATCCATCATTGTGGGATTCAAGCCTATGTCCTCAGAATATTCCTGTGGGTTTCTGAATTGCTGGTCCGGTGCATGTAGAAAGGATGTTTTCACTTTTGGGACAGTCTACAACTCGGGGTTACTGTTTCAAAATAAGGTGTCACTCATTTTAAGATCTCAGAGAGTTATTATAATTTGTAACTATTTTTCTCAAAGGGAGGTGGATACAAGGTCCTTGAATATTTTTGAGGCAGTGGTAAAGCAATCTTTGATAAGCAAGGGTGCAATCGGGATGAGGTGGGAATGTGGAGTAGTCAGAGCAGCATGATCTAATTAAATGATGGAGCAGTCTTGAGGGGCCGAATGGTCTACTCCTGCCCCTAACTTTGATGTTTTAATTCCTATCAGACTGTTATTGTTACCCTGCAGATTTGCTCTGTCCTTTCTCTATAACTGTATAAATCTCCTTTCAAATAAACCACCCTCCCATTAGTTACAGAATATAACTTATGTTCACCAGAATATGAAGTTGAGATCTTAGCTTACTACCTCATCCAAAGATAGCACTCAGTGAATGAAGCACTCTCCCAGCTTTACATTTCAGTGTAAACCTAGATTATATACTCCATTCCTAGAGTACAGTTCACAATGTGCTATTTCAGGAGACGAGTGAGTCACCAACTAAACTGAGCTAATCCTTAGAAGTGGCTGTAGGTGGTGACTTGTAAACTTTTCACTGGGCTCATTTGAATACATGTGGCAATAAAACTATTGCAATTCAATTTCAGGATTTCACAGACTTATGAGTAGGAATTGTAGATTGTTCTGAGAATAAGGTAGCAGCATTCTTCGCAACTATACACAGTGGATGGGAGGGACAGTCAGAGGTAACATGTTTGATGACCTGGCAGAGTGGAACAATTGGCCTTTGAAGCAGCAAGCTGCTGTAATGGAGTGGATCAGCAGGCATGAACCTCTCTAGGAAATATTGGTGTTGTGGTAGCATGTCAAGAGTTTCCAAGGGCAGGACTGTATCCTGAGGCAGTGTTGTATTGCCAGTGGTATTGAAGATGCAGTTGTTTTCGTCCTGATGAAAGAGAGAGTCCAAAGTGTGAATTGCTGTTGTGCTCCAAGTTCTGTTTGCATCAAAAAGTGGGTTCAGAGCATCATCTTCACCAATTGAGGCCAATTCTCAAGGCCACAATATTGAATAATGACCTATTCAGATCTACAGTTAAAAAATTCTATTAAAACTGCTGATCTTATTGATTTTCTATGAAGTCACAAAGGTACTGCAAGTTTGAACTGCATTGCATCTGAAAATATTGAATGATGCAGAAGGTTTTGATATTTGTGGTGCAATTCATCACCTTATTTAACCTACAGAGCGAACTCCTGAAAGTTGATCTTCTTCTTGAAGTATTGCTATAAGAATACTGTCTAGTATGCAGGTATCTGTTTTGCTTTTGTTGAAGATACTGTGATGTTCAGATCAGATTACCTACACTGTGGAAACAGGCCCTTCGGTCCGACAAGTCCACACCGACCCTCCGAAGAGCAAACCCACCCAGACCCATTCCCCTATTTTTACCCCTTCACCTAACACGACGGGCAATTTAGAATAGCCAATTCACTTAACCTGCACATTTTTGGTCTGTGGGAAGAAACCGGAGCACCCAGAGGAAACCCACGCAGACACAGGGAGAATATGCAAACTCCACACAGACAGTTACCTGAGACGGGAATTGAACCCAGGTCTCTGGCGCTGTGAGGCAGCAGTGCTTACCACTGTGCCACTGTGCTGCCCAAGCAAGGCACGATTCACATTTATATTGTGCTTTTAATGACCTACCAAATGGTGCTCAGCCAATTAAATTGTTCTTTAGAAAGGCAGTCTTCGTTGTAAATAGTTAATTCCACAGCACTTTCTGCACAATAAGTTCCCACAAACACTAACGTGTTTATTACAGAGATTTCTTTTGTAATGATGTGGGTTAAGGGATATGTATTGACAGGAAACTGGGTAGAACTACTTTCCTTTGAAATAGTGCTCCAGGATTTTTTTAACATCCTCCTGAATGGGCTGACAGGGCCATGATTTGAGGTCTTGTTGGAATGAGTGGAGTGGTAATTGTCAGTTTAGTAGTTGATATCTAAGGATCACTGACAAGAGAAGCAACTTTATCGATCCTTGTATTCCTGTGGTACAATTTAAGAGCATAAGTAGTGAAAGCAGTTCTTCTGTGACAACTTTTCTCATTGTCATGCTGTGGGACTTTCAGTTTTGACCTGTCCTAATAGTTGATTTACATTTTTCCATTCTTGCAGAATTGATTGACAGCATGTAGTACTATGACTCAGACGCTGTAGCCCCTTGTGATTCATAGGTGGCTTGTGTTTCATTATCTTGGATTACAGTGAAAGGTCTCTTTTAGCATTTCCAGGATCTATTTTCCCTTGGGCTTGAGTAACTAGCACAAGCTTATTCCACCACTGAAAGAGTTTGTAAGCCCCTTGAGGAATTGTCAAATATTCAGGGTTTTTTTCATGTTTGTTGTTTCTGGTGAATATCATGGCCTTTCTACACGTAATGAAGGAACCTTTGAGAGAGGTTATTGTTGGCGAAGTGGTCAAAATCAGGCTATCATGTTTGAGAATATATAAAGTACAAAAGAGACTGTTAACGCTCAGCGGTATCAGCCTCTGCTATGCAGTTAATTGTTCAAAAATGAATTGTGCTAGTGTCAATGTTTTTGTTGAACTTGACCATGACATTTTAAACAATTATGTGGACTTTGCTTATAGGAATCTTTTACACTGAAGGATCAATTAGACATGGAGTGGCAGAGAATGAATTTAAACAAGGGCTTCTGGATGACATGTTGACTGACTGTGACCAGTGACTGTATGCATCAGCTGGAGCAAAATCCATTTGGGATGTGGAGAAATCACATCATGCCAGTGGAATTCTTCCTTAGATGTCTCATCAGTGTTGCAAGGCTGCCTCTGGAAGTGGCCTGTTTGATTTGTAAATCTGGGAAATTCCAATTTGCAGGTGGTTTCCTTCCCTGTACCAGACACAAGTAATTTAATCCACTTAGAGTTTGGTTGAGGAATCATCACATCTACACAACCAACATGTTAAATGTCATATTGTTGAAAGACCTTTTCCCTCGATATTAGGCAGACTCACATTTTGAACTTGCAAGTTCAAAAGATAACTTTACCAGGCTGAAGGTATGCTTACAATGGGTGCATAGGGCTGTAAAAGAAAAACATAAACAAAACCAGAAATGGCTGGAAAAGCTCAGCAGGTCTGGCAACATCAGAGGAGAGAAATCAGAGTGAATATTTCAGGTCCAATGATCATTCCTCAGACCGATGGTAGCTGGGAAAAGGTTGTTTTTTTTAATGCAGAGGGTTGGGTGAGAGGGTAAGGAGTAGATGAGAGATGGGGATAGAGCCCAAAGAAAGATAACAACAATTGGACAGATAAAAGAATGATTAACAATGAGCCTAGGAGAATGAAGAGTTACCAATGGGGATAATTAGTGGCTAGCAATGGGTTGTGTGTAATAGCTGACCATGCGATAATAAGGCCTGGTGTCTGGAGGTTGGGCTGAGGACATGGGAGAAGGTGCCTGAAGCCCTAAAATTGTCGAACTCTGTATTGTGTCCAGAAGACTGTCGTGTTCTCATGCGGGAAACAAGCTGCTGCTTCTGATTTCCAGCATCCGCAGTTCTTTTGGTTTTTGTTTTAAAGGAAGAGCATGGAAGATTTGCATTTATGGTGTTTCTCACAGCCCCATGGATGTCTAAAGCACTTTATCGCCAAGCCATCTTGAAGTTCAGCTGTAAAAATGTAGCAGCCAACTTGACCAAAGCATGCTCCCACAAACAGTCATTTGATAATGACGTTTATTTAAATTTTGTCATCTGATTTTGATCATCTATTTGTGATAATGATTATAGAATAAATATTGGTCATATTACCATGATTAACTGTTTTGCTTTATCTTGAAATGGAACAATGGGATGTTTTACATTTGCCCAGGCAGACTGGCATGGTTTTTGCTTAATATCTCAAATGAAACCCACTCTGACAGAGCGCAACATTCCTTTGGTACTGCGACTTGGACTTTGTTTCAAGTCTTGAAGTACATGTGACTTGAACCCAAAACCTTGTAATTCAGAGGTAGGAATGCTAACAACTTAATTCATGGCTGACAATGATAGGTAGGTAAATCAGCTGAGTTGCCCCAGAGTTTTAACATGGCAAACTCTGGCTAGTTTATCTGATTTTACAACAATCTTTAAGGGGGGAATTGGATGCAGTTGCAGAGACTCAGAGACTTGTTTTAAAAAGATATACTTGCTCCTGTGTGAAGCTAGGAGCAGTTAGGAGTGCTGTTCCTGCCTCCATGTTAATGCTGCCAACTACTGTTGGCCCGTACTTCTCTCCATCCCATGCCCCATTTGGGAATAAGCCAGCCTAAAGGCAGCATCTGAAGTGAACTAAATTAATCTAAAGCCGATGAGTGAGCTGTTTGGGATGCCAGATTGACATCTGCAGTTTGCTGGCCTGGAGGTAACGAGGCTTATGATTTAATTTAGACTGACCTTCGAGACTTTTTTTTGTCTAGTGTGCAATTCCAGCCGCTATTCAGCTTGCATCCTAAATGTGGCTGCTAATGAACCCGCATTGACTTCCCACAGGGTTCCCTGTAATGTCATAAAGGGAGAGAGTTCCTCCTGCATCGAATAGGAAAATACTCACCCTTTTCCCACCAGTGATTGTTTTAAATAGAGTCAGTTAAAATGGAAAATGGCTTTCCTGGTTTCAGATCCAGAATGCAGACCACAACCTTGAAAGTAACATTCTTTCATTTGTGAATAAGTTCCAGTAAGACAATATTTTCCTTTGTTTGGTGTTGTCGGCCACAGAAGCAGAAAATAGGGAGGAGCAATCTGCTGCCAGATTACAATCCTTTTCACAATTGCTGTATTGTTCACTAGAGGCTCCAACATTAATAGAAGTGAGTGTACGTAGATGAAGTGGTACTGACAGTGTGGTGCCAAAAATCCCATTCCTCTATGCTCTGCCTCAGGACCATTCCAATAGAATGGAAAACATGGGCAGATAAATGACCATCTGATGACCATTTCCAAGTTGCTTTCTTAGAGAGACACTCTTGAAGGCAATATGCAGGAATTTGTTCAGCTTGTTTACCTGTATAAACTCTGTCGCTCTCCACCCCACAGTGCCACCTCACTGGCACACTCCTGAACACGGACAGTAATTCTGCTGAAAATACCTGAATGGATCTGACAGCTGGATTTTGGAAGACTGTGTCAGAATAGTGGAAAAAGTTCCACTGTTAAATATTTTTCAATTATTCCTTTGAAACATGTATAATACTTGAATATAAGTTACTAACCATCCTGCTTCTGAACTGAAAGGCCCTTGGTTAAAATTTCACTCACTGTGTTGCCTGCAGAAGATCCTACTATTGGCAAACAGTGTGTATTAATGCCAGTCCACAGGGGAGGAGCAGCTGCAGGAAGGTCTCTCTGCTGTAAACCTACCTGTCAAATCCAAAATGATGGATGCTTGAAGGTTGATGATCCAGTATTCTGGTGATCTTGTATAACAGGGAAAACCGTGCAAAAGGAATCAAGCAGAGGGTGGGGGTTATACTGCATCTACAGCTCATCACTAATCATTCTGAGAAGGTGCACAGGTGACCTTCTCTTTGAATTACTGCCATTCTTGGGATGATGCTACTGATTTTATGGTGTTAAATATAGAGTTGCAGAAGAATAGTGATAGAGGAAAGGTGGCAATGACTGTATGTGATATTCTGGGGACTTGATGTTGCCGTTCCTCCAGTTTTGCTGATCTTGTCCTTCAAGATGACAGTGGCCCCAGCACTGGGCATATAAGTTGGTGGGACGCTGCAATGTATCTTCTATATTGAGCATATAGAAACTGTAGATCACAGGTGGAGATGAATATTGAACACATTGTCAGGGCACTGGTCAAGTAAACTGCGCTGATATAGATGATATTGAATTTTCTGAGTTTTGTTTGTTCAAATAAGTGAATATTCCATCACGCTATGACTTTCATCTTAGCAATGATGGAGAGGCTTTGATATATTGGGGTGAACTACTTGTTGTGAGTACTGTACCTCTCCTTTCTGTTGTAGATTTGATATTTAATACGGCAAACCCACTTAAACCAATAATCATGAGTAACCCCAAGACGTTGATTGTTCAGGTAGTTGGTAATGGTGAACTGTTCAGTGTTGAGGAAGATAGTTGGACTTCATTTTGTTCATGATTCTTCTGACAAGGAAGCTCCAGACTAGAGGCTTTGTCTTAGTGGGTAGTGAAATTGCACTATCAAGGTGTTAATGATAAACAAATAATGAATAAATACATATCTAATGCAATAACATTCTCCATAACATACCTCCTGGTTGATGAATATCTCTGTTACTAAGTGTACCATTCTTTTGTTAGTGTCTTTGGTTCTAGCTGAATGTGATCCAAATTTGGAATTGGTGATATGAATTATTAATATGGTGCATTATGCCAGAAGATTCACTAAATGATCCATGAGTTAAGTCTTTCTCAAGCTGTGGAAAAATTCTGCTGAGAAGGACATTCAAGAATGTTGTAAACTGAATCCATCTTTGAGTTGTATTTCCTATATCCTGCTGGTTCTATACTTCATTTACAAATAAATCTGACCGTCCATTTTAAGCCATTCACCACAATCTGACTGTTCAGTATTTAATTCTGTTCAAAGAAGACTAGCAAAATGTGGTGGGCATCACAGACTTCTGTCTGCCTGCCGTTATCACAAACGGCATTGTTAATTCTGGATGCTTTATGAACCCAGTTGAACTCATTACTGGACAAGTCTGATGTACAACTGAAATCTGGCTAGGTAGATCTTTTTTGGTTTTAATGAAGTGGCCTTTCACTGCAGTACAAACATGCAATTCTGCAGATTCAAGTTGAACCATAAAACAAACATTTATTATGCAAAGAAATGAAGGTAAATTAGGAGAAATCTCAACTTTTTACATCTAATACACAGTTAAGATTTGAAAACACATGGTTCAATAAAATCCTATCAATAAGACTGTTGTGGTCCAGTAGTAATGTCCCTGACTCTGGCTTGGGTTGAAGTCTCACCTGCTCCAGAGATGTATTAAAACATGTCTGAAAACTGATTCAAAAATATCTGTCATCCTATTAATCCTAACAACTTCACACTGCTCCCATCAGCGAGAATTTCCTTCTCTTTCAGATTTCTAGGACTTAATTTACTTCTATTTCAATTCCCAATCTTGAAAATCTGATGGATTCTACTTCGGGCCTTCAAACATCTGAGCCTAGACTTTCTCAGTTTCGCGTCATCCCTTGAAGGTTTTAACCAAATACTTTAGGTGTGAAACTTTTAAACTGAGCTCCCTGTATTGAGCTAACATTCAGCTTCAGCTAAGGCTTCTGCGAACTGGTCCAAACCAAAGCTATTTATTTTTCCAAGCTCTGGGTGTCTCCTCTAAGTAAAACAAAACAGAATTTTCTCTCAGGAACCTTTTTGCACAACACTATTTACTTTGATCACTCATGAACTCTCCCAGTGTAAACAATTCCCACTATTTTCCAGGAAGTCTCTCTCTAATATTGTTTTTTAACGCTGCGGCTACAGAAAATACACACAAGTTAATCATTGAACCCCTTCAAGAATACAGAGAACCCATGTGCCACATATATTATTCACATAGGAGAAAGTGAGGACTGCAGATGCTGGAGATCAGAGTCTCCTGCTCCTCGGCTGCTGCCTGATCAGCTGTGTTTTACAGCACCACACCTTTTGACAATATTATTCACATATCTTGTATCAAAATGCACTGGCCCTAAGACCCTGTAGGCCACAATCCCAGTTGTTATATTGGGAATGTACATATCATGGTCTGGATCTTCCCTGCTACTTCTCAGACCAGTAACCAGGGCTTGAGCTGAGGAGATGGGAACATCCAATGCAGGAATCCCTGTGCCAAGTCCAAACTATGGATTAATTGCTGGTAATATTTACCTTTTTTAGATGCGGTGGACAGAAGTTCCATCATCTACAAAGTCACTTTGAAAATAAGTGGTTTCCTGCAGAACCCATATAGATTCGATCGACTACTCCTATCACAGCACATAGAATAGTGGAGACTAGAAAAATTGGCAACCATCATTTTGTGAACATTAGACCAAAGGGTTGAGTGAAGGCCAAAACCACACGATGAACCTTTTGGCTGTTTAACTTCCTTATTTTTCTTTCCTTCTCCATTCTAGAGGAACTAATCCTGATTGTTGCCAACCAGTGTTGTCCTGGCAGAGATCAACTGAATCAAAATAAGCTGAGTGTTAACCTTTGGATCCTTTTGGTCTGTATGACTCAGTTACTTATTGAATAAATGGTATTATCAGGCTCGACTGGATACACAAGTCATAGTGTAGAAATAAGCCATTAGGCCCAGTTAGTATGTGCTCCACATACACTTGTTCACAAACCTCACTCCTCTTGCTTTCTCTCCCATGTGCTTATCTACCTTCCCTTCCTCTGCTATTTAACTCAACAACTCCATGCAGTGACTATTTTCATCCAGCGACTTAGGGTAAAAATACTCTCTTGAGTTTCCTTTTTGATGCACAAGTGAGATATATTGCTGTCTGTAAACATGTTCTGATTGCAGGTAGTTGAGAATAACAAGCCACAGTTCTTTTTGCATAGGCACATTAAGAACAGCAGCCCTGCTTGCCAATATGGGAAGAGAGCTACTGCATGCACAATGAGCTTAACAGTTAACTTAGTGGAAGAGTGGTTCCAGGAATTTCACTGTCAATGCAACAAATTAAAGTACATTTCCTTGATGCCACTAGAAAGTGCATTCATGTGTAAAATGGTATTTCTGTCAGACATATTCTTTTCTGGCTGTATGTTTCCTGTTACTAAATCTGCTCCTGCCAAAACCTTAATGTTCTGCCTTTCATGTGATAATAGTTAATGTGTTGTAAGTCACAAAATGCTTAGATTTCCAAAAAAAATTCAAATAAGGTATTGCATATCAAGCTACTTAAATTAAGAGTCCATAGGGTTGGAGGCATATATTAACATGGATAGCGTGTTGGCTATTAATAGAAGACAAAATTGGGGTATATGGGCATTATGAAAGTATGACAACTTGTCACCTACACTCCTGCTCATTTTTCCTGCCAATCAGCATACACAAATCCTCTGAGTGGCTACACAGCCCAGTTTGGAGGGAATATTACTTATTTTTAGTGGGGTGCCACAGGAATCAGTACTGGTGTCACAGTTATTTACAATGTATAGTGATGACTTGAATGAGGGAATGAATGAATTGGTGCCAAATTTATGGATGACACAAATATAGTTGGGAAATCAAGTGGTGAGCTTGACACAGTCTATGGAACCTTCGGGTTCTGTGAGGTTAAGTGAGTGGGCAAAAGCTTGCAGATGAAATCTAACATGGGCAAATGTGATGTTCTGCACAAAGGCAGGAAGAATAGAAGAGTTGAGTATTATTTAAAAGGGGAAAGACTGCCGAAAGCTGGAGCACAGAGAGATCATGAATCAGAAGAAGCTAGTCTACATATTCAACAGGTAATAGGGAAGGCAAATGATCTGTTGGCCTTATACCTATAGAATGCGGCACGTTGGGCTCAGTGGTTAGCACTGCTGCCTCACAGCAGGGTTCGAGTCCTTCCTTGGCGACTGTCTGTGTGGAGTTTGCACATTCTCCCCGTGTCTGCGTGGGTTTCCTCCAGAAGCTCTAGTTTCCTCCCACAATCCAAAGATGTGCAGATAGGTGAACTAGCCGTGCTAAATTGCCCATAGTTTTCAGGGATGTGTAGGTTAAGTGTGTTAATCAGGGGGTATATATAGGAAAATGGCATAGGGAATGGGTCTGGATTACTCTTCGGAGGGTCAGTGTGGGGCCGAAGGGCCTGTTTCCACACTGTAGGGATTCTATGATTCTATGAAAAAAGAATGGAGTATTAAACTCACTCAAACTATACAAGGCACTAGTGAAACTATACCTGGAATACTGTGAACAACTTTGGTTCCCTTATCTAAGAAGAGATCACAGATATTGGAGACAGTACAAGAACATGGACTAGTTTCATTCTGGTATGGAGGAGAGGTTAAATAGGTTAGGCTTGTATTCATTAGAGTTTAGGAAAATGAGAGGCAACCTTATCGAAACACATCACATTCTTAGGGGCTTTACAGAATGAATGCAGAGAGTTTGTTTCCCCTAGTGGGAGTGACTAGGACCAGAGGGCACTATCACAAATTAGGGAGGTTGCCTATTTTACATAAAGTTGAGGAGGAATTTATTCTCTCTGTGGGAACTCAATTTGTGATATTCTTTATAGCAGAAGGATGTTGAGGCTGTGCTATTAAGTGCATTCAAAGCTGAGATCGACAGGTTTTTAATCAATAAAAGAAAGGCTATAGTGAAAAGGCAGGAAAATGATTGAGGATTATCAGATCAGCCGTGATCTCATTGACTGGCGGTGCAGATGAGCCAAATGGTCTACGTTTGCTCTTCTACCTTGTGGTCTTTAGCTGTGAAGGTGGGTGGCATCATTGTTGCATTTTCTTTCGACAGCTGGGCATTTCTAAACATTAAAGTCGAGATGTTGCAGCGCTTAGCTGAAAAAAATCATTTCAATCACAAAGCAAATACTACTATGCAAGGCTTCACTTCCTTTGTTATACTGATATCAACACAGAAAATATCACCTCCTTCTAATAAAACAACCTCCTCGCCAAATCTGCCATTGTTAACATAGCAAAGAGTCATTCAGGTGTGAATGCATTTGAATATTGAAACACGCAGTCTGTTCAGCTGTTCATTGACAAACACATTCTCAATATAAAAAACTAATCTTGTTATGGGCCAACAAGGAAACAATAGTATTCCATTCCAAAGTGACCATTTCTCAGTGATGAATGTATACCCGTGTGGGTTCTTATGTTCATTAAGTTGGAACATTGCTCGCATCTTTTACTGAAGGGCTAAATTAATAAGGAAAGTTGGTGAGATAAAATTAAAGTTCCACTCCTGTTGTAAACAAGCAGAAACTGTTGGAGCACTGTCTTTTTGACTTTAGCTTGAGAGAGGATCTTTCTTCTCCTTCCTTTCTGTTGTGGTTGCTTTCGGCTCTGAGTGAGAATGGCAAACCAGTGTCACATCTAAAGGACGGATTGTGCTGTAGATTGAAATCCAGTGGGAACTGCATCCCAAATGCCCAAATATCATTCAGTTAAGATCCTTGCTCCCCTGGGACAACCAAGCGGCTTTCATCCGATTGGTCTGTGCTGATTTGAAGCCTCAGTCCCAAGGATGAAAGAATAGCAAGAATAAGATTGTGAACCTCTGCATTACCCTCTTCAGCATTTTATTAGATAGAGAGAGCTTTAAGCTTGAGTGAAGGTTGATCTTGCTGTTGACCGAAGTGTGCTTGCTTTCTGTATGGCAGTAGTGCACACACAGAGTTATTGAAAACTGAATGACCTGTGATAAGGTTCCCTTTGTAGCTTGAGGTTGCCGAGAACAACAGCAATTGTTGAATTGAGTATTTCAGCTTGAAAAACTAGTAGCTCTCAGTGAAACACTTTACTTTCCATCATTCACAATTTCAGACTGCAGCATTTTTGATAACTGCCTTCAGGAAATGAAGCATTTGTTACAGGAAGTGATCCAGTAATTTTAGTTTAAACATCAAATTATCAGAAAACTAAATATAGTTTGTTATAAATTAAACATTCACTTATCACCAAGTCACACACCTTTGATGCTTCTTCTATGCTTGGCAATGCATGAGGCAGGCAAAGTACTTGCTTATGCGTGTTTCTATTAGCTCGTGACCTGCTCCAGAACAAAATTGACACCAGAGAACCAATCCTCATCAAATATGGCTGACCTGGAGATTTCCCAGCTCTTACCACCTACCATTGGACAGATTGGAAGTATTTCCAGGTTGAGAATCAACCTGCTTGGTCATGTTACAAACATGTGCTCTGAACTATCATACCTGGTAGTAATGTCACGTGTACGGTTGAGTGTGATGTGTTTGAAGTGAATGTTGCATAAAGAGAGGAACACAGGACTGAATACTGCTGGAAAATATCTGCAAAGCGGTTTGTAATGTGCTCACTGTGGAGTTGTTTTTTGATTGATTTCTGGAAAGTAAATATTGTTTGCGTTGCCCTCTTCCCAAGTGAATTAACAAATTTCAACTCCTTTCAGGTATCTTAATAACAAACACCTTTATTTATCATTGTGACCATGGAAAAGAAGGCTGCATCCAGACTACATAGCTGTTTAATTCTAGCTTTTCCTTATGGTGGTGTAGTACAGTGACAATGTAGTGATGTTTAATGGGAAGAAAATGTGGTCTACTCACTGACAACTAAACTAAATGATTGCACATTGTGTGCAAAACCAAACTGAGCACATCAGGACCCTTTGGGCAGTGACTCTTTCTATCAATCAGTTACTTTCTGTCAAAGATCATCTGACAACATTTCACAGGGGTGGGATTTTCCAAATTTCATTTCATTATTTGTTGAATGAGATTTTTGTCATCACGTCCTCATAGCTCAGAGGACCAATTCACACAATCTTCAGCTTGTCACCTCATTAATTGAACAATTGGACATTTGTGCAGCTTGAGAGGTGGAAGTGCTCACCACTGCTGGGACTTTCTGGTGTTCACGCTTTTTGTGCAATATATGAAGCCCAAATTCTTGTCATTTTTTAAATGCTGCGGGTCAGGAATGATGCCTCCAGCCCACAGCGGTGCTGAGTCTCCATATTCACGACATGACATAGGAGGAAGGCTTCATGGATAAAGACTTGGATGTCAGGGTAGAGGGGAGGAGGGCAGGTCGTTCACAGCTGACAGCCACAGAAGGTCATGCCACCAGGCGAAACCAGCCTGGAGGCAGATTACAGGCAGGGTCAATGTTGTGTCCTACGTGAAGTGGAATGCGTTGCAGTACAGGAAAAATGCCAATGATCTTCTTTGCTCCACACAGGTTAAGTGCCACCATCTTCTCTCTGATATTTCTTGCACACAGATTTACCACTCACTCTTATTCTATCATTGCACACGCATCTCCCCAAAGCCAATGGACACCAAATCTCACTATTGTATACACCATAACCATTCAATGGTTATCCGTCACCTCATCCTCCCAAACTACTATCTCTCCCGTCCTCTGTATGCTTTCTATTCACTTGCTGGGGATACATCACCGCCTGTCCTGCTTGTGTTTTTCCACTCACTTCCATCATACTCAATCCCGTGTTTGATTTATTGCAGGAAAATATGGCCCACACCCTGGATTGATTTCTCCTGACTGACCTACGTGTAATCCCTGGACTGGTCACATTAGACTGTGGCCTAATCTCTGGACTACATGGACCCAGATCTTTGGACTCTGACAGGACCAAGTACCTGACTGACCCCTTGGACAGGGGTTGGGCCAGCTTCTTAACTGGTGTCTCCTTCACTGATTAGACCCCCTTCATCCCACTGATGGACTGCTCACCTTTGACTTTCAGCCGTTTGTTTGAAGCATGCTTGGTGTGATTGCCATGTAAGCTGCTGGCTCAATCTGCAGATCTGATGTCAATGTAACCAAGTGCCACACAGCAACATGACCACCATTTTGACTTTACAGTGCTCCGAACCGTGATAAGTTGCCAACCTCTCTCTCTACGCTAAAAAGCAATACAAGGATCAGAGGCTTGCAATCTGTAACTGAACACTAATGACTGTGTGTTCTATGACCAACACAGAGGCTGGCTTCCCCTTAATCAGTGAGTGAGTGCTAAGAAAGCAATCTGCAGCCTCCAAATATGTACGAAGTGTAAGCACTAAGCACACAAATTAAGAGCCATAAAATGCAGGAGTTGCTGCTGTGTCCCTGCATGCACAGCAATCTGGCAGAAGTATGCAAGTCCTCGTGTCCTCGAGCTCTGAAGTGGAGAGCTGAAATGGTGCAGGAGTTGGTGCAAAAGTTAGTCGAGAGCATGCCTTGTGTGGCTGAAGGTTCAAAGAAGATGTTGGCCATGGAGCTTGCAGGGACCTTATTATACAGAAGCATTTGAACGAGAACCAGGACAAACACTCAATGGACTTCAGCCCTGATTTACACATAGGGAATTTGAGCTATCTAGTTCTCATTGGAGTAGAGGAAAATTGAGACACATTGGGGCTTTAATGAGGTGAAAGTGCACGGAAGTAAGGTAGTCACTGCTTGAGGAGAGGTTCTGAAGTTTCCACTTGTGGCTTTGAGGGGAAATATCAGAAAAAGGTTTATTGTTTAGAATCTGATTTTGTTGTAATTCTTATCATATTTTCCCACCTTTCCCATTATTGCTCATTTCAACCAGGGAGGGACAAAAAAGCTCATGTTGCTTGATTTTTGTTGAGATAAATGTGAAGCACCTTTTGTTCTGCATAGCGTAGTCACAGCTTTCTGATTATAAGCTACCTGTTCTCCATCATTGGAAGGGGCACAGCTTGCAAATATCTCGTTTGAGAACACTTTGTGAATGCTCAGCTTTGCTGTCAATACTGAAAAACAATTCTGGGAGTTGGAGGCATAGATGCTGGGAATTACTTATGAACCTGTCGAGTCACTTCAGCTGAATGGTGCTGTTGGCTATGGTCAAATGCATGAACTCATGTTCTTTGTTTCCTTTCAGAGGCACAGGTCTCTAATTGAAAATACAGTGTTAGACTCACATATATAAGACTAAATTATTAGGTTTTATGTACAGTAAATTTTTAGGTTTTGTTTTTTAGATTCTTTTTGGTAATACATATTTGTCTAAATTTATATAACAATGAACCGGCCTCAATGTTTGTGCCTGTTTAGGGAACACAGAAATAGGACATTTCCCAGCTCCAAGAAACCCAATCAGGAGAAACCAGTCTGTGAGGTTGTGGTTTTGTTCCAAGTAGGGGAATCTCCCAGGAGTCAGGCCGGGTGATTCCAAAATGAGGATGGAGACTCCTGAATGTGGCTGGGTACAAGATCTAACTCTGTGCATCCCTCTCACACACGCACACATTCTCTTTTTCTTATGCTGTACCCATGCAAATTCATTTAACCTCGTACCTACATGCTACATTTACACATACCCTTCACGCCAATCAATGGGTCTACCCCCACCTCTACAATATCCTCAAAGTGTCTCTGTCTCGAGACTGTTAGTGAGTCCTGCCCCTGCTGTGGTCACTGATTGACATCTGGCATGACCTAGTGGTGAGCAGTCAATTAACAGGCTGCCTCTGTGTTTGCCATTGAGTGAAGGATGATAGGTCAGTGTTGGATGCAGGAGGCTAATTGGAGCAGCTGAAGGGCAAAATGGCCAACAGCCCCACAAAGAATGGTACATGTCATAGAGATGAACAGAGAGCCAGAGGGCACAGGAAGATGGAGAAAAGCGATTAACTGTGGAACTAACAGAACAATCCCATTTTCTAGAATGAACAGCTGGATCTATTTGCAGCATGAATATTTCCATTTGAAAGCATTTATCTGTGGATGAAGTGCCAAATACTATGTGTTTGTTTTAAAATGACTCTGCAGAATATTCCTTGACTGAGACAAGGCTTTCTCCCTGGGTTGGGGGAGTCCAGAACTAGAGGACATAAGTTTAAGGTGAGAGGGAAAAGACTTAAAGGGGACCTAAAGGACAACGTTTTCATGGAAAGAGTGGGGCATGTATGAAATGAGCTACCAGGAGGAAGTGGTGACACTGGTATGTGTGTCTGAAATGGACCGAGATGAATTTAGGATATCTGGTCAGCATGGACGAGTTGGACTGAAGGTTCTGTCTCTGGGCTGTACATAGAGCTTTAGAGATGTACAGCATGGAAACAGACCCTTCGGTCCAACTTGTCCATGCCGACCAGATATTCCAACCCAATCTAGTCCCACCTGCCAGCATCTGGCCCATATCCCTTCAAACCCTTCCTATTCATATACCCATCCAGTTGCCTATTAAATGTTGCAATTGTACCAGCCTCCACCACTTCCTCTGGTGATACACGTACCACCCTCTGCGTGAAAAAGTTGCTCCTTCGGTCTCCTTTATATCTTTCCTTTCTCACCCTAAACCTATGCCCTCTAGTTCTGGACTCCCCCACCCCAGGGAAAAAAAAACTTTGTCTATTCATCCTATCCATGCCTCTCATGATTTTATAAATCTCTTGTAGGTCACCCCTCAGCCTCCAATGCTCCAGGGAAAACAGCCCTAGCTTATTCAGCCTCTCCCTATAGCTCAAATCCTCCAACCCTAGCAACATCCTTGTAAATCTTTTCTGAACCTTTTCAAGTTTCACAATATCTTTCCGATAGGAAGGAGGCCAGAATTGCACGCAATATTCCAAACATGGTCTAACCAATGTCCTGTACAGCCGCAACATGACCTCCTAACTCCTGTACTTAATATTCTGACCAATAAAGGAAAGCATACCAAACGCCTTCTTCACTATCCTATCTACCTGCGACTCCACTTTCAAGGAACTATGAACCTGCACTCCAAGGTCTCTTTGTTCAGCAACACTTCCTAGGACCTGACCATTAAATGTATAAGTCCTGTTAAGATTTGCTTTCCCAAAATGCAGCACCTCCCATCTATCTAAATTAAACTCCATCTGCCACTTCTCACCCTATTGGCCCATCTGATGAAGATCCTGTTGTATTCTGAAGTAACCTTCTTCGTTGTCCACTACACCTCCAATTTTGGTGTCGTCAGCAAACTTACTAACTATACCTCTTATGCTCACATTCAAATCATTTATATAAATGACAAAAAGTAGAGGACCCAGCACCGATCCTTGTGGCACTCCACTGGTCACAGGCCTCCAGTCTGAAAAACAACCCTCCGCCATCACCCTCTGTCTTCTACCTTTGAGCCAGTTCTGTATCCAAATGACGAGTTCTCCCTGTATTCAATGAGATCTAACCTTGTATTGCCAGTCTCCCATGGGGAACCTTGTTGAACACCTTACTGAAGTCCATATAGATCCCATCTCCTGCTCTGCCCTCATCAATCTTCTTGTTACTTCTTCAGAAAACTCAATCAAGTTTGCAAGACATGATTTCCCATGCGCAAAGTCATGTTGACTATCTGTAATCAGTCCTTGCCTTTCCAAATGTATGTGCATCCTGTTCCTCAGGATTCCCTCCAACAACTTGCCCACCACCGAAGTCAGGCTCACTGGTCTCAAACCAGTGCCTTTATGACTCTTTGACTTTCAAACCTCCTCTTATGTTCATGAAGTGACAAGTTACAAATGCAACTGGCATTCTATGGCACATGCTCAGAATTGAATTGAAGTGTGAATATAGGACCTAAATATACATTTAACAACCTTGATTCATTATGGCATGAAAATGGAGACCTGAAACGTTGGAAGCTGAAGCTGACCATATAGAGGTTTATAAAATCATGAGGGGCATAGACAGGAATAGACACGGTCTTTTTCCCCGTGTTGGGGAGTCCAAAACCAGAGGGCATAGGTTTAAGGTGAGAGGGGAAAGATTTAAAAGCCACATAAGGGACAACGTTTTCACGCAGAGGGTGGTTCGTGTATGGAATGAGCTGCCAGAGGAAGTAGTGGAGGTTGGTAAATTTGCAGCATTTAAAAGGCATCTGGATGGGTATATAAATAGGAAGAGTTTGGAGGGATATGGGCTAAGTGCTGGCAAATGGGACTAGATTAAGTTAGGATATCTGGTTGGCATGGATGAGTTGGACCAAAAGGCTTGTTTCCATGCTGTACAAATGTATGACTGTATGTATTACTGGGGCTTTCTGTCCCTAAGATCACAAGACCATAAGACAGAAATGAGGCCATTCAGCCCAAGGAGTCTGCTCCACCATTCAGTCATGGCTGATAAGTTTCTCAACCCCATTCTTCCGCTTTCTCCCCGTAACCCTGGGTCCTCTTGACAATCAAGAACCTATCTATCTCAGTCTTAAATATACTCAATGACCTGGCCTTCACAGCCTTCGGTATCAGTGAATTTCATAGATTCACCATTCTCTGGCTGAAAATGTTTCTCCTTATCTCAATTCTGAAAGGTCTTCCCTTTATTCTAAGGCTGTGCCCTCGTGTCCTAGTCCACCCTACCAATGGAAACATCTTGTCAACATCTACTCTGTCCCAGCTACTCAGTATTCTGTAAGTTCCAATTAGATCCCCCCTCATCCTTCTAAACTCCATTGAGTATAAACCCAGAGTCCTCAAACGCTGCTTATATGTTAAGTTTTTCATTCCTAGGACAATTCTCGTGAACCTCCTCTGGACCTGCTCCAGGGCCAGTATATCCTTCCTGAGATATGGGGCCCAAAAATGTGCACAATACTCCGAATGTGGTCTGACCAGAGCCTTATAGAATCTCAGAAGTATATCCCTGCTTTTATATTCATGTCTAGACAGAATGCCCTCAGTTCATCTAGATTGTTAATGTATAAAGGGAAAAGTTACAATCCCACTGAGCCTTGGGGAACACCTCTTGATACCAGTTGTCATCCTGAGAAGGGCCCTTTTATCACCATTCTCTGCTTTCTGCTGGACAGCCAAGCTTCTATTCATAACAGCACCTTGTCTCGAACACAATGGGTCTTTAACTTACTCAGTAACCTCCTGTGCGGCCCTTTGTCAAAGGTCTTCTTGAAGTCCTGGCAGATAACATCCATTGGCTCTCCTTGGTCTAACCTGCTTGTTACTTCCTCAAAGAATTTTGGCAGATCTATCAGGCATGACCTCCCTTTGATGAAACCATGCAGACTTTGCCCTATTTTACCTTAAAACTCCTTGTATTCAGAAATCTCATCCTTCACAATGGATTCCAGGATCTTACCCACAACCAAGGTTAGGATAATTGGTCTGTAATTTTCCATGTTTTGCCTTACTCCCTTTTTAAATAGGGACATCACGTTAATGATTTTCCGGGCCTCTGGGACCCTTCCTGATTCAAGCAATTCCTGAAAGGTCACTGCTATTGCCTCCACTACCTCTTCAGCTATCTCCTTTAGAACTCTGGGGTGTAGTCCATCTGGTCCAGGTTATTTATCCACCTTCAGGCCATTCAGTTTTTCTAGCACCTTCTCCTTGGCGATGGCTACCATACTCAGCTCTGCCCCCTCACTCTCATGAATTTTTTGGATGTTACTCATGTCTTCCACAGTGAAGACTGATGCAAAGTAATTATTCAGTTCCTCAGCCATTTTCTTATTCCCAACTACTGTCTCTTCAGCGTCATTTTCCAGTGGCCCAATGTCTTCATGTTTGCCCTTTGTATATCTAAAGAAACACTTACAATCTTCCTTTATATATGCTGGCTAGGTTATCTTCATATTTAATCTTCTGTCTCCTTATTTCTTTTTTTGTTGCCCTCTGTTGGTCTTTGTCAGCTTCCCAATCCTCTGGTTTCCGACTGCCCTTCACTACATTAGTGCTTTCTCTTTTGCTTTTATGCTATCCCTGACTTCCCTCATCAGCTCTGGTTGTCTCTTCCTCCCCATATCATGCTTCTTTTTCCTCAGGATGAATATCTGCTGTGTCTCCCAGAATTACTCCTGCCATTGCTGTTCCACTGTCTTTCCTGTTACGTTTCTCTCCGTGTCATTTCCACCAGGGGCTCTGCCCTCATGTCTCTGTAGTTCCCTTTATTCAGTCATAATATTGTCACCTCTGATTCTATCTTCACCGTCTCAAATTGCAGAGTAAATTCAATCATATTATGATCACTGCCTCTTTAGGGTTCCTTCATCTTAAGCTCACCTATCAAGTCTTGCACTCTTTTTGGGACAAACACAAGAATACTAAATTTCATATGATAATTTATAGAATAGGCAAAATAAATGCTGATTGGTTAGTTGCATTTCTTTTTGCTTTGTGCTGAATTTAATGTGCTTTATTTTTGAGGAGATGGATCCTGCCCTTGTTTCAATGTAATGTGCTTTCTGAAATGTATTGAGCCCAAAACAGGCATATAATTAGGTGTCTATAAATTATTGTGCTCTATTTCCTTTTCTCTTTCTGGATGAAAGTAACATGAATAAAGTTTTACAAAATTATATTATTGTTTAAATAATTTTAGAGAACAATGCAGTAGATGTTAGAAGGAACTGTATTCTAACAAGTCAGGTCATTAACAGGGCTGACACATCTGAAGGAATTGAAGTACAGAAAACATATTCAGGTTGCACACAACCTGCATTTCATTGGTATAGCCTCATCATATTCCAACAGAGACTGTTGAGAGAGGCTCATGCTTCAGAGAATAAACTATAACGAAAGCATAAAAACATGCAAAACACATTTCAATTAGCATATTTAATCCAGCTATTATACCAGAAAATTTAGCTGTTTTAAATTTCACTTCAAATCTTATTTTAGCATTAAAAGTTCCAGGCCTGGAGGATGTAAATGAAAGAGGTATTTTTCTTTTTGTAATCTGTATGATTTGTGAGGAAAAGGTAGCACAGCAGTACATAAGTGTGACAAGTGATCATTACAAGGTAATGTTGCCATTTAGCACTGATATGTCTCAGAGCTCCAACTTCTAATTCTCTCCCTATCCCACTGCTAATCAATCCACAATTTCATCCCTCTGCTTTAGTCTAATTCCCTCATCCTATTCACCTGCAGTTTGCCTCCCTCATTCTTCCCTTCCCTCACACTACCCCAATGCTATCCTGCCCTTTATCCAGTTTATTCCACCCTTCCTTCAACTACCGCTTCCCACATGCCCTCTCTCTTGAGCTACCATTCTTTTTCCCGGTCAGCCCCCATTTACCTAACCTCTTTATCCTCTTGAAATGTTAATGCTTTCCTTTATTTATCTATTCTGAATGTATTTTGGTGTTTCCAATACTTTCAAACCTTCTGTTATTTCTAACATCTACAGTGATATGTTTTTGTTTATTTCCTTGCTCTGCTCCCAGTCTTCACCGGTGCTGTTTTCTTTGACCTTCTTTATGTCCTGATTGGGAAAAGAACATTTTTGTTGTGAATGTTATGCATATTTTGGTATGTATTATTATCACAAATAATATTCCCCTCAAAATGTTCATTACAAAAAAAATTTGGCATGCAATTATTCCACATGCAAATGATCCCTTCTTTTCCAATTTATATTTCCACACCAGGCAGCACCAGCACCTGTAGCAGTTCAGCTTATTTTGAGTCAAAACAGAATACATTAGTGTAAAATTACACTTTTATCTTGAATCTTATGAGCTCCAATTCTGTCAATGCTACAGATCTGCCATATTTGGGAATATTGAAATGATTTTGGGAATATTGAAATCTCGAGGGGGAAAAGCGCTGAGGGAAAATTCCTCCCTTTTCAGCCAGCAGCATCACCCCACAAGACCCTGAAACATACTTGGCTGTTTCTAGTTCTGCCAACGTCTTCCATTAGTTTTCCTCATTTTAAAGCCTAAAGCCCAATAATAATCACTGGTGGATAAAGTGATCCCAATACTGAACTTAGAAGCGAAACATGAATAAGTAAAAATGAAAGAAATGTGATTTTAATCATACGTTACAAGGGAGAAAAGAATTTGAGGTTACTTTTGAACATGCAAGACAATCAAATGTAGATATGCTAATAGAAGTATTCTTAGATTTAAGAAAGTATTTTTGAACAAATGTGTTTTGTGTCTGCACATTCTCTGGAAATATTTTCTTTAATGTATTAATAATCTGCTTTTGAAATAATGGACAAAGTTGAAGAAGTAACACTCAGCTTTACAGAAGTGGAATTAAAGCAACTGAGGGTGGGTATGACCATATTTGTGTACATCTCTCTGACTCTGACTCTCTGATAATCCTTCTTATGTCTCATTCATAGTTCGACAGGAGGTAGGTTCACAACTAAGGATTTCATGCATTTTGATCAAATGTATTTCCCAAAAGGGAGAAAGTAAAGTAAAGACAAGCCTTCCAGAGAGGTTTTAGGTACTTATCAGTCAAGATTTACTTTTGGCAGAAATCTGGAAGGAGTTTCCTACCCAAATAACTGTTCAACAATGGCTGCACGTGCAGCATGAGATTAAATTTTCAAAAAGAAATTCCTGAAATACCAAGGCATAGTTCTGTGTACAGGTAAAACTCTTGGTTCATCCAGTTAAGATGCACAATAAGCTTTACTATTTCAAAATTGTGAAAATTAAGCAAAATGCTTGTCTATTATGTCTGTTGCCTTCAGGAAACATGATTTCTGGTTTAAATGGAAGGAGGATTAGAAAGTTACAATGGTCAGTGGAGTAGCAGGAATCAAAGAATGTTTTTTTTTGTTACCCCATGGCCAGTTTATGATTGGAACAGGAGGCCAGGCTCTAATTGAAAGCAGAGTGATGATAATTCCCTTCCATGCTGTTTTGGAGGAGGGATGTTGAAGGCATGTTGCACGCTAAGAATTTTATGAATGGTTTCTAGATCTGGCTTGGATCAGCCCTTGCGAAGTTTGATTCAGGCAACAGCTTGGTTAAGTTGGATGCACTTTTGTCTTTAAATTAAAAGATTGTGGCATTGAGCCCAACTGTTGATGACATAATCTGATGGCTCTACTGTAGTACTATCCTCATAATTTTGCACTCTGTGCTCATCTGGTGCTAAGCATTGAATCGTCAATGGTGCTATGGTCATAGCATTTAAAATGTATTAAACACAAACAACTGTTAACTGTTTTGCTGAGAATCATTCTCATCCATGTTGGGCAGGTCTGGGAAAACATCTTTCTGTCTCACCTGTTCACCTAGTAAAGTGTGATTGCATTTCTGGAGTTTAGTGACCTTTCCATGATTATTTGAACATCATAGAAGGAACGAACTACATAATTTCAACTGTTGGAAGCTTTTTCAAAAATGCAATGGCAGTGTTGCGCCTCCCAGCTTCTCCATATCCCTTACCCCATCAGCCTCCTATCCTCTGAGAATCCTGCAAACCCTTCTCAGCAGCTTGTTGGCATCCTCATTATTTGCCCAGGCTGGCCACAACATTTTGTTGCCCTGTGCCACGTAGCCTGCCAACTTCAGGATTTCTGTTGGGCTCCATGAATTTGTCAATCTCAACACTTTGGTTCAAAGAAAGAGGGGCTTCCTTCTCTGTTCAGTTGTTCCCTGTTTTCTTTCTTATTTGCTCGTGGGACATTGGTGTTGCTGGCTGGCCATCATTTATTGCCTGTCTCTAGTTGGCTTTAAGAAGGTGATGGTGAGCTGCCTTCTTGAACCACTGCAACCTGTGTGCTGAAAGTAGACCCACAATACCGTCAGGGAGGGGATTCCAGGTTACATCAAAGGACCCAGTTACATTAAAGGAATGGTGATATGTCTCCAAGTGAGGATGGTGAGTGGCCTGGAGGAGAACTTGCACATGGTGGTGTTCCCATATATTTGCAGCCCTTATCCTTCTAGATTGAAGTGATCCTGGGTTTGGAAGGTGCTGTCGAAAGATCTTTGGTGAATTTCCGCTGTGTATCTGTAGGTAATATCAGTTTCAGTAGCTGTGCTGTGTGAAGCTGTGCTTAATCAGTCTGTGAGATAGCTCTCCCATTTCTGGCACTAGCCCCCAAATGTTCGTAAGGAGGAATTTTGCAGGGTTGATGGGCTGCTTTTGCTGTTATCTTTTCCAATGCCTAGATCAATGCCAGGAGTTCCATCTTGTTACATTTCTTTGTTAAGTCTTTGTTGCGATTGATACAACTGAGTGGCTTGCTAGGCCATTTTAGAGGGCAGCCTGATTGCTGTGGCTCTGGAGTCACATGTAGGTCAGACCAGGTGAGGATGGCAGATTTCCTTCTCTTAAGGACATTAGTGAACCAGATGGGTTGTCCTGACAATCTACAATGGTTTCATAGCCATCAGTAGATTCTTAATTCCAGATAATATATTACAGGCAAAGTACATTATACCCAATTCCCACTAAAAATTGTGTGGTACCTTTAAAATGTCTGCCTTGAACCACTGCCAATCATTATAAGCCTCAACAGAATGTGTTGTATTGGTCACATAAACAGCAGTCAGTATCAAGCGGTAGTGATACAAGTCAGATGTAATATATTTAGTTCCGAGTGAAGATTATCTGTAAATAGTCTTCTTCAAATTAAGAAAAGCACATTATTGTTTCACTGACCCTTATTTGATTTGATTTTATTATTGTCACTCAAATAATGAGTGAAAGGGTTTTATGATTGGGACACTTAGGTCCCAGAGGAAGAAGGTAACACTGGGAAGATATTGTGTTGATGGATTTCTTTCAGGCAAGATGTTAAATCAGAATCTCCAAAACAGCAGTGGACAGGATAATTGATTGGTTCTGTGAAAACAAAGTACTGTGTAAAAGCATGTGTTTTTCTGTGTGGAATTAAGGGAATTCCATATTTTATGTCTTTCGCGTGACTTGATAACTTCACACCATATCAATCTAGATCAAGTGTCTGCTGTGGTTCAGTGGTAGTTTCTACACTATTGAGTCTGTAGTTCATCTCCTGCTTTAGAGGCTTGAACTTCACCCTGTACTACAGTGCTGAGGAAGTACTGCATTCTGTATTGCTGTTCTTCAGATAAAATGTTAAATCCATGCTCTCCAAAGCAGATGTAAATCATCCTATTGTGCTATTCAAACAAAGCTAGAGGAGTTCTCGTGTATTGGACAATACTTAGCCAATATCCAATGTTTTTAAAACCAGCTCTATTATTGAATCTCAAAGCGCTGCTGGTTTTGGTGCAATGGGAACCCACATGAGCTGAAAATAGGGATCTAGACAACTGCAGCCCAAGCTGATCATTTTGCTGACAGAGGCGATTGTATGGTCATTGTGTTTGGAGACTAACCTTGAGTATCTCCAGGCTTTGAACAGTCAGAGCCAGACTCTACTTTCTCACATTTACTGGCTACAGTCTTAGACATCCCCCCCACCCCCACCCCTCATGACGGCGGTTTGATATTCCAGGGATCCATTGCTAATCGTCTGGGACGAGTCCAAGGAATCTGATGGAGCAGGTTGCTGGGCTTCTGTGGGGATCTGTAAGTCCCATGAGTGCTCATGGCAGCAGCTGCCTCATCCTGGATGGAATTGAGCTTGAGCTGGTGTAGCAACACACAGATGTCTCTTGACCACAGTCTAAACTTCAGTGCTTGGATTTTGAATGGTTACTGTCAGGGAAGCTGACACATCAACTACTAGGTGCTGTATCTCTGCAGAATCTGCAAATACTAGGTGCCACACTACAAAGACTGGTGTCCAAACTCTGTGTGAAGTCCTGTGCCAATGTACAATCTGATCCTCCTTGCTTCTTGAGGCTTTCTCCCAGGCCTATCGCATCAATCATCTGTATGCGTGACCATTAGCCTTTTTCTGTCCTCCGATCAAATCCACACTAGAATCAATCTGTGTTCTTGCCCTCCAGGAAGTTGATATTTGACAAAACCTTTCCCTTGACCTCCCAATTGGCCTAATGATAGGCCACATACAGATTTGACCTTGATGCTTTATTCTGCAGTTTGTGCAGTAACAATATCTGAGCTAGTGCCTGTGAGGATCTGATAAAGCTGCTTCATTATCTCAACGCTCCGGTTCATGCCCTTCATCAAGTGGCTGCAGTGGTTGAGCAGGTCGCAATTCTTGGGGTACCTGAAAGCAAAGGCTTGGGATGAGGTTCAGATTGTTCAGTGGAGAGGATGAGATTCATGATTAAATGATTTGCAATTCATACTTCATAACAGATAATGGGAAGAGGCAGAAGTGGAATTTGAGAGGTTTTGGAAAGCAAGGCCATAACATCATTCCACATGTTCTTGATGCTGCCCATTGTGATGGCCTCAATAATAGCTGACGCGGCAATTTACATAATAGACATCTCTAATGGCAGAAAGGCATGCAGCCTGTTCTGTTATTCCTCTCTGTTTTGCTCCAACTTTCCTGACAGGAGAGACGGAGGATTTTGAGTGTCATAGAGTCATAGAGATGTACAGCATGGAAACAGACTCTTTGGTTCAACCTGTCCATGGCAGCTGCTTGGCAGATGTGTGAACGATATGTGGATATGAGCTGATAGAAATGATACATATGTGAGTATGGGTTGGAGATTATGAATGTTGGCCCACAGTCTTGATTTCTTCAGGGTGCCTACGGTTGAGTGATCAGCATTATGGTGCATTGAATGGTGTGCTAGGTAGAATATAGTATTGCAAGACAGACCTGCTGACTGACCACTTGTGAGATAATTGAATGGCATTGCAGTTGAGGTTTTAGGCCAGACCCTTTCCATTGACTTTGGTACCCGCTCTATCTGTCTCTAGTATAACATTATAAAATCTGGGAACCTAGTCTCTAGCTTGTTGCTCCATTGATGCATTCTTCTTGGAAACCGTTTTGGTTTTAGACTATTCAAACAGCTTCTATGGGTCAAATACACTTGACCTTTAAGAGCTGCAGGCCAATTTCAGCTAATGCCAGTCTAACTCAAGGCGGGTCCACCTACTGAGCCTTCAGCCAGTCAGAATGTAATAACACTGGGCTGCACATTTCAACATGGCAATAAGGAGGCAACATGAAGTTGTGCAGCAACTACATCACTCCATTTGGACATAAAGTAACTGCATATTGTGATTCTCATGCCTTAGAATCAGCACTCCAGAAAACATTTTCTCCTCTTTGACCATTTCCGCATAACTCTGTGCAACTTTTCTATGTGGTAAATTGGCTTCTATATTTTATTCATTTCAGCAGCGACTGCACTTCAAGGGTACTTTAACTGGTTGTAAATTGTTCTGGGACACCCTGAGGTTATGAAAACAGTGCAAATCTCCCTTTCGTGTGCAAGTTTTAATGTGTGGAATGTGGTAAATCCACATCAGGCTAGATTTCCTCCTGTTTTCGAAATTCTTAGGTCGTGTCGCTAAGTGAATTACTTGGTGGGTTGTCTGCTCATTCTAATAGGTTACTCTGAACTCCACAGGTGTCTTGCAGCAGTCCGTGGATAGCTGAATGGACACTCTGCATGCTTAAGTTAAAAAGCATTTAACAAAAGTGTGGGAAGAATGGGAATATAAGCTCATGAAGTGCTGTAGTTTTGAATGTTGTAAAATTTGAAGTAAGTGGTTCAATAATATTTGTTTTAGTGTAGAAATATTCCTCACAATATGATGAACCAGTAAACTTAGTGAACTAATGCCTCAAACACATGAATTATTAATTTTCCAAAATAAATATTTGATTGAAAATGCATCCACTCACACATTTATAACTTACCCTGAAATTGTGTAGCAATTTTATAAAAAATCAATATTTTTGTTCATTTACTAGAGATTTCTTGCATAAAACAAAAGTTACTAAAATAGATTTTACAGCTACAACTGTTACATGTGGTTTTCCTTATGGGAAGGAATGCTGGAGTATGTATTTCTCTGAGAAAGCAAAGTTTTCTTTATAAACGAAAGAATATCCAGATATAGAATTTGATTCTATAAAATTTTGTGTGACCATTACTAGTGGTGCCATACAATGGTGAAATTTCCTGATTCCCAATTTTTAAAATCTTTGCAGACACCTTTCATCACTACAGTAGGAAAATACTGTGGATTCTGGAATTCAAAGGCAGGAAATTGTCATCAAGTCAAACAGTATCTATTGAATCAGAAACAGAGGTTAAGATTTCATGTTGAACTCTATGTGATTAGAAGTATTAACTCTATGTTTCTCACTGTACAAACTGCATTAGACCTATTCTATATTTCCAGCACATCTTTAAAAAAATATTTATTTCTTTAATTGCTGGTTATTTGTTGAGATAATGTCAAGCTGTAATGTCATTGAACAATAATGCAGCGGGATATGGGTTTGCATCCCATGTTTAGTTAGAGACAAAAAGAAACAGCAGATGTATTCACCTATCACTACCACACCACTCCACCCCTCTTCCAACCTAAAATCCTCCCCCACCTCCCCCTTTTCTTGCAGCTCTGCTTACACTCACCCCCAGTCCTGAAGAAGGGTTATACCTGAAATTAAAAATGTGTTGCTGGAAAAGCGCAGCAGGTCAGGCAACATCCAAGGAGAAGGAGAATCGACGTTTCGGGCATAAGCCCTTCTTCAGGAAAATCCTGAAGAAGGGCTTATGCCCGAATCGTCGATTCTCCTTCTCCTTGGATGCTGCCTGACCTGCTGCGCTTTTCCAGCAACACATTTTTAAGCTCTGATCTCCAGCATCTGCAGTCCTCACTTTCTCCTTATACCTGAAATGCCGACTTCTCTACCTCCTGATGCTTCCTGGCATGCTGTGTTCTCCCAGCCTCCTGCTTATCTACCTTGAGTCCCATGATGGCAGATGGTGAAATTTGCATTCGATGAAATCTGGAACTAAAAGCTAACCTAATGATCAAGAACCCATTGTCAGCTGTCATTTAAAAAAAAAACCCTGATTCACTAATGTCCTTTTTTGGAAAGGAAATCTGTTGTTCTTATCAGGTGTAGTCAATGTGTGTCTCCAGACTTGTAACAATATGGCGAATATGAACAGCCCCATGAAATGGTCTTAGCAAACCGCTAAGATTTAGTGGCAAATATAGATGGGCAAGAATTGCTTGCCCAGCCAGTGACACCCACCGTCAATTAGCAAATTAAAACAATTGTGCTCAAATTGAACTGTCCGCCCTTCTGAAGCACCATTAGTCTGTCTTTGTCAGTCTCAGCTTAAGATATCTAGGTATACACCATCATTAGAAAAGATTATACCAGTTTTAATGATGTCCACCAGTACATTATCCAATAAGATGTTTCCGATGTGATTTACCTCCCTTTTATTTTTGACTGTGTTCTATTTCTCTGAGAAACTCAGCAGGTCTGGGAGCAGATGCTGGAAATCTGAAGCAAAAACAGGAAGTGCTGGAGAACCTCAGCGGCATCAGTGGTGAGAGGAACGGTTAATGTTTTGAGTCCAACTGGGAATCTTGTTCCAATTTCGACAGAACACAGTCATTTTAGATTCAAGCATCAAAATGAAACAAAACAGAAGGTGCTGGAGAAATGCAGCAGGTCTGGCAGCAGGCGTGGAAAGCCAAATAGAATGTGTATTTTGAGTCCAGTTATCCTTTATTAGAAAGGCTCAAACCTTAGCGGGAGGTATTGGCCTATTGGTCTTATCACTGGACTCTTAATCCAGAGACCCAGGTAATGTTTTGGAGAGCTGGGTTTGAATCCTTCCAAGGTAGATGGTGAAAGGTGAATGCAATAAATATCTGGAATTAAGAGTTTAATGATGACCAGGAACCCATTGTCAGGAAAAACCCATCTGATTCAAAAAATGTCCTTTAGGGAAGGAAACTGCCATCCTTACCTAGTCTGGCCTACATGTGACTCCAGACCCACAGCAATGTGGTTGACTCCTAACAATTAGGGATGAGCAATAAATGCAAGCCTGGCCAGCAATGCCCTCATCCTTTGAATGCAATAAAAAAAACTGTTTTACTCTTGAAAGATGCTACCAGGCCTGCTGCATTTCTCTAGCACTTTCTGTTTCTGCTTCAGCTTTCCAGTGTCTGCAGTTCTTTATTTCATTTTAATAATTGAATCTAAAATGGCTGTGTCCTTTGGAGCTTGGAGGAAGGTTCATAGTTGAACTCAAAACATTGACAGTCCCTCTCTCCACAGATGCTGCTGAGTTTCTGTTTTTGTTTCAGACCTCCAGCATTCGGAGTACTTTCCTTTTACGTGTCTCTCTGAGACCAGTTACATTGGAAGGAAAGACTGGCATTCTTTAGTGCTTTTCAGATAATGGTGTCCATTTGAAGTGTCATCACTCTTACAATGTAGGTCGAGCAGCACCTTGTACACTTGCAGCGAATTCCCACTAACAGCACTTTGTTGATATTTTGGCTCAGAATCTGGTTTCTGCAGTGAGGTAACAACTAGGTAAGCATTGCTAGCATAATTGTGGCTAGTCCTGATTAATGGAGGGGCTTGCCCTCTGTCTGACAGACGTGCCAGCCAAGATTTGATTTCCTCCTTCACTGCTGTGTGGCCCAGTGAGGATGCTTCTGTTTTCAGGGGCCCTCAAGGCACCTGGTCTGCCTCAGCAATGTCCTCCCCCAGTGGGAACACCAAGACCCCTGAGCTGACAGCTTTCTGACCATCCTGCAGCAGTGCGTATCTGCACCAAAGTCACACAGAGCAGAATGAATAGGAAGCCACCTCCGAGAAGACTGCTGGGATGGTCAGTGCTGGAAAGTGTAGACTTGGGAGCTATCAGTACTCCTGACATTGTGGTCCAAGCACTGTGACAAAAATCCACCCTGAGGTGTCTCTGAAAAGGGCTGTATTCTCTCGAAATTTCTTCCTTGCTGTTGGAAATTTTGGACTTATGTTGTTTTTTAATATTTATGGTTTGTGCTTTAATTTCAAAGATTTATCTTGAATTCCAGTTGGTTTGTTGTTCCTTCTGCAGTGTGTCTATATTCTAAATCAGATTACAAGCTATATTTGGGATCATTCTTGGGCAGCAGATATTACAGTCAAAATCAGAAGTTGATGTTTGGATTTGAATTTTCCTTTATGTGCTCTGAGCTAGCACTGGCATCTGTTTGAAACACAATTGCTCAGATTTCCTGATCGGGATTAGAAACACTATCTCTAAGACTGATTAGACAGAAAATTACTCACTTATCTTCCTCAATTTCTCTGCGTGATCTTCTGATGGAGGATTGTTTACTTCCACTCAGCAGGAGGAACAGCTCAGAAAATCTGAGCACCCTTTTTTTCTGGCCCTAGCTATTGTGTTCTGTTCAGTTTCAATGTCCCAGACTAGCGACTGTGTTAGTGAGAGTTGAGATGAATGTCTCCCTGTTACCTATCCTGCTAGGTCACTTGTAATCCTTGGAGGATTCTCCTAAATTCAAAAGTTAGAGAGGGAGGATTTCACATGCTGTTGGAAGATAACATTTTCTGCAGAGTCAATGCATTTGGGCATCCAAGGGTCCCTCATTTGGAGTATGAGTAGTTTCTAACATGAAACCAGAGTTTCTCAGCTAATATTTACTTCAGAGTTAATTAACAGATTATTGTGTTTCACTGGATGGTGATTCAGTTAGCAATTTGCAGCCTGTTTCTTTTTTCCACTTGTTTCCAGTTGGGCCGGTGCATCCTATTTTACACAAACCAGCTATTTGTGATTATATATCTTGTTTGTTGATATTTTCCTTCTTTTACAAGTTCTGTTACAACCAAGTACAGAGGCCTGAGTAGCCCTCCCCTCGTGTTTTTTTTTAACATTCTCTTGTCAGTAACAAAAATTCTTGTTCGCAAAAATACAGCTTTCACCCTTCTAGTAAAACTTCATTAATGGGCAGTCTTGGGGGACAAAAGGGGACGGGGAAGGTGTTTAGTACAGATAAGGAAGTAAAAGTAATTGTATCTCTAAGTGTTTAGAGCCCTTGCATTGTGAAAATGAAACCCAGGTCCTAACTGTTAATTAACGCCCTCTTTCTCTCGAGTCGTAGAGTCCTACAGAACAGCGACAGGCCCTTTGGTCCAAACTGGTCCATGCCAACCAGAATGTCCATCCATGCTAACCCAATTTCCCTACACTTGGCCTATATCCTTTTAGTCTTCTTCCTATCCATGTACTTGTCCAAATGCCTTTTAAATGTTGTTAATGTACTCACCTCAACCACTTCCACTGTCATCTCATTCCATATGTGTACCACCCTCTGTGTAAAAAAGTTGCCCCTCGGGTTCCCTTTTGTTCTTTCCCCTCTAACTTTAAACTGATGGCCTCTAGTCCTTGATTCCCCAACCCTGAGTGCATTCACCCTATCCATGCCTCTCATGATCTTAAACACTTCTATAAGGTCTCCCTTCATTCTCCTTACGCTCTAAAGAAAAAAGTCCTAGCTTGTCCAACCTCTCTGTATAACTCAAACCATCGAGTCCAGGCAAGATCCTTGTAAATTGCTTCTGCACTCTTTCAAGTTTAGTAACATCCTTCTTGTAGCACGGTGACCAAACTGAACACAATACACCAAGTGCGACCTCACCAATGTCCTGTATAACTGCAACAAAACTTCCCAACTTCGATACTCAATGCCTTGACTGATGAAGGCCAGTGCACCAAAAGCCTTCTTCACTGTTTTGGCTACCTGTGATTCCACTTTCAGAGAACTGTGAACCAGAACTCCAAGATCCCTGTGCTCCTTAAGGCCCTACCATTCACCATGAAACTCCTACCATGATTTATCTTTTCAAAATGCACAACCTCACACTTCTGTATATTAAACTCCATTTGCCATTTCTCAGTCCAGTTCCCCAGCTGATCAAGGTCCTGTTGCAATTTCAGATAACCTTCCTCACTGTCCACGATACCACCGATTTTGGTGCCATCAGCAAACTTACTGATCATGCCTTGTATATTCTTATCCAAATCATTGATACAGATAACAAACTGTGATGGGCCCAGCACCCTGAGGCACTCCACTAGTCACAGGCTCCAGTCTGACGAGCAGCCTTCTATTATTACCCTCTGCATCCTACAGTCAAGCCAATTGTGTATCCAATTTGCCAGATCCCCCTGGATTCTATGCAATCTAACCTCCCATACCAGCCTACCATGTAGAACTTTATTAAAGGCTTTACCGAAATCCATATAGACTACGTCTACTACCCTGCCCTCATCAACCTTCCCGGTCACTTCACCAAAGAACTCTAACAAATTTGTGAGGCATGATCTCCCACTCACAAAGCCTTGCTGACTACTCCTAAACAAACCCTGTCTTTCCAAATGCATGTATATTTTATCTCTCAGAGTCTTCCCAAGTAACTTACTCACCACAGAAGTTAAGTGTACGGATCTGTACTTCCCAGGCTTTTTTTTGCAGACTTTCTTGAATAATGCACAATATTCACTACCTTCCGGGACCTCACCCGTGGCTAACGATGATGCAAAATGTTAGTCAGGGTCCCCATAATTTCTTCTGTAGTGTCTTGCAGTGTTCTTGGATATATCTGATCAGGACCAGGAGATTTATCTACCTTCATATATTCTAATACATCCAATAGTGAAGCTGACAAATACCCTTGATTTTTTGTTGAACACTGGCATTTTCAAGTTTTTGTGTTCACTTGTACCCATTTCCAACATCGATAGAAGAGAAAGAAAATCTTTTGGTGCCCATGTGTTCTCAGTTCATGTTAATTCCGTTCCCTTTCATTATTCAAAGGCTATTACACTGTTCATTTGCCGACGTTGCTGTTTGTCATTGTTTCCTTCCAAGATAGATTGTTGGAGGCAACCTTACATCTCCTAATATTTGATGTTATCATGCAAATGTGAGTAAAGCCAGAGAGGTGAATCTTTGACACCTCAGAGTTTCAGTATTTCTTAATTAAAATGGTAATTCCACTGAAACCAGTAAAATATGTATTGTCCTTTTTAAAATCATTTTTAATCAGTGAAATTATCAGGTAGTAAAGTGAATTGATGAAAGTAGAATATCTTTGGTCCATTTTCACTGCAGTTGTGAAGCAGGGCAAAAAAAAACTTGCCCTTTGATTCAACAATGGAACTTGAGGTTTATTTAACATTATTAAGTTAAAAATCACACAACACCAGGTTGTAGTCCAACAGGTTTATTTGGAAGCACTAGCTTTCGGAGTGCTGCTCCTTCATCAGGTGTTTGTGGAGAATAAGATTGTAAGACACAGCATTTAGATTACTTACAGTGTGGAAACAGGCCCTTCGGCCCAACAAGTCCACACCGACCCTCTGAACAGCAACCCACCCAGACCCATTCTCCTACATTTACCCCTTCATCTAGCACTACAGGCAATTTAGCATGGCCAATTCACCTAACCTGGACTGTGGGAGGAAACTAGAGCACCCGGAGGAAACCCACGCGGACACGGGGAGATTGTGCAAACTCCACACAGACAGTTGCCTGAGGCCAGAATTGAACCCGGATCTCTGGCGCTGTGAGGCAGCAGTGCTAACCACTGTGCCACCATGCCGCCCATTTATAGCAAAAGTTTACAGTGTGATGTAACTGAAATTATGTATTGAAACAGACCATGCTGGTTGTTAAGTCTCTCATCTTTTAGACTGATCGTGTTGATTTCAGATCTTTTATATGTAAATCGCAAAATCTTTTTTAAAAGTTACATTCTCAAGTGCACTTTAACAATTGGTGTCATGTCATTCCAGATAAGGTATTGAAGCTGTTAACTCTCTGTGGGGCTGTCTGTGCTATAATGGTCAGACTGATTCTAATCTAAAAAACGGATTTACAGAATCATACATGGATTCATGCAGATTTTGAGCAAAGTAAAATGTAAGTCTGCAAATACAAATTCGCCCCACAAACTTATGTGTATGTTTGCAACCCAATACTTCTAATACCTTATCTGGGCCGACATGACACCAATTGTTAAAGTGCACTTGAGAATGTAACTTTAAAAAAGGTTTTGCGATTTACATATGAAAGAACTGAAACCAACATGATCATTCTAAAAGATGAGCGACATAACAAACAATCTGGATCTTTTTCAGTATATAATTTCAGTTATATCACACTGTAAACTTTTGCTATAATCTGTCTCTTACAGTCTTATTTTCCCCAATCAGCTGATGAAGGAGCAGCACTCTGAAAGCTAGTGCTTCCAATTAAACCTGTTGGACTATAACCTGGTGTTGTGTGATTTTTAACTTTGTACACCCCAGTGCAACACCGGCATCTCCAAATCATATTTAACATTAGTTTATTCAGTCATGTGCAGGGCACAGTAATTCATTGGAAGATGCCACATTAACTTCTTAATCAGAATAACACCAGTTTACATAGCATTTTGTAGTACTACAGATTTGCATGTACCATTTGAAATCTGTTGCATCATACCGTGTGTTCCTACATATATCTGTGTAAAATCATGAACAGTCACAGCTCATTCATGTTTTGGAACATGACCTCGGTGGTTGTACTTGCTTGACACCAGTCCGTTTCAGATTAACACATTGGTTTTGTTGGCTTTGTTCCTTTCAGTCCCTGTTGTGCTAGCCTCTGCTGTGTGTGGGGGTTTTGAACTGAAATCTCCCGCCATGAAAAGCTCCTTGCCCTTTGGTTTCCCTTTATTGCTAATTGTCTGTTTATTCTGTTTTACTTGGTATCTTTCCTCCGTCTTGTGAATTATTTCCCCCATAAGATTGTAATGGTTGATGAGCATCTTGCCTATCTGATTTTGTTTTAAGTTTAGCTCTACTGATCTACATCAATTAGCATTAAAGCAGAATTGACTGGGAATTGGGCTGGTTGATCTTAAAATGAATTCTGTGCTGCAGGTGATATTTTGTTCCCTTGGTAGAAATTATAATTGGATCTGGATATATTTTTAGACAAGGCTTGCCCACTTGGTTACCCATGTTCGAGAATTATGTTAGTGAAATGTTTCAATCTGGTTTGGTAAAATGTAAAATAGTTCCAAAACCAATGTGGCCAAATATAGAATCCCTAAAGTGTGGAAGCAGGCCATTGAGTCCACACCTACCCTCCGAAGAGCATCTCACCCAGCCCCACTCCCTCTACCCTATAAACCCTGCATTTCCCAGGCTAACCAACCAAGCCTACACATCACTGGACGCAATGGGCAATTTAGCATCTTACCTGCACACCTTTGGACTGTGGGAGGAAACCAGAGCACCAAGAAGAAAACAATGCAGATAGAATGTGTAAACTCCACACAGACAGTCACCTGAGGGGAGAATTGAACCTGGGCTCCTGGTGCTGTGCAGCAGCAGTGCTAACCACTGAGCCACTATAAATACATGAAGGGGAGCCAGGGGTAATAAGGAAAGAATGAAGGAGTGTGTTTAATTGAATAATTCTTTCAGACTATCTAGCTGAGCAATGGTGGGCCAAATGGCCACCTTCTGTGTAGTTATATATGGTCTTATTCTGATCTCTTTTTTTGAAATAGTTAAGCAGGTTTGGTTAAATTGAAGAATCAGAGTATTGCTCTGACTGAATTAGAGTGATCTTTTAATCTTTCCTCTTCCTGTGTTGTTGCCATTTACTGATGGTAGCACACCTTGAACATCTTTGCGCAAAGTTGCATTTTCCACAGGGCAGTCCATTAAAGAATGAATTTCATCATTACTGTCAACTTTTAAAGGAAGAAATAAAGTCTTCCCATCATGATTTGTAATGAATTATGATTAACTTTCTCATTTGTATTCTGTTTATTCAACAGTGTTAATAATTAAACATTGATGTTATGGCGAAGTGATTGAGGGATTAGTGTACCTGACCATGTGAGGGAAATTAATTTAATGCACACATGATTGGGTTAATAGTTGTTTGGCTTCTGAATTTTATTGAGTTCATTTATAATGTGGTCAGTGAGCTCCAATGATGTAATCTGCCTTCATTTTTGAACTATAAGTGTCAGAAAGAGGCTAGAAAATGTTTGTTCTGATCTGATGCTTGTACAACATCAAGGACGACTTTTCTCCTCATTGACTATCCATATTGTACCATCCGTCAAACCCTGCAGGCTTTTCTTTTTCAAGTGGACATCCAATTCCCTTTTGAATTCATTGGCAAAGGTTAGTTTTTCTTTTAAAGGAGAATTCTGATAGTGAAAGTTTACATTTTCATAGCTTGTTTGTTCCTTCAGTTTTTTTTTTCTTGGAGTGGGTGGTATGATCCTGTGATTGAGATCCTATACCAGGGCTTCCAAACGTTAGGGTCGTGATCCTAAATGAAAATCTGGGCTCACAAGCTCCGAGGCCACTATGACTATTATTGAGCTCTGGCTGTGCTGTGGGGCTCTGTTAAGCCAGGCGTATTTGTTTACAAACTGTGGGCACGGCTTCATGGTCTGCGCCCTACAGCAGTATACATGTAAGCCTTTTGTTTCAAAGAGAAAACTGTGAAGTCTTCTTAGAAACAATGACACATCCCACCCACCAACCCCCGGCCCTGAATCCTTCAGAAACAGAACTTAGCACTGGTACAGTTTGCACTGAAAGGTCATGACAATTTTCCAGCCTTGAAATGGGTTCCTTTTGAGAAAAATGCTTGGGACCCCTTCTTTTATACAATCTCTGCCATGCTTCTTCTTGAAATGAACTCCTGACCATCCATTCCTGTTGCCGTTTGGTCTGCCAATTTCTACCTCCATTGTATTCACTCCTAGAGTTGTACTCATACATTACAGAGGCCTTCAGCCCATTAAGTCTGTGCTGACAAATCTGCACAGATCCCACTTCTCAGCACTCGGCCCAGAGTCCTGAATGGCATGATATTTCGAGTGGTCATCCACCTACCTTTGAAAGGTGATGATGCTTCCCACTGTTACTGACCATCCAGGTAGTGTGCTCCAGATTCTCACCACTCCCTGGGTGAACACAAAACAGGAGATATAACCTCCTAAATCATTCCATCTGCTAGTGAAACCCACAACCATGCCTTCACTACTTTGTTACAACAAACCATTCTCATAGACTGCTGGTCTCCCACACACTATCCTCTGTCAATTTCTACCTTTGTTTAAACTGTGTTATGAACAGCTCTTCTCCCTTTAAAATCTCTCATTCCAACGAGAAAAAAATCAATTAAACTTGGAATGAGACATACTGGTTCAACTTATTTTACGTACTTCAAAATAGAGGTCCGGTGTGAACGATTCATTAATTTCAAAATGTTACTGTTTATTTACTGACTTCTTTCTCTCTGGGCAGTTAGTTGCAACAAATACTTCTATTTCTTTTTTAGCATGCTGTTATTGCACTGAAATTAACTAGATTCAAAAGTTTTTTTTGAGTTTAAAAAAAGAGGAATTTTATTATCTACTGCCCAGAAAAAATCAAAATGCAGCATCAAACATACACAAAACATGATTGATCTTTTCAAAAATAAAGAGCTGTTGTCTAATACTTACAGAAAGGTACAGACAAATGTAATCTAAAGTCCTTAAGATGTGAGAATGAAGCTCGGCTGTTCAGTCGTTGTCTTGTTTTCCGAGCAGTCAAGTTTATAGATCTTGTGCTGCATGTATGGTTGCTCCAAGTTGCTTTATTCCCCTGTTACCTTGAGAAAAACAGGCAGATATTTTCCAATTTCTTGGTGTGATCAATTTATTTATAGAATCCCTACAGTGTGGAAACAGGCCCTTTAGCCCAACAAGTCCACACCGACCCTCCGAAGTGTAACCCGCCCAGACCCATTCCCTTACCCTATATTTACTCCTGACTAATACACCTAACCTACACATGCCTGAACACTATGGGCAATTTAGCATGGCCAAATCACCTAACCTGCTGCATATCTTTGGACTGTGGGAGGAAACTGGAGCACCCAGAGGAAACCCATGCAGACACTGGGAGAATGTGCAAGCTCCACAAAGACAGTCGTCCGAGGCTGGAATTAAACCTGGGTCCCTGGCGCTGTGAGGCAGCAGTGCTAACCACTGAGCCACCCTGCTGCTCCCACACTGAGCCACTGTGCAACCCCCAGGTGTGTCCCCAGTCTAGCTCCATTGTCATTTTCAAAGTGAATATTCTGCATTGAACCATTTATTACTCAACATGTGAATTAACCATATATGTGTGAGTAAAACAAAAGGCGTGTATTTCTTGATGTCTCAATGTTTTCACTGCCTTTTATTAAAATGACAACTTTCCAATGGAGTCACTTTCATACAAGGTTGGCTATGCTTGTCAGGTGATCACTGCAACTATTTTAGGTTAGCAGTGCCCTCTTTAAACTAATTTTTAGTTCATTAAAGCCTTGGGTATTAAAGTCATATGATAGTTTTGAACAAAAGCAGAAATTGCTGGAAAACACAGTAGGTCTGGCAGCATCTGTGGAGAGAAATCAGAGTTAATGTTTCGGATCCAGTGATCCTTCTTCAGAACCAGTTGGTATACATGCGAAGGTACCGGGAGGGGGCGAGGAAAGGAGTGAAGGAGAGGTGGAGATGGAACCCAGAGAGAGAGAGAGGAAAAACAGTTGGTTACACAAAGGAATTGGTAAAGGTTAGTCTGGGAGACTGACAAGTTGCTAAAAGGGACCATTATTAACTGACAATGAGTTGTTTGTAGTAGCAGCCCATGTGATGACAAGACCTGGTGTGTGGGGATTGGGGTAAGGACAGAGGAGAAGGTGCTTAGGCCCTAAACTTGTTGAACTCCACATTGAGTCCACAAGGCTACACGATCCGCAAGTGGAAACTGAGGTGCTGTTCTTCCAGCTTGGGCTGAGCTTCTTTAACGTCTCTCTGTTAACATCTTCTAATTTCTTCAGGTCAGAGGCATGGCCATGGGTACCCACATAGGCCTCAGTGTTGCCTGTCTCTTTGTGGACTATGTGCAACACTCCTTGTCCCAGTCCTATTCTGGTTCTTACCCACAACTCTATCTCCAATACATCAATGATATCATTGGTACTGCTTCCCCCTCTTGTCCAGAATTGGAAAAGTTTACCTGTTTCACTTCCAATTTCCACCCTGCTGTCAGCTTCACCTGGTCCATCCCTGACTCCTCCCTTCCCTTCCTCGACATTCATTTCTGGGGATAGGCTGGTCACCAAAATTCACTATAAACCCAATGACTCCCACAGTTACCTTGACCATCTATCCTCACACCCTGCTTTCTAAAGACTCAATTCCATTCTCCCAGTTCTTGTATCTCTGTCGCATCTGTTCCGATGATGCAACTTCTATAAGGGGGCCTCCTAAATGTCCCCCTTCTTCCTTCAACTGAGGATTCCCTAATACAAAGGTTAACACAGCCTTTAGCTGTATCCGACCCATCCCACCCTTCTGTCACTCCCTTCTCTTCCCTCCCACAACAGTGATAGGGTTCTTCTGGTCCTCACTTAACCATCCCATCAGCATTCACAACCAAAGGGTCATGACCAGACATTTCTGTTACCTCAGTGGGATGTGACCATTGGACACATATTCCCCTACCCTCGCTTGTCAGCCTTCTGCAGGAACTGTTCCCCCCAAGACACCTTGGTGCACTCCTCCTCCACTCCGAACACATCCCCACAGCCTCATGGCACCTTCCCTTGCAATTGCCTAGCACCAGCCTATCAACTTCCCCCCTTCTAACTATCCAAGGCCCCAGACACACCCTTGTAGGTGACTCTGCATTTCACTCAATGTAAATTACTGTGGGTTCCTCTAGATTGAGGATACAAAGTGCAGAACACCTACATTCTGTCTGCAGAAATAACCTTGAGCATCCGGTTGCTGCCATTTCAACCACTGTGTTCCTTGGCCAACATCTCTGTCTCAGGCTTGCTGCAGTGCTCCAGCAAAACTCAGTGTGAGCTGGAAGAATAACACCTCATTTTCTGTTTGGGGATCCTGCAGTCTTCTGGATTCAATATCAAGTTCAATAATTTTAGGGCCTGAGCACTTTCTCCCATGTCCTTACCAAACCCCCCCACACACTAGGCCTTGTCATCACATGGGCTGCTTCCACAACCAACCCACTGTCAGTCATTGATGGTCCCCATTAGCAGCTATTCATTCTTCCAGGCTGACTTTTACTCAATCCTTTGCCTGCCCAACTGCTGTTCTCTCTGAGCTCCATGTCCACCCATTGTCTACTCCTCCTCCCCCAATCCCATGTTCAGCTTTTCGACCAACCTTTTCCTTGCTACAACCAGTTCTGAAGAAGGGTCATGAGACCAAAACATTGCAGAGACAGGCCCTTTGGCCCAACAAGCCCACACCGACCCTCCGAAGAGTAACCCACCCAGACTCATTTCCCTCTGACTAATGCACCTAACACTATGGGCAATTTAGCATGGCCAATTCACCTGACCTGCATATCTTTGGACTGTGGGAGGAAACTCATGCAGACATGAGGAGAATGTGCAAACTCCCCACAGTCACCCAATGTTGGAACCACTGAGCCACCATGATGCCCTGCTTTTTTAACTCTGCTTTTTCGCTACATACACGTCCAGACCTGCTGTGCTTCTCCAGCAACTTCTGTTTTTCATTTTCGTCATCTGCAGTTCTTTGATTTTTTTTGATGTTGAGTATTGATTTACACAGCTTTACTGTGGTCGTAACAAATCACACCATGTCTTGTACATCTGTTATCCCTGTGCATATTGATCGACATATTCTCCTGGTCAAGTAACATTCTGATGTAAAAATTCTCATCCATGCTTTCAAATCCCTCCATCCTCTTGGCTCCATCTATCTCTGTTTAATCTGTTTTATGCTGCAAGGTGGTTTGAGACATTCAGTGTTTCTGAAAAGTGCTTTTTAAATACAAGTCTTCCTTTCTATGTAGAGTCATAGAGTCATAGAGATGTACAGCATGGAAACAGACCCTTCAGTCCAACTCGTCCATGCCAACCAGATATCCCAACCCAATCTAGTCCCACCTGCCAGCACCCGGCCCATATCCCTCTAAACCCTTCCTATTCATATACCCATCCAGATACTTTTCAAACGTTGCAATTGTACCAGCCTCCACCACTTTCTCTGGCAGCTCATTCCATACACGTACCACCCTCTGCATACAAAAGTTGCCCCTTAGGTCTCTTTTATATCTTTCCCCTCTCACCTAAACCTGTGCCCTCTAGTTCTGGACTCCCCCACTCCATGGAAAAGAGTTTGTCTATTTACCCTATCTATACCCCCCATGATTTTATAAACCTCGATAAGGTCACCCTTCAGCCTCTGACGCTTCAGGGAAAACAGCCCCAGCCTATTCAGCCTCTCTTCATAGCTATTTGCACTATTTTAGTTGTTCTCTGTTTCTCATTGCTACACCAATTGGGTATGCCTTCCGTTAACCAAGCTCTGGAATATCCTTTCTACTCATTTTCTGCCTCTCTTCCTCACTTTTCTCCTTTTTAAGCATTTCATAGAATCATCATAGAATTCCTACAGTGTGGAAACAGGCCATTTGGCTCAACAAGTCCACACCGACCCTCCAAACAGTAACCCACCCAGACCCATTCCCCGCCTGGATTACTTTACATTTACCCTTGACAAATGCGAGGAGAAAGTGAGGTCTGCAGATGCTGGAGATCAAAGTTGAAACTTTATTGCTGGAACAGCACAGCAGGTCAGGCAGCATCCAGGGAACAGGAGATTCGACGTTTCGGGCACAGGCCCTTCTTCAGGAATGGAAGACAAATGCACCTAACCTACACATCCCTGAACACTGTTGGCAATTTAGCATGGCCAATTCACCTGACCTGCACATCTTGGGATTGTGGGAGGACACTGGAGCACCCGGAGGAAACCCGCGGGGAGAATGTGCAAACTCCACACAGACAGCTGTCCGAGGTTGGAATCGAACCCGAGTCCCTGGCGCTGTGAGGCAGCTTTCTCATAGCTGACCTTGTCGATCAAGCTTTTGGTTGCATCTGATCTAATACTTCCTTCAGTGATTCAAACTTATACCTTGTTTAAGATGCTCCATGGTCATTTCATTGTATTAAAATGGCACTATTTAAACATTTGTTGTTGTTTAGTTTTACCCAAAATTTCAATCCAGATCTGCAAGTGTTAAGAGATATCCAGTTCACGATCTTTTTACTCTTGGCTCAGGGTGACTGAATAAGTCCAGACCCCCAATTTCTGTATGAATTCATTATTGAAAATGGGTTTCATGCTCAACTAAAGAGCCTGTTGTATCTAGAAGATCTAATGTAAGTGGTGAAATTATAATTAATCTTTCAAGACTGTACAATGCAAATCTCGAGCTCTTGCACATAATCTATTCTGTGGTGCGGCTCTCCTTCTATTTAATCTCCATATCATTACACTTGCTGGGGCCACGCAGAAAATTGGAAACGCACAGTGAATTCTTAATTTGTCATCTGACTTTTAAAGACATTTGTGAAAAGCCAGTAAGATTACCTCTCTGGCTGCTTCAGTCGAGAGAATACATTTCAGGAGAAACATGTTCCCAGTACATTTTATTTAAAATCCTTTTATTCATTTGAAACCACAGTGTGTACAAGAATACTTCCTTTCTTATAATTCTCCATTTCTTATCTAAAATGTGAACATCTGCCAATTATAGAAAGAGCCCTGAGGAAAAAGAATAAAAATGACCTGCTTGACTAATTCTTGCCTCTTTTTATTTTTGCCCTTATCAACCAGGATTGAAGGGTCTCCCTATTGCGAACATTTTTATATCCCATGTTGTGTTGCACAACAAATGTTTGCTATCTGGGAAAGCTTTTGTAATGCCCAGGTTAGGAGGTTTACCATTCTCCAAAAAAAACCTGATGCAGCATTACTTCTTGTATTTCTTTGCTCTTGAGCTGCAAGGATGAAGCAGGTGGTTTTGTGGAGCTCCAGAGGTATCATAAATGCCACTCCTGATCATCTTGCTGCAGATGTGCTGTCATTAGCAAGAGGTCTGAGCCATTTCTGCTCATTTGCTATTTCTTGTGCTCTCTCGCGACAAAAGAGCTTTCTTCACAGTGAAGCGTTTCATCTAATGGTGCAACACAAAGCACATTTTCTGAATCTATTGGATTTGAAGATCAGTGACCTCAGCTTTTCTAAAATTTTGTTTTATTCTGAAAGTAAAAGCAAAGCTGCACATTCACCTGCTGAAGTCACTGCACAATTTAGCTCGAGTATAACTGGCAGGTTACAGAACTGAAACCTATTGAAGCTTAATCCAGACTTGTAAAGGAGCACAAAAGGATTGAGAACCAGACAACTCACTTTTAAGGTTATGAAGAAGGGTCACTGGATTTAGAATGTTGACTCTGTTTTCTTTCTACAGGTGCTGTCGGACTTGCTGAGTTTATCCAGTAACTTCAGTTCATTTAAGGTTGCTGGGAAGACAAGCAATTGTAAGAATTCTTGCCGATTTTTTATCTTTTAAAAAACTTTCATTCTTTTTTGATTTTTGGCCTGGAGTTGTGAATGTTAAATTGTGAGCTGGAAATGATTTTGGGACAGCTTGTGGTGAAAGATAAAGAATATTTTAAACAATCTTTTTTTTGTGAGGGCAGCCTGGAGGCTAATTGCAGGCTGATTCTTAATTAAAGGGATTCCAACAGTCACAGACCCAGGGAAGAGCATTGCATTTAAATGGATAACAAGTTGGCTATTAATGATGTTGGACTCTAGGCAGCCCAGTGTGATCCAGGTCAGATGGGCTGTTATTCTGAACTTTTATTTCTTTATTTTTCTAATTTTTTTTACTAAGAGCCTATACTTAAGAATCTGTGTACCTTTGTACCTAAGATGGTGCCATAAGTGGTGACTTGTAAACTTTGCACTGTATTCGTTTGAGTACATGTGACAATAAAGCTAATTGTAATTGGTTCCTGCAAGTTTAGAAGAGACCCAGTGTTGAGACAGATGACAATTGTTGAATGATAATTGAGACCTGAGGAAGAGACAGGCCTCCTCCATTGTCAGACCACAGCGAAACGACGGTTGGAGGAAGAACGCCTCATCTTCCGGCTAGGAACCCTCCAACCACAAGGGATGAACTCGGATTTCACCAGTTTCCTCATTTCCCCTCCCCCCAGCCTGTCTCAGTCAAATCCATCAAATTCAGCACCGCCTTCCTAACCTGCAATCTTCTTCCCGACCTCTCCGCCCCCACCCCAGTCTGACCTATCACCCTCACCTTGACCTCTTTCCACCTATCACATTTCCGACGCCCCTCCCCCAAGTCCCTCCTCCCTATCTTTTATCTTAGCCTGCTGGACCAACTTTCCTCATTCCTGAAGAAGGGCTAATGCCCGAAACGTCGATTCTCCTGTTCCCTAGATGCTGCCTGACCTGCTGCGCTTTTCCAGCAACACATTTCCATCTCTGATCTCCAGCATCTGCAGACCTCACTTTCTCCTGAGGAAGAGACAGCCAGTCCATCAGAGCAGAGCCAGAACTGAAGTTGTTTTGCTGACCTGTGTTTTCAGAGGAGATGAGCTTGGTTGCTGACCAGTCAGATGAAGATTTGACAGTTCCTTGCTCAATCTGCCACACCAGCTTCCAGAACCCTAAAGTGTAGGAAGCTGAATTAAAAGTATTACTGCTTTTACCTGGCTGAACTGAAAAGGTGACCCTGATCAACATTTCAGAAAAAATGCTCAGGAGTCCACATTTATACATGGGAAACAGCACATCATGAAAGCCATTTAAGTACTCTGGCTAGTTTTGTTATTTTATTTTGTTTACTTCTCAACTTTGTCTTTTGTGTGAATGGGGGATAAAAACAAATGTTTCAGGTTTGAAGCATAGATCAGCTTACCTTGTTGTCTAATGTTTCCTTTGCTAAAGTAATTTTGTATTTAGTATTCAAGTATTTTATTGGAGATACAGAACTGGTGCCTGCAATTAATTATTCACAAAATCTGAGATTGGTTGTTAAAATGTCTGATAAGGAAGCATTGGACTAATTATTGGAGATCTTCGATAGTTTAGTTTTATTGTGTTGTGAATATGGGGGTAGAAATGCTAATTTGGTATGGCTGTCTGTCTCCATGTTGTAGCATAATAGTGACTCGGGGAAACAATATTTCATACAGCGAGGGGTTAGGATCTGGACTGCACTGTCTATGGGCACAGTGGAGACAGATTCAAACATTGTACTCAACAAGTAATTGACTTTTATCTGAAAGGGGAAAACATGCAAAACCAAGCTATAGGGAAGAGTTGGAACTGACAGTGGCAAATTGTTTTTGCAGAGTGTCAGCATTGACATGATGGACCATACAATGCCACAGCTGCTAGGACTCTATGACTTGCAAGTACATTTGTGGGGACACTGAGAAGAGACAGCCTTTAAGTTCAGCTTTATGCTTTAATTAGAGATCAACTTTCAGTTATATTTTTAATGAAATATATTGGGATGTGAGGTCAAAACATCAGTTACAATGAGGAAGATGCTATAAGTGTATGAACTGTGGCAGTGCTCCAGCATCTACTATATAGATGTCTCCAAAATGGTGATACTTATTCCTGGAGGTTGTACAGTGGAGGCCAAGCTGAAAGGAGTAAACAAGGGTACTTTGAGGCCATTGGTATACGTTGAGGCTGGGCAAGAGGATTTCAAAGTCCAACCCGAATGTGTTGCCAAAGGCCTTTCACTTCAGTACAACAGTTAGAAATTCCCTCTCCAGTTTGAAGAGCTTCTGTGTGCCCATGGACATGGCGTTTGGGGTTTACTAATGCTGCCCTGTAATTTGAATAGTTGTTTAGTATTTTCATTGCAGTGGCGTGACCATTTTAAAAACTCCTTTTAGTTAGACCAATGTATCCTCTTTGACCTTAGTTACTATTTAATTTCATTAAGTGGGAGCATGGTGTATGCAGAAAAAGGAGAGTGCATTGCTTGTCTTTTCTATATTAGCAGTAAAATCGAAGTTTCGGGCAAAAGCCCTTCATCAGGAATATAGGCAGAGAGCCTGAAGGGTGGAGAGATAAGTGAGAGGAGGGTGGGGGTGGGGAGAAAGTAGCATAGAGTACAATAGGTAA
>NC_057736.1:31029219-31064602 GCF_004010195.1 Chiloscyllium plagiosum | reverse complement strand
GGGGGGCGTGGACCTGACCAGGTAGTCACGGAGGGAACGGTCTTTGCAGAAGGCGGAAAGGGGTGGGGAGGGAAATATATCCCTGGTGGTGGGGTCTGTTTGGAGGTGGCGGAAATGTTGGTGGATGATTTGGTTTATGCGAAGGTTGGTAGGGTGGAAGGTGAGCACCAGGGGCATTCTGTCCTTGTTACGGTTGGAGTGGTGGGGTCTGAGGACGGAGGTGCGGGATGTGGACGAGATGGGTTGGAGGGCATCTTTAACCATATGGGAAGAGAAATTGCGGTCTCTGTGGGATGTGGATGACCTCTCCAACCGTGCTCTTCCAGCACCACTAATCCAGAATCTGGTTTTCAGCATTTGCAGTCATTGTTTTTACCTTTTCTATATTAGTGCAATTCATTTCTGCCTTAAATATATCCAGGAAGAGTTTAAGCAGGAAGATGTCCATAAAAGAACAGAGAAACTTGACCTTTCTTTAGCAAACAGAATAGTTTTTCCCTCAATGCTTGGCTTGATTTCCCACATCTATGGTAACTGGAGAGAAAGAAAAGTATTATCGGTCATTTAGAGTGAAGTACTTAGAAAAATTTAAAATCTCCAAATTGGCCTGGTGAGAAATTGATATGGTTGACTCAACCAATAGAAGTTGAGGTTAGCTGCACACCAAATCTATTTTTGAATTACATTTCTTTTATTTTTATTTCTACACTGAATTGTAACTTGCTTGTAACTGGTATTGCTTCAAATCAGCAAGATGCTTTGTAAAAGAGTGTCATCATTCAGCACAAAAAGGAATCTTGTCCCAATAGCATTATTCTAAACTAAAAAAGGATGCCCAACAGTTGGTTGGAATGGAACAGTTTGACTACCTTAGGCACCAATACAAGCCAGTTCACTGTGCACTGCATCAGACACTAAAGGTTGGGTTTTGCCATCGAGATCAGGAGGGAAGTGAAAGTGGATTGCATCCTATTCTGAAACTCCTGCCAGCATTGGGCAGCATGCTGGCTCAGTGGTTAGCACTGCTGCCTCACAGCACCAGGGACTTGGGTTTGATTTCACCCTTGGACGACTTTTGCTGTGGAGTTTGCACTTCTCGTCGTGACTGCGTGGGTTTCCTCCCACAGTCCAAAGATGTGCAGATGAGGTAGATTGGTTATGCTAAATTGCCCATAGTGTCCAGGATGTCCAGGCTAGGTGGGTTAGCTATGTTTGCTAAAGGAAGCCAGCTGAGTTGTGCTGGCTTCTGAAGGACACTTCATTCCAGACCACTTAGAACTGCTGTGAACTGTGGGGATGTCCCATTCTGCAGATAAAACTCTGTCAAGTCTGGTTTAAAAGGTGTTGCTGACTTCACATATCAGAAAGTAATGTTGTACAACAGGTTAATTATGTTTTTATTGCAGAGATTGATTGACCTATCTAGGAAAGGTGAATAACCTTTAAGTTAGCTAGCATTGTGAAAGTTTGGCTGACGGGGGGGCCTTGCAGTTTTTTTCTGATTGACAGTTTTATGATCTTGGCTGTAGTAGCGGGTTTCCTTCAGGATGTCGCTGAAGAGCTTCAGGGTAGAGGAGATGACTTCGGTGGGGGAGGCAGTGAGAGAGAGAGAGACTCACTGAGATCCTTGTGGAGGGAGGAGGAGAACTTCTTCAAGGTGGGCATCTTTGGAAGAGGCTTCGCTGTAAGGTTATAACAGAATGTTCCTGATGAGGGGCTAATGCCCGAAACGTCAGCTCCCCTGCTCCTCAGATGCTGCCTGACCTGCTGTGCTTTTCTAGCACTACACTTTTTGACCCTGATCCAGCATCTGCAGTCCTCACTTTCTCCAAATTTAATGATCATTCCAAGAGGATTAAGATTTTCTGTTGTGAATTTTGATTGGCTGTTTGTTTAATTTGGTAGTTTCCTGAGAATCCCAAAAGTCTTCCAAAATCAATACTGGGTGAGTGGATATAAGACCTTAAGACATAGGAGCAGAAATTAGGCCAGTCAGCCCATTGAGTTTGCTCCACCATTCAATCACGGCTGATAAGTTTCTCAGCCCCATTCTCCTGCTTTCTCCCCATAACCTTTGATCGCTTTATAATCAAGAACTTATCCATCTCAGTCTTAAATATACTTGATGACCTGGTTCCATAGCCTTCTGTGGCAGTGAATTCCATACACTCACCACTCTCCAGCTGAAGAAGTTTCTCCTTTTCTCTGTTCTAAAGGGTATGGGATAGTATAAAAGTTATGAAAGTCCCAGCTCCTGTTGATGCCAGATCCTCATAGCATCCAACTCCCTGATGTTTAAAAATCTAACAGTCCCTCACTTTCAGTGGTCTGACCTCCGCAGCTCTTTGGGGTTGGAGAATTCCAAACATTCCCTGCCCTCTGGCAGATGAAATCCTTTTGCATCTCAGTTTTAAATAAGTGTCTCCTAGTTCAAGACTCCCCAATTGGTGGAAACACCATCTCAACATCTACTTTGTCAAGCCCCGTGAAATCCATGTATGCTTCAGTAAGATCACTCTTCATTCTTCTGAACTCTAAGGAATAAAGGTCAAACCTGTTCAGCTATTTTTGATAAACCAATCCCTTCATCCCAGAAATCCATACCTGGAATATTGTGTGCAGTTTTCGACTCCTTGCATACTTGCCGTAGAGGGAGTGCAGTAATGGTTCCTGGGATGGCAGATTTGTTCGTATGAATGTGTGAATTAAGAGTAGGAATTGATTATTCAGGAGTTCAAAGTTGCTCCAACGCTCAGCAAGTTCATGACTGATGTGATTGTAATCTCAAATTCACATTTCCACTTAGCCCTCATAACCTTTCTTCCCTTTGCTTAACAAGCATTTGCCTACCTTTGCCTTATAATTATATAAGCAGCCTGCTTCCACCATCTTTTCAGGAAGACAGCTTCAAAGATTCATAGCTCTGACAGAGAAAAAAAACACTTCATTTGTTTTAAGTGGGTTGCCCTGGTTTTTAAACAGCAACACTTAGTTCTTGATCCTCCCATAACAGAGAAGATCCTCTCCACACCTACCCTGCCAAAACCCCTCAGATCCAACCAAGTCATTGGTTACTCTTCTGAACTGCAGCAGATAAAAGCCTAGCGGTCCAATCTTTCCTCATGAGGCAATACCCACACCCAATCCAGGTATTAGTGCAGTAAACCTTCTCTGAGCTGCTCTGACACAGTTACATCCTTAAATATGGTGACAATTACTGTGCACACACCAGCAGTGGTCTCACTAATGTCTGGTATAATTGAAACGTAACCTCCATACCTTTTGTATTCTCTTCCCTTTGGGATAAATGATAACATTCTATTAGCTTTCCTAATTACTTGCTATACCTGTGTAGTAACCCATTGAGATTCATGCACGAGGACAGACTGATTCCTTTGCATCTCTCAGCTCTGCAACCTCTCATTATTTAGATATTATGCTTTTTACTCATCCTGCCAAAATGAACAATCTCTGAGTATACTCTATTTGCCACACCTTTTCTCACTCTCTTAAACCTGTCTATATCTTTTTGTAGCCTTTTTTGTGTCCTTTTCACAGTTTACTTTCCTTTCAATCTTTGTGCTGTTATCAAATTTGGCAACTGTATCTCTGTCCCTTCATCCAAGTAATTTATAGAAGTTCTAAACAGTGAGTTCTCGGCACCGATCCCTGTGGCACACAACATATTGCATCTTGCCAACCGAGAAAGCACCATTTTTGCCTACTCTCTGCTCCCCGTTTCCCAGCCAATTTTCTATGTTAATGTCATGGTGGCTCAGTGGTTAGCACTGCTGCCTCACAGCACCGGGGACCTGGTTCAATTCCCGCCTCTGGTGACTGTCTGTGTGGAGTTTGCACGTTCTCCCCGTGTCTGCGTGGGTTTCCTCTGGGTGCTCTGGTTTCCTCCCACAGTCAAAGATGTGCAGGTTAGGTGGACTGGCCATGTTAATGTCCCCATAGTGTCCGAGGCTGTGTAAATTAGGTGGATTGACCATGGGAAATGCAGGGTTACAGGGAAAGGATAGGGAGGTGAGTCTGGGTGGAATGCTTTTCGGAGGGTTAGTGTGGACATGTTGGGCTGAATTGCCTGTTTCTACATTATAGGGATTCTACGAAATATGCTACTTCCTACATTATGATGTTTTATTTTCTGCAATAACCTTTGATGTTACCTCCTTGATGGACTTCAATGGATTAATCAAACACAATTTTCCGACCATAAAACCATGTTGGCTCTGCCTGATTCCCTTGAATTTATTTAAATGTCCTGCTATAGATTTAATAATAACTTCTAAAATTTTCCCTATACCAGATGTTAAGCTAACTAGGCAGTAGTTCCTGTCTCCTTTAATGTCTCCCTTCCTTTTTAAAGGAGTTGCATTCACTATCTTTCAATTTAAAGGGGTAGTCCCCGAATCCACGATGTTTGGAAAATTAAAACCAGTGGGTCAACTATTGCACTAGTCACTTCTTTTAAGACCTTCGAGTATAGTCCATCAGAAGCTGAGCACTTTGTAGCTCACAGCTCCAACAATTTTAATCAGATCACATCGCTGGTGATTATGACTTTCCTGGGTTTCTTGTCCCATTTCCTGATTTAATGCTGCTTCTGAGATGTTACTTGTATGCTCTATAATGAAGGCTGAAGCAAAACATTTATTCAATTCATCTGCCATTTCCTTATTTTTCCAGTCTCCCTTTCAATAGAACTGCGCTCACTTTATTAGCTCTTTCCTTCATTTAAATATTGACAGAAACACTTACTGTTTGCATTCATACTTATAGTTAGCTTTCTGTCTTACTCAAATCTTCCCCTCTTTATTACATTTTGGCTATTCTTTGTTCTTTTTAATACGCAATTCAGTCTTCTGATCTGCCGTCTGTCTTTGCATAATAATCTTCTTTTTCTTTTAGTTTGATACTAACTGTAACATTTCAGTTGACCATGGATTGTGGGTCTGTCCCTTGCATTCCAAAGAGTAAGACAAATCGCATCTTATGTGTATTTTAAAATATCCACTCAAATATCGGCATCGGCATCTCTCTTGACCTTTTCTTTAAACCTAATTTGCCAATTCACTTCGGCCAGCTCTGTTTTCATGCTTTCATAAGTCCCCTTATTTAATTTTTTAAAAGCGTATTCAGACCCACTGCATTCTCTGTTGAAGTGAATGTAAAATTCAGTCCTATTATGATTGTTTCTATGTGGGGCCACCTTCACTGAGATCATTCATCACTCCAACCTCATTCCAGAGTGCCCGATGATGTGGTGTTGCCTGCTCATTGGTTAGCTCCAGAGTATGTTATTCAAAGAAAGAACACTGAAAAATTCCTCCAGGCTACTACTGTCCAGGCTACTTTTCCCCTCATTTATGTTTAGATAAAAATCTCCCATGATTGCTGCAATATCATTCTGACATGCTTCTATTATTTTTTTTTTGTTACACTCCAACCCTCAATGTAATTATTGTACATCACTCCCATAAATTATGTCTTGCCTTTCATCATTTTCCATTTCCACCCAAACTGTTTCAATATGTTTTAGTTATATCAACTGAGACACAATTCAACACTTCCTCAGTTACCTGTCATTCCTAGACATTCTGTACCCTTCAAGGTTCAAGTCCCATTCCATGTCATCCATGCCACATTTCTTTATTGGCTATTAGATTGTACTCTTCATTTTATGGGAGAGACTGGATCTGTGTTCATTGACGTTTTGAAGAATGATTGGGGACTAAACTGAAACATCCAGATGACTAATGGGACTTGCTGCAGGAATAATGTTTCCTTTGGCTGGTGGGGGAGGGGTACTAGATCAAGGGGTCATGGTCACAGGATACACAGTCTGCTATTCTGGATTGAGATGAGTAGAATTTTCCTCACTTAAGGTGGTGAACCTGGAATTCACTGCCTTAGAGTGACATGGAATCAAAGTCACTGAAGAGTTTTAAGAAAGAAACATATTTCTCGAGGCTTAAGGTGTCAAGGAGGATGGGGAGACAGTGGGAGTATTGTGCTGAGATAGAGGATCGGCCATGATCATATTGAATGCTGCAACAGGTTTGACAGGCTGAATGGCTTACTCTTATTGTCTGTGTTTCTAATTGGACATTGAGGTTGCAACATGGTTGCTTCTGACTGAGGCAATGGCTTGGAGAGCAATGGAATGAGTGGGAAAGTTTTAATATTAGTGTTGTAGGCTTTCTTCCCCAACTAATGGTGAACATACTGAGTGAATGTTTCTGGGCTTTAAAGTCAACAGTTACAATATACAGCAAACTTTGTTTTAACCGGCACCTTATGATCCAGCTTTTTGGATAAACTAATAAAAATGATATCTCTCAAATACCACAAAGTTTACTGTATATTCTGTCCAATTATTATAGTTTATTTGTTTACCCCATTTCTTCTATAATGCGGTAGTTGCGTTCCTGTGTGACCTCGTGCTATACAAAAATCATGCAATACAATTAACATTTAAAGTGTTGGTGATCTAATCGTGTTGTAGCCAAGCGTTTTAGAAACAGCGTTCTCTATTCAACAATCACGTTACAACCAATCACGTTAATGAAAGAGGCGTTATAGCAGAACTGACTATATACTTGTTCAGTCAAATGGCCACAGGAAATATCAACAGTTGATTCAATTTTGAGTCAATTTCTCCTCAAGTACCCCGATCTGCTGCAATATATGAGTAGCCAGTTGAGTGTGCGAGTGAGAAGGCTCTGTGATGGTATGTTTTATTTCAGGCAAAGTTCCATTATTATTTAAATGATTTTAAGACATAAATGAAATATAACAGTGATGTGTATACATCTTGCATTATATTTCTATTATTTAGTATGTGTTTTTACATTGATTGTGTCGACCTTTGATCAACCAGACTATTTGATCAGTTGGCACACTCCTGCTCTCATAGGTACTGGATGATAACAAGTTTATTATAATTCTTTTGATATATTCACCTTCTTCTGTGCTGTAACCATTCTATGCTCATCATCTGATTTGGAGAGCCAGACATTCATTCTGGGCAGTATGGGATTATGGGCTTCGTAAGTACAGGCATTAATACAAAAGCAGGGAAGCTTTACAGAAACAAACACATAAAATTCTAGCACACCTCAGCAGCTCTGGCAGTATATGGGGAGAGAGAAAGAGTTTTGATTTTCTTCAGCATTCTCTGATTGTTTCAGATTTCCAGCATCTGCAGCATTTTGCTTTTATTCAAAATTATGCTAAACCTTTCCATAAAGTTCTGGTCGGGCACCACTTGAGTAAGTATTGCATCTATTTCTGGTCGCCGTGCTTTTAGAGTGATGTGACAGCCCTTAACAATGGAAATTACTGGAACAATTCCAGTGATCAGGGCTTTTAGCTATAGAGTTAGTTGAAGAAACTAGGATTGTTCCCCTTGGAGCAAGAGATTCAGAGATGCATTCATAAAAGTGTACAAGATGATAACAGATTTGAATAATGTCGACAAGAAAATGTTGTTTCCACTGGTTGATGATACAAGAACTTTGGGAGACAAGTTTAAAGTTTTGATCAAACAATGCGTAGAGGGATTTGAGAAGGAACATTAATTTGTGTAGTAAGTGATAATAACCTTCATTTTACTGCCCATAAGGGTGATGAACCGAAAGAGAACACCAGTTTAAAAATAAAAGTAATATTTGGAAAGGAACACAGTGGAGACTGATTGATAAGTGAGACCAGTGTGTGTCATTTGCAATATTTATTTATTTTTCTTTAAACCGTAAACAATTAATGATTGCAGAAATTAGTTGGGCAGTCAAAGGAAATAAATGTGCAGGTTCTGAGGATCAAGCAGGGGCTAGTGCAGTGAACTGGATTGCTATGAGGAGAGCTGGTGTAGACTCAGTCGCCATATGGTCTCCTTCTGTGCCATGACGTCTCTACAACTTCCTTTTGTCTTGAATCCTGAAGCCTCAATATTTTTATACTGAACTAAGGATCTAGAGAGAGGTTAGCTTCAAATCTTGGCTCTTCGTGGAAAAAGGGTCAGGGATCTTACACACCCACTTACTTGTCTGATCCAAACTCCAGGTAGGCTCTTAAGTGTGTGGCTGGGGAGGGGCTATTCAAATATGTAAAGGATTGGCCACACCAACTATAGAATTCCCAATTGTAATTGTAATGGCGAAATGAGCAAAGCAGCAAGTCACCATTAATACCCACTTCTTCCAGACAGAGTAGTCCAATTATTGCCCTTCAAAGGCACTGTTGGAGGCCACTTGACAAAGGTATGTCCTTTCTGGCAGGCCTGGGATGGCCTACTCGTAGCCTCCCCCAACTGGGATCCACTGCCCTCTGTAACTAATAACCCAGTTCTCCCACCAGCCCAATGGGCCATCTCTGCTTGCTGGTTCTGTACCCGGGTGGTTGACTTTCCAAAGACCAAAACTGGGTTAGCGCCTGCTCAAGCCTTGCTTTGCACAGGTCTCATGAACAAACTCTCTGTAATGGCAACCTACTTGTTCCGACACTGGAAAATTGCCCCTGGGCAAATCTGTGAAACCAAATTGAACCCAATTGACATTTCCCACTGAAGAAAACAGACTCTTTGCTCGGGCTGATTTTCAGCCACACATTTCGTCACATTGCCATGGTGCCGTTAAGGCAAGACCCAGATTTTCTAATTGCTGATTTATCAGTGTAAACAGCTTAAAGAGGTGCTTTGTGTCATCTCCCTTGTACTATCCACACATCACACTTCCACAAAGCTGCCTCATGTTGATGTTGCTCACTCCGTGCTGGCATGAGCATGTAGAACATTCCAGATCCCTACATATAATTTCATAAGTGATTAATGGAAACCTCAAACACATCCAGTGGAAGTCTGGGAAAAGTGTTTCTTCGAGCTCAAATATTGAATTCCTTACCCTTATTTTATGTTGAGAACCAAACCGAAACAAAACACAATATTTTATATTGCTAATAAAGCATGCTATGATTTTTTTCATGAATTGCTGTGCTGCACAGCATAGTCTAAATGATAAAACAGTAGAAACCTGGAAATGTCACCCCTGTTTAATCATGCTATGCTAACAGTAGTGTTAGAAGAGCCATCTGGTAAATGCAATTAGTGCATGTGTATTCTAATGCAGTACGTGCCAACGTGCCTTATGACAGTACCTGTTAATATATCCGTTGGAAACAAATGCCAAGTTTCGTTTCTGCTTTTGTAGCTGTTTAAGATTCGCAAATATACAATATGTTTAGAAACTAGTTGAAGGAAATAAAGTCGGGGCCCAAACAGCTAGCTTGTTTCATAGGAGCCATGTGGTGGGTTGTTTGTTAATTCAACTACAATGGATTAAATATGTGCTTTTTGTTTAATTACAATAATTATCCATTTGTGAATGTAAAACTAGGTCTTCCCTGTAAATGAACAGTGTCAGATGGAAAATGTGTTGTTTTTTGAGGGGAAGAGAATGAGGAATGTTGCTATTGAGCAACTGAACATTATGCGGTTTCCTTCATCCAATATGGTATGAAGATTGCTTTGGTCACATATAGCATGGATTAGGTGTAAAGCTCCATCCATTTCATTAAAGGAATGAATTTTTCCATTTCCAAAACTAGCCATTCTTAAGGCCAGTTCAAGCATAATTGAACTTAGCACTGCTTAAATGAAAGAACTTGCATTGATATCACTTTGATATCATTTTCAGGACATCCCAAACCAATTCACGGCCAATGAATTACTTTTGAAACATAGCCATTATTATAATATGACCAGAAATGACTAGTTGTGTGTGACAAGGCCTAATGAAACAGCATATGCTAACTATTTTGCTGATGACAAAACATTGACCAAGAGAGCAGGAACAACATTAGAACATTTTAATCTCCTGTGAAAGGTGAGAGCTAGGATGGTGTTGCCTTCCCTCAGTGCTGCACCAAAATGTTAGCCTAGATTAACAATTAAAGTCACAAATCTTAACCTCCGACAAACTAAAATGTGGCTATTGCATAAAGCTAAAACTTGGTGCATTATAACCTCACGCTGTTCTCATGGAGTCATAGAATCATAGAGATGTACAGCATGGAAACAGACCTTTCAGTCCAACCCATCCATGCCGACCAGATATCCCAAACCAATCTAGTCCCACCTGCCAGCATCCGGCCCATGTCCCTCCAAACCCTTCCTAGTCATATACCCATCCAAATGCCTTTTAAATGTTGCAAGTGTACTAGCCTCCACCACTTCCTCTGGCAGCTCATTCCATACACGTACCACCCTCTGCATGAAAACGTTGCCCCTGAGGTCCCTTTTACATTTTTCCCCTCCCACCCTATACCTATGCCCTCTAGTTCTGCACTCCCCGACTCCAGGTGAAAGACTTTGCCTATTTACCTTATCCATCCCATCATAATTTTGTAAACCTCTATAATGTCACCCCTCAGCCTCCGACGCTCCAGGGAAAACAGCCCCAGCTTGTTCAGCCTCTCCCCATAGCTTGAATCCTCCAACCCTGGCAACATCTTTGTAAATCTTTTCTGAACCCTTTCAAGTTTCACAACATCTTTCCGATAGGAAGGAGACCAGAATTGCACACAATATTCCAAAAGTGACCTAGCCAATGTCCTGTACAGCCGCAACATGACCTCCCAACTCCTGTACTCAATACTCTGACCAATAAAAGAAAGCATACCAAATGCCTTCTTCACTATTCAAGATCCTGTTGTAATCTGATATAACCTCCTTCACTGTCCACTACACCTCTAACTTTGGTGTCATCTGCAAACTTACTAACTGTACCTCTTATGCTTGCATCCAAATCATTTATATAAATGACAAGAAATAGAGGACCCAGCACCGATCCTTGTGGCACTCCACTGGTCACAGGCCTCCAGTCTGAAAAACAATCCTCCACCACCACTCTCTGTCTTCTACCTTTGAGCCAGTTCTGTATCCAAATGGCGAGTTCTCCCTGTATTCCATGAGATCTAACCTTGCTAGTCAGTCTTCCATGGGGACTCTTGTCGATGCCTTACTGAAGTTCATATAGATCACATCTACCGCTCTGCCTTCATCAATCCTCTTTGTTACTTCTTCAAAAAACTCAATCAAGTTTGTGAGACATGATTTCCCACGCACAAAGCCATGTTGACTATCCATAATCAGTCCTTGTCTTTCCACATACATGTACATCCTGTCCCTCAGGATTCCCTCCAGCAATTTGCCCACCACCGACGTCTGGCTCACTGATATAGTTCCCTGGCTTGTCCTTACTACCCTTCTTAAAGCGTGGCACCATGTTAGCCAATCTCCAGTCTTCTGGCACTTCACCTGTGACTATTGATGATACAAATATCTCAGCAAGAGGCCCAGCAATCACTTCTCTAGCTTTCCACAGAGTTGTAGAGTACACCTGATCAGGTCCTGGGGATTTATCCACCTTTATGCGTTTCAAGACATCCAGCATTTCCTCCTCTGTAAAATGGACATTTTGCAAGATGTCACCATCTGACTTGCTACTTTCTATATCCTCCATATCCTTTTCTACAGTAAATACTGATGCAAAATACTCATTTAGTATCTCTCCCATTTTCTGCGGCTCCACACAAAGGCTGCCTTGCTGATCTTTGAGGGGCCCTATTCTCTCCCTAGTTACCCTTTTGTCCTTAATGTATTTGTAAAAACCCTTTGGATTCTCCTTAATTCTATTTGCCAAAGCTATTTCATGTCCCCTTTTTGCACTCCTGATTTCCCTCTCAAGTATACTCCTACTTCCTTTATACTCTTCTAAGGATTCACTCGATCTATCCTGTCTATACCTTACATATTCTTTTTTCTTTTTCTTAACTAAACCCTCAATTTCTTTCGTCACCCAGCTTTCCCTATACCTATCAGCCTTTCCTTTCACCCTGACAGGAATATACTTTCTCTGGATTCTTGTTATCTCATCTCTAAAGGCTTCCCATTTTCCAGCCGTCCCTTTACCTGCAAACATCTGCCTCCAATCAGCTTTCGAAAGTTCTTGCCTAATACCGTCAAAATTGGCCTTTCTCCAATTTAGAACTTCAACTTTTAGATCTGGTCTATCCTTTTCCATCACTATTTTAAAACGAATAGAATTATGGTCGCTGGCCCCAAAGTACTCCCACACTGACACCTCAGTCACCTGCCCTGCTTTAGTTCCCAAGCGTAGGTCAAGTTTTGCACCTTCTCTAGGAGGTACATTGACATAACTGAATCAGAAAATGTTCTTGCACACACTTACGAAATTCCTCTCCATCTAAACCCTTAACATTATGGCAGTCTCAGTTTATGTTTGAAAAGTTAAAATCCCCTACCATAACCACCCTATTATTCTTGCAGATAGGTGAGGTCTCCTTACAAGTTTGTTTCTCAATTTCCCTCTGACTATTAGTGGGGTCTATAAATACAATCCCAATAAGGTGATCAACCCTTTCTTATTTCTCAGTTCCACCCAAATAACTTCCTTGGATGTATTTCCAGGAATACCTTCCCTTAACACAGCTGTAATGTTATCCCTTATCAAAAATGCCACTCCCCCTCCTCTCTTGCCTCCCTTTCTATCCTTCCTGTAGCATTTGTATCCTGGAACATTAAGCTGCCAGTCCTGCCCATCCCTGAGCCATGTCTCTGAAATAGCTATGATATCCCAGTCCCATGTTCCTAACCATGCTCTGAGTTCATCTGCCTTCCCTGTTCGGCCCCTTGCATTGAAATAAATAAATTTAATTTATTAGTCCTATCTTGTCCTTGCCTGTCCTGACTGTTTGACTCACTTCTGTTCTCAACTGTACCAGTCTCTGGTTGATCTGTTATAGTAAAAATTATTTCACTTATCCAAGTAATATAACTTGCATGTTTCCACTCAGCTGGAGAGAGAATTGGAGAAATGGAGAGAAACACAAAACAAGTGAGAGATAGGGATATGGAGAAAGGGAGGACCAAACAGTGTAGAGAGAGAAATCCAGTGGGTTGTAACTTCATGCTGAGAACTCCTGCACTAAACTTGCCTCTCCTCCAATCACCAACCATTTTCCAGCCTCTGTCTAAAGATCAGTGAACACGTGCCATTATAGATTTGTTGAAGTGCCTCGGTAGTTGAGCAGCAACTCTGAGAGCTGTTTGGGTCTGCTGCAAAAGCATTCTGAACAACTTGGCTTTCTAGACTTTGGGGTTTTTGGAGAGGAGAGATTATGATGTACTACATTCTTTCAGATTCTTTCTTTTCTATAAATCCAGTTCCATTCAAGATTCCCAGTTACCTTTCAAAAGAGACTCTTTCTTCTATAGGCCCGAAAGTTAAGGCTGACATGTTGATCATCTAAATGTCTAACGTTAGAATAGTTTAGCTGTGATCTTTCACCAGAACACTTCAGTTTATTAAATTTACTTTCCCAATGGTGAAAAGTTGTTCTTTCAAAATAATGTCAAAGCAAATGTCACAGTCTTCTTGGGTAAATGGTGCAACAACTTCAGCCGAGAAGTGAATGAGTGGCTTAATGTGAAGATGCAAACATTGCTATACAAGTTGTGATTACCTGATGTTCATCACATGAAAGAAGCATTTTACACTTCGCTTCCTTTACTTACCAAAGAAATGCAAGTCTTGCCAATTGCAACTTACGTACTTATTAAATAATGTATTAAATGTTGTTATTGTCACCAAATCCCTTGGCATTGAAAATTATGCATTACAAATAAGGAGCCTCATTTTTTAAGATTTTTAATTTTTGGGTAAATTGAGAAAGTGTAAGTTTTAACATTTAAAATACAAGTTTTTCCTTGCTTACTTTTAATTTTTTCCCTCTCGATTCAATCTTCTTTTTCTTTTTCCATTAGTAGCTACTTTGACATTGAATTGACCTTCTTTAATTCAATTACCTTCTCATTCCTCTCAGTTATTAAATCTCATTGGTAAGGAGGTGTCCAATTGGTTGCCTGATTTACTCAGTTCCCAGAGTTTCCTGCACCTTGCTGTTATCAGATCACAATTTTAACAACAAAAGCAGAAATTGCTGGAGAAAATCAGTAGTTCTGGCAACATCTGTGGAGAGACAAACAGTTAATGTTTTGAGTCTATTAATCCTTCTTCAGAACACTTTTGACAATTTAGTGGACAGACAAATGGTTGCAATTGAAGGGTGTAAGGGCAAGTCTAACAACTTAGGAGTTATTTTGGGCTGGATCTAGATCGTTTAAACAACAGAGAACAGAGAAGGATCAAAGAGATTGTTTTTGAGTTTGCAGAGTATTATTACTGCAGTACCACATGGATCTGTGCTGATGCTTCATAGAATTATAGAATCCCTACAGTGCAGACAGGGGCCATTCAGCCCATTGAGTCGGCACCAACCCTCTGAAGCACATCCTATCAGACCTTCCCCATAAACCCTGGACACTACGGGGCAACTTCACATGGCCAATCCACCCAACCTGCACATCTTTGAACTGAGGGAGGAAACCAGAACAGGCAGACATGGGGAGCATTGGCAAACTCCACACAGTCACCCAAGACTAGAATTGAACCTGGGTCCCTGGTGCTGTGAGGCAGCAGTACTAACCACTGAGCCACCATGCCACCCTAAAAGGCCCTTCATATCTATACTAATGGCTTCAAGAAAGATGCATGGTGTCCAGTTTGTTGACAATATGAATTTACATGAGAAATTAAATGGAGGAGGGCACCAAGAGGCTGCAAAGGATAATAACAAACCAAGTGATTAGACAAGACACAACAGATGGCGTATAATGTAACAAAGTGTGAAATGATCCACTCTCATGAAAAACAGAATAAAATTCAACAGCTGAGGAACTAGTAAATGTTGTTATTCAGAAGGATTTGTATGTCCTGTCAAATCAGAGATGAAGGTGCAGCAAGCTGTTAAGAAAGCAAATGGTGCATTAGCATTTATTGTAAAATGGTTGGAATATAAGAGGTAGGACATCATATTAAAATTATGTAGGGTTTGGATGAGATGATGCTTGAACTACAGTATTGAGTTTCTGTCTCCTTTCCTGAGGAATAATGTACTTGCTTTCGTGGCAGTAGAGCAATGGTTGACAAAGCTCATTCCTGGAATAAGAGAATTGACCTAGGATGACGAGTTGAGTAAAATGCTCCTGTATTCCATGTGTTTTAGAAAAATGAGAATTGATTTCATTGAAATGCATAAAATTCTTAGCACATTTTCATGTTTTTATGAATGCAACATCACATTCTTCAACAGGTATTGAAGTGTTGCATGGGAGGCACATAAAACTTTTGAGTTTGTTTTGGTTTTTCTCTGCAACAGAGGTATCTCCTGGTTAACAGGAGCAAAGGGATGCAGATTAGCTATTCAGTTAGATAATGGCTGATCAATATCACCACTCCAGTAACCCTTTGCACCACAGTACACGACACCATTTTTCTCACAAAAATGTATTGTTGTGAAGCTTGAAAATTTCAAGTAAGCCACCATATTACAAATGTTTGAAGGAGAAAATTCCAGATTTCCATTATATTTTGTTATGAAAGACTACTTTCTAATATCACTCTTAATCTTGAAATTAGACCTTAATCATTTATGCCCTCTTGTTCTGAATGTCCCCACCAGACAAAACAATATCTGTTCATATCCTTTTGAATACCATTTGTTCATTTTAACTATCAGTTAGATCACTTACCATCCATAATAGTCCAAGAGAGTGCAAAAAATCAGTTTAATACATGTGGTTGTCTCAATTTAACCTTTTTTAAGTGATGGTATAATTTTGGTGACTCTGCCTTGGATCCCATTCCAAAGTCAAATTGCCTTTCCTGAGATTTGCGAATTAAAACCGAGAGCTATATTTCAGATATAGGTTCAATCGAGGCTCTGTGCAACTGAAATATAGTTTGTCATAATAGAAATGGCTGGAGAAACTCAGCAGGTCTGGCAGCATCTGTAGAGAGAAATTTGAGTTAACGCTTTGGAACTTTTCTGAAGAAGGCCCCAAAATGTTAACTCTCTTTGCATTCCTCAGATGCTGCCAGACCTGCTGAATTTCGTTGGCAATTTCTGTTTTTGTTTCAGACTTCCAGGAGCTGCAGTCCTTTTGTTTTGTACTGGTTTGTCATGTTTCAATTCTTGAAACATTGAAAGTATGAGCAAGTGTAGGTCATTCGGCCCTTTAGATCCTCATCTGCTATTCAATATGATCACAAACAATTATCCAACTCAGTGCCCTCAGTTCCTGATTTCTCCCCATATACTTTGATCCCTTCAGCTCTACATATCTAACTATGTCTAACTCCTTGAAGTGGAGGAGCAAGTGTTGGACTGGGGTGGACAAAATTAAAAATCACACAACACCAGGTTATAGTCCAACAGGTTTATTTGGAAATACTAGCTTTCAGAGCACTGCTTCTTCATCAGGTAACTAATGGGGCAGGATCATATCCTGCCCCACTAGCTACCTGACGAAGGAGCAGCACTCCAAAAGCTTGTACTTCCAAATATACCTGGTGTTGTGTGATTTTTAACTAACTCTTTGAAAACATGTTCCCCTCTCTGAGTCCTAGACTATGGCTTGAAGGGCCAAATAGCCTATCCCTGCTCCTATATTTATGTAAGCTGTTGGTATATAATGTAATGTGACATTGACTTAGCATGGTGCTGGACAGCAATGTATCTACCTCATTGACTTATCACAGTTGCCAACCATGACAAGCTGCTTGGGTTTGTATCCGCATGAAATATGTCAGTGACACAGAGATGCTGTGAACATCCAAGTAGGCATGAAGAGAAGAAATGAGAAGGCCTGAGGGTACACCCTGCTAGAGTCATAGAAACGGACCCTTCATTCCAACTCGTCCATGCCGACCAGATATCCCAACCCAATCTAGTCCCACCTGTCAGCACCCGGGCCATATCCCTCCAAACTCTTCCTATTCATATACCCATCCAAATGTTGCAATTGTACGGGCTTCCACTATTTCATCTGGCAGCTCATTTCATACACGTACCACCCTCTGAGTGAAACAATTGCCTCTGAGGTCTCTTTTATGTCTTTCCCCTCTCACCCTAAACTTGTACTCTCTAGTTCTGGACTCCCCAACCCCAGGGAAAGGACTTTGTCTATTTATCCTATCCATGCTCCTCATAGTTTAATAAACTTCTATAAGGTCACGCCTCAGCCTCCGACGCTCCAGGGAAAACAGCCCCAGCCTGTTCAACCTCTCCCTATAGCTCACACCCTCCAATCCTGGTGCTATCCTTGTAAATCTTTTCTGAACCCTTTCAAATTTCACACCATTTTTCCGATAGGAAGGAGACCAGAATTGCATGCAATATTCCAACAATGGCCTAACCAATGTCCTGTACAGCTACAACATGACCTCCCAACTCCTGTACTCAATACTCTGACCAATAAAGGAAAGCATACCAAATGTCTTCTTCACTATCCTCTGTACCTGCGACTCCACTTTCAAGGAGCTATGAACCTGCACTCCAAGTTCTCTTTGTTCAGCAACACTCTCTAGGACCTTACCATTAAGCCTGTAAGTCCTGCTAAGACTTGCTTTCCCAAAATGCAGCACCACACATTTATCTGAATTAAACTCCATCTGCCACTTCTCTGCCCATTGGCACACCTGATCAAGATCCTGTTGTAATCTGAGGTAACTTTCTTCGCTGTCCACTACACCTCCAATTTTGGTGTTGTCAGCAAACTTACTAACTATACCTCTTATGCTCACATCCAAATCATTTATGTAAATGATGAAAAGTAGTGGACCCATCACCACTCCCTCTGACACTCCACTGGTCACAGGCCTCCAGTTTGAAAAACAACCCTCCAAGACCACCCTCTGTCTTCTACCTTTGAGCCAGTTCTGTGTCCAAATGGCGAGTTCTCCCTGTATTCCATGAGATCTAATCTTGCTCACCAGTCTCCCATGGGGAACCTTGTCGGATGCCTTACTGAAGTCTATATAGATCACACCTACCGCTCTGCCATCAACAATCCTCTTTGTTACTTCTTCAAAAACCTCAATCAAATTTGTGAGACATGACTTCCCATGTATAAAGACAAGTTGACTATCCCTAATCAGTCTTTACCTTTCCAAATACATGTACATCCTGTCCCTCAGGATTCCCTGCAACAACTTGCCCACCACTGATGTCAGGCTCACTGGTTGTAGTTCCCTGGTTTGTCCTTTCCACCTTTCTTAAACAGTGGCACCACATTAGTTCTAATGCATGAGATGGTTACCTGACCTTGCATGTAAAGTGACCTGTGGCAGCAACATTATAAGGAAAGGTGTTTTGGTGCAGCCCAAAATGAAGTAGTGAAGAGAAGAACTGCTTTCTAAATGGGTCTGAGATATGCCATGAGGATGTGCTGAGGCTGGTGCAGATCCAGTGCTAACCTCTGTGGACAGGGGAGTACAGACGATTGCTGCCAGTGGAGGGCACCACAGCGTGTTGGAGACCCCTATCCAAGGTGGAGGTCCAGAGGAGCAAACAGGGAGCTGGAGTCACCAGGTACCTGTGATGACTTTCATATTGTGAAGTGCTGCCATTTTGTTTCTCTCAAGAATAGGCAATTGCACAAAGATGAGGTGAGATAAGGCACTAATGAGATGCAAATGGCCTCACCCCACTTTCTAATGAGATCAAACTTCTTTTTAAACTTAACATTACCTTAGGTTTACCTAACATTTTTCCAACTGACTAGCCATATTTTCCCAACTGACCAGCTATTACACATGCCACTTGGCATGGAAGACTTCAGCCCACTGTTTTTGAAACATTTTGGAATGTCCTACAGGCATGAAGGATACTGCACAATTGCAAATTCTTTGAGGGTTGAGAAAATACAAACTGTGGACTCTGTCCCTTTAAATAATTCTCTAATTAATGAATAGTCCAACAGTTGGACATTGTACCCAATGTCCCTTTGAGCCCTTTGAGCTTTACGTTCCCTTCTTCCTCAGCACAAGCTAGTATTGCTAACATCAATGAGCTGTGTTCTCAATTATCACTCCAGAAATAATCGTTATCAGGTAGATGAGTTTTTAGAAGAATAAACACAACATTAATGCAGCCAATTAAAGAGGCATTCTCATTTTGCAAAGCAATTTGTTGGATAGCTCACCAATTTAGGTTAGATTATACCATCACAGTGCCAGTGATTCTGTCATTTGTTACCTTTCATTTTTATTTTTGTCAGCTTTATCCTTAATTTTAATTGTTTTTACCTGTTCGGAGCCTTGCACATAGAAGAAAGCCCCATGCAAGGCAAGCCTTTGTTAGTATTTACCTGTTGCCGTTAAACACATGATTGGAATGAGTTTCACAAGGCTTTTTCTGTCTATCCTTAGCACCTACAGGGTAGATAGATGATAACTAAAGACAGTCCTTCTCAAAGAAAATTTCTAGTACAGATCGATAAAAGAAATATGTATAACTAACTAAGCAGTTGCACGAAAATTCTGATATTTTGCAGCCTTAAATTCTGATGAGATTAGCATTGCCCTGTTTTATTTAAACGTTTCAGTTATGATGGTTTGTTTGGGTCTCGACTACAACCTTATGTCTTCAACTCATCATCCATAAGAAGAAAGAAACATTATTCTGGCAATAAAACACGAGGCAAGGTTTCAGGATATTTAAGCTTTTGAACAATGAGTTTCAACACAGAGCCCATTAGCTGTCTGAATTTATAAAGTATGTCATTAAGTTGAAGATTTATTTTAACAAAGTATATTGTATATTTCTGTTGTAAGCTTTTCAGACTGGCAGTAAATATATCGCTTCCAAAAAGTCATAAAATTTGCACCTGAATATAAAAGCTTAAAGAATAGTATTTTATATGAGGCAGAAATGGAGTACTTGAATTTACTTCTGAAATGCGGGGAGCCAATGAATCATCGTTTCATTCTCAAAAGATAATTCAGAAGCTTTTATATGAGGTAGTGAACTGTTGCTAATATGACGTATTGTTTATTCATTTTAAACAGTATGCCTAAATGCACAATGCTCAACACATACTTAACATACACTACCTCAAATTAAAGCAAAATTGTAGGGCCTTGTCAATTAAATTATGTAAATTCTGTATCAGTGTAATTTTTGTTTCCAATACCTTCTATCATCTTCCTGAGTGGGTCTGAAGTACACATTATTCATATGTTTTATTAATTGAGTGTTTTTTTTGTTTTAAAATGTTAGTAAATCTCCCATGGTATTGACCATAGTAAATTGGCGGAGATGGCGCTTTATAAGTCCTTGTAGCGCACCATTTTATTCTGTCAATTTGGATTATTTAGGTGCACAAAAACTGAATATCATGGACGTAAACACACTTTGCAGTCAAGCATGAAATCTAGACTGACAGTGCAACATGGTACCATTGTGTTTTAGATGAAACATTAAACTGGGACCTGTCTGGTTGCTCAAGTGGATGCAAAGTTTCCCTTAAGACTACTTTGTAGAAGAATGGGGCTGTTCCTGACCTTATGCCAACTTGTATTTCTTAAAGAATGTCTTCAAAAGAGATTATCTGAGCAGTGTTGTTAGTGGGACCTTTTTGTTGTTTCTGCATTGCCTGATATTGTTAGCTATGTAAGAATAGAGATTGTACCTATTTGAAAAATGATTTAAGATGTCCTGATCATACGATAAGATACAAATTTGTTTTTATCCCCTGCTGCCAGTCCGGATTCTTGTCAAAGATGCACTGTACATATTTAAGGCTTTCTAGTTGAGGTTTCACATATAAATAGGTTCACAAAAGACCAATTGGTGATTATCGGTTCGGGCGGTTTCGCTATGGATTGAGAGATCCCTGACTCCTCACTAATGTGAGCTGAGATCTGGAAAAAAAGACCAGCTTTTTTTTGTGCACATCTTATTTTCTTGCCATCTGACTCAACAGACAGTAAATTAAGATAATGTGTTGGATAGTTTGTTGTACAATTGCGTCGTTATATGGTTGCATACCTCCAGGTTTCTCAGCATCAGACCTTCCTTATCAATGTCCCAATCTCGGTTTAGGAACACAGGAGTGAGGAGTTGGTCAGTCCCGTTCCACCATTGAACAGGCTAAGTGTGTTTGCGTCCATGATATTCAGTTTTTGTGCACCTAAATAATCCAAGTTGACAGAATAAAATGGTGCGCTACAAGGACTTATAAAGCGCCATCTTCTCCAAGGCCAAGACTGATCATCTACCAACATCATCCTCATTTTTCCTTGGTACCTTTATTTGATTCGATTTAATTTATTATTGTCACATGTGTTTTGTTATAAATACAGTGAAAAGCATTGTATAGTATCACTGCACTCTGGCACCATCTTGAAACACAGAAAATAAACCAAAACATGGAAAATGAAGGCAGAAAATGAAGAAATGTTCATCTTATCTTGAAGGCTTAGTAATGGAAAAAGGGTGCAGGTGTTCCCCCTCCTTCACCCCCACCCCCACTCCCATACTGAAACCAACCCAAGCAGAATGTGGTTGGCCAGCCTCAAGTTTTTCCACCTCGCCACCGCCACTGGAGCACAGTTGCCATTCGTTGGTGCTGTATCACCTCCACTTACGCCCACCATGAGTTTTCACTGAGCCAACCTTGTGGATGCCCTTGGATCCGCATTGGGCCCAAAATGGATCCCGCCACCACTATCCCGAGTCTGTGCCGCTGTCCGATCTCACTGACGCAACCGCTGATACTACTGCATTTGGGACTGGACCCGAAATCTTTACCATTGCCGGGAGTCCAAAACCATGCCCCGTATACGCATTGGACCCGATGCCACCACACCGAAGAAGGTGCTTTTTTAAAATTTTTTTTGAAAAGAAAAGGAAAAGTTTTTTTTTAATATTACAACAAATACAAAACCAAATAATTCAACCAACGTTAAAAAACAAACCCACTAATGAACAGGCTGGGGCTGTTTTCCCTGGAGCGTTGGAGGCTGAGGAGTGACCTTCTAGAGGTTTACAAAATTATGAGGGGCATGGATAGGATAAATAGACAAAGTCTTTCCCCTGGGGTCAGGGAGTCCAGAACTCGAGGGCATAGGATTGCGGTGAGTGGGAAAAGATATAAAAGAGACTTAAGGGGCAACTTTTTCACGCAGAGGGTGGTACATGTATGGAATGAGCTGCCAGAGGAAGTGGTGGAGGCTGGTACAATTGCAACATTTAAAAGGCATCTGGATGGATATATGAATAGGAAAGGTTTGGAGGGATATGGGCTGGGTGCTGGCAGGCGGGACTAGATTGGTTTGGGATATCTGGTCGGCATGGATGGGTTGGACTGAAAGGTCTGTTTCCATGCTATAAATCTCTATGACTCTATGACTCTATCTAATTATATAGATAAATAATAACTAGTAACTCAGCTAAAAAAGGAAAATCTTAACAGTAATAAAAATAACAATAACACAACTCACCGAAACAAAGCAATAGCCCTCAATCATTGAGCGCATAGGTTTATACAAATTCATCTGTATATAGTTCCTCCTTTCCGGATACCAGATTCATTAGATAGAATTGCCATGGCTAATAAAGGCACTTATTAGTATGGCGGTCAAATCTCTATCCAGGGAGTCCAAAACGAGCTGCCATGTCCTATAGAAATTCTCAGTTTTATGGTGCACCATATTCGTCAGAAAGTCCAAGGGGATGTGCTCCATGATTAGCTTACTCCAGCCCGGAGGGATTTTCCAACACCCACCCTAATAGAATGTTCTTCCTTGCACAAACATGAGGACACTGAAAAGCCTTTTTTTTGTGTACCCAGTGAAAGTGAATTAACAAAGCCAAGAAGAAGAGATACCGGGTCCATCTCCACCTCCGTCCCCAAGGCCTTCTCTATTTCGCCTACCACAGCGCTCCAGTATGCCTGCAGTCTGTGGCAGGACCAAAGACGATGAGTAAGCGTGCCCATGCTCACTTTACATGTAGGACACATTGAAGATGCTCCTGCTTTAAATTTAACGAGACGAACTGGGGCCAGATGGACCCTGTGGAGAATCTTCAATTGCAAGGCGTGGGTCCTGTTGCAAATCGAGATCCTTGTTGCATTTTTCCAGATATCCTCCCATAATTCAGAAGAGATCCCAATGTCCAGTTTCCTTGCCCATACCTTACAGACCCATTTGGTTTCATCTGAGTGACCCTCTCTCAATAGATGATACGCATTGCTAACAGATAATGTACCCTCAGCACTCAACACCCTCTTCTCCATGTCAGACCTATAAGAATCAGTTAGACGTGTAGTCTCTTTTTGTATGAAATTTCTAATTTAGAAAAAAGGAAAGAGGCAATTCATATTTCTGCGCCAACTGGTCAAATGACATCAATATGTCCCCTTCGAATAAATCACCCCGAAAAGACACACCCTTAGCTGCCCATAGTTTAACCCCGAGTCCACCATCCCTGGCTGAAAGCCTGGCATACCAACTATGAGTGTCCAGAATGATGTTTTGGCAATATTGCCCTCACTCTGACACATTGCCCTCTACACCTTGACAATATTGATGACTATTGGCCTATAGCAATATTTCTTGATTGTTCTAATCTTGTCTAAGGACAGCAGGCTAATAAGAGGGCATCTTGCCTGAGATGCTTCGCTGTCCAACCAAAATGAGTGAGGGTCCCCCCGGGCCCAATCATTCACGTACGATAACAATGAGAAAAGTTGGTAGTTTTTGATATCTGGAAGGCCGACTCCTCCTGGTCTGTAAGGTAACTGCAATTTAGTCAATTTAATTAGGGATTTCTTGATATACCAGATAAAAGAACTGAACCAGCTGTTCAGTCTTCTAAATATCTGTTTAGTAAAAAGCAGAGGAAGCATTCGCATAGAATACAACAGGCAGGGCAGGGTGTTCATTTTAATGAGGGCTATCTGACCTAACCAAGACATCGGAAGTTCTTCCCATATACCAAGGTCCTGTTTAATTCTGTTGAATAAATGGACAAAATTGGTTTTAAATAGTAGACCAAAAATGGAAGTAATAAATATGCTTAAATAGAGAAAGCCCTCCTGCGACCATCTAAAGAGGAACCGAGATCTGCCCTCAGGAGACCTCTCGGGAGACCACCCATGGGCATGACCTCTGATTTCACAAAGTTGATATTATAACCTGAGAAGCCCCCAAACAGATTAATGCATTGTATAAGGTGTGGCACTGAGTTGGGTTTGATAAGAAGACAAGAACGTCATCCGCGTACAGTGCGATCTGATGTGACTTCGTCCTCACTTCTGAAGTGGTTATATTGGGAGCGCTACACATTGTCTCCACCAGTGGTTTGATCACCAATGTGAAAAATGATGGTGACATGTGGCAGCTCTGTTGAATGCCCCTACAAATATTGAAATTGCTTGATTGTACTTCATTGATGAGGACTGCGGCAAGACGATCATTTTTCAAAGCCTCCACCACCTGATGAAAGTCTCTCCCAGGCCAAACTGCTTTAAAGTATGGAAAAAATATGGCCACTCGACCCTGTCAAATGCCTTTTCTGCGTCTAAGGAGATCACCGATCCCTGTACCAATCCCTGTTGATATACTTAGATCATGTTAAGTAACCTCCTGATATTGTCCATCGATCTATGACCTTTAATGAACCCCATCTAGTTGTCCTTAATGGTGGAGGGCAGTACAGTTTCTAGCCTTGATGCCAGAGTCTTGGATAGAATTTTGAAGTCGACATTCAGGAGTGAAATTCCTATAGGAAGCAGAGTCCTCCGGAGCCTTTCCTTTTATCAGAATGAGAGAGATGTTCCCCTTTCTTAGAGATGGTGGGAGAAGGCCACAACTATGTAAGTCATTAAACAGACTAAGCATTGGCCCTGACAATATACTTATAAATTCCTTATAGAGCCCGTCAGGACCTGGCTGCCACACAGCGTCATGCACCTGTTGCTCTGATAACAGGGTATTGAGGAGAGACTCTTGTTCAGGGGTCACTCCCGGAAGGTCCGAATTGTTATAAAAGGACTCCGTCCTAACCCACCCACCCACCCTCACTCACAGCTTTCAGATTGGTATAGTTCACTGTAAAATTTCCGAACTGCTGCATTAATCCTTTTAAGTCATAGGTTAAGTTTCCAGTGTCCTCGCTGATCGAGGTAATGACTTGGGGGACACTCCTTTTCCTGGCCAGGTATGCTAGGTACTTGCCCGGCTTATCCCCATGTTCAAACAACCTTTGACTTGCAAATGTAAGCTCCCTCTTGGCTGCCCGTGTGAGCATGGAGTTCAGAGTAGACTGGAGCGCTGTGATCCACTGCGGTCTAACCAGCGAAGGCCTGTCAAAGTTAGCTTTTTCAGCTACTTTCAGATGCGTCTCAAGCAAGTGTTGCTGCTCATCCATCTGTCGCTTCTTATTGGCTGAATAGGAAATAACCATCCCCCGGCACAGACTTTAGCTATTTCCCAAAGGATGTATGGGCTATTGGCTGAGCTTGAATTAATATCTTAGAAAGCCATGACCTCAGTAGAAAAGGATTCAATAAATTTGCTTTTCTTGAGGATGAAGGGGTCCAGTTGTCAGTGCCTCGAGCATATCACTGTACCCTTACTCTGAACCATTAAATACACTGGGGCGTGATCGGAAATGGTGATCTTGCCAATTGTACATGACGCCACCGAGCCCAGATGTGCTGTGGGGATCAGAAAAAGATCAATCCTGGTATGGCATTTATGTGGGTTCGAGAAGAACATGAAGTCCCTGCCAGTAGGGTGAAGGTGCCTCCAAACATCTACCGACCCCAATTCAGCATACAAATCCCTTAATTGTTTAGATTGCAAAGAAGATATCAGAGGGCCCTTGGGTAATCTGCCCACCGTAGGTGTATTAGACAATTGAAATCCCCTCCTATGATAATATGCTGAGATGTAAGGTTAACCACTCTAGAAAGTGCGTCTGTCAAGAATTTAAGGGGGTGGGCCAGGGAACAGTAAACATTTAAGATCCTGTATTCTTCCCCAGTATCAAAGCTTTAAAGATTACAAATCTCTCGTGTGACTTTAATACACGCTAATAACTTAAATGGGAGATTCTTTCTAACTAAAATGGCCACCTCTCTACTCCTTGTATTGAAAGATGAAAAATAAACCCGGTCATACCCATTCTGTTGCAGTTTCAAATGCTCTGCATCATCCAGGTGTGTTTCTTGTAATAAGGCAACATGCACCCTCTCCCTTTTAAGACTGGAAAGTACCTTCTTCCTCTTGACCGGTGAATGACTCTCCTTAATATTCCAGGTGCATCACTTCAACACATCCTTTGCCACAGCAGCATCTAGAATCCAGAGAGGAGGAACCCAAACTACAGATCGCTGAATTTAATGCAAAATAATCCACAAAACTCAAAAACTTCACAAACTAAAATAACAACAGCCAACAAATCTACAAAACTTACAAAAACTATATACAGTAAAAACAGAAAAACAAAAAAATCACCAAAGGCACTGATTGGAGGAATTTACCCGCATTTGAAGGGGGTACCTACACATCCTGCAACCATACTAACCATCCCAACTGCCCTCTCAATGCCTACCAGCTAGGGTCGCACCACATGCATCTACCACCCAGTAGAGAAGAAAAAAACACCCAAGAACAAGATTAGTACTATAATCAAGTAAACTAAATATAAATATGTCATCATCCTTAACATAACTTAGAAATTAAAAATAAATACTCTATCCATCCCGGACATCATTTCACACAACTAATTATACCAGAAAGGAGACTCCACTAAGTCCTTTTTAAGGAGAACAAACCCGAGCAGCTCTGTCCTTTACTCCTATTCAGCCGTTCGACTTAAGTCAGCGTGTCCACAAAGTTCTTCGCTTTCTCCGATGAGTCAAACAAATGTATGGATCCATTATGATTGATCCGAAGCACCGCTGGATATCTTGAACAATACTGGATCCCAAGCTCTCTCAATCTCCTCTCAATGCCATCGTAGGACTTCCTTTTCTGGACCACTGATGCTGAGAAGTTTTGAAAAAACATGACCGTGGAGCTACCACGCACCAACGCCTTCGGGTCACTCCCCTGTGCTCGAGAGACTTCCATGACCCTCTGCTTATCTTTATAATGATGGAACTTTACCAAGACAGGGTGTGGGCGCTGATCCGCACCTGGCTTTCGTGCCATGATCCAGTGGGCTCTCTTAATTGTTATCCCCTTCTCAGCCTCCAAATCAAGGAATTCCGGGAGCCACTTCTCGAAGAACTCCACTGGTCACTCACCTTCTGTCCCCTCTGGTATGCCAACAACACGCAAGTACTTTCTTCTGCCCCTGTTTTCGAGATCCAACAGACCACACACCTGTATTTCTAGGGCTTCAATCTGGCTCTTGAAGGAGTCAGCCTCTGCCTCTACCCCTGCAGCCTGGTGCTTGATTCATCAGTCCTTTTTACCAGGTCTTGCAGCATAGCAGATCTAAAAGCCAGCTTCTCTTTGATTTTTTTCTGGATTTTCCTCCCCAGGACCTTGTGAGATTTAGCCAGCTCCTCAACCAAGGTCTCCTGAGTAAGCAAGCGCGCTACGTCAGTGGGCTGGTCCGTGGCCCCAGCCCTGGGTGAGCTTCCTGCTTTTGTTTGGCATTCTCCAGCTGCAAGGACAAAGGTAAGCCAGTTTTTTTTCAGGTTTTTAGCTCCTTTACTGTCTTTTTAATCACAGTAAAGTGAAAAGGATGGGCTCAATCTCTGTTGGGTTGGTGTTGTGGTGTGGAGCCCAGCAAATGCGATCCTAACATGATGCCGCCATCTTGGATTCCGCTGAAAGAAGGTGTTTTGAAAAACAAAACCAAGAAAAGGAGGAAAGAAAGAAAAGCAGATGGAGCGGATGATCCCCAGGCTCAGGAGCCTGAAATCTAGCTACTCCACTTTGATCATCTTGAAGGAGTCCCGAGGAATGTAGAAATCTATTGATCTTTGTCTTGAATCTACTCAGGGTTTCTGTATCTACATCTCTCACTTCTGGCAAAAGTCAGCCCTCCAAGCTGACGTCTGATCTGGACATGCACTAATGTATGTTAGCTTTCTCCAGCGGTGTTGCTTGCTATAGACAGAACATCGTACGTATTAAAGGATAGTCAATATTCATTTAAAATGTAAAGGTTGCCATTGCTTTGTCTTCCTCAAATTAACATAAGGTGAAGCCATGTTTTTGTCCGATTGACTGGTGAGTGAAGAAAATGGATATTTTTGGAAAGAGCATGAGAAAATTGATCTGTGTGAGGAACAGAACAGAACGCAGCTGTTTGAAAGTACAAATTAAACCTAATTGTAAGAAGCATCTAAATGCTCAACTGTTTGTTTCATCTTCACCTCTCTCTCTATGGAATAAGGCAGCTTTATAAATGGTTGGATCACAGGGAACAGTTACATGGGAAATATAGTGCAATCAGTGTGGGGTAAAATGAGTTTGCCTAGAATGGATTTCACATAAATAAAATCAAAAGTACTACAGGAAAATAGTGCAAATGTGTTCAAGACTTAATATTTTGTACCTGAGGCATATCTTCCTCAGTAGAACACCTTTTTATCCTCATTATTTTTTCCAGTGTGGGTTTTCTTTGCCCGCAGTTGGTGACTGTTATGGAAATAAAATAAAATGGATCTTCCACTGGTCCTCTGCAAGGAACCAGCATGTCCAATTCTTAATGGCATTTAAAGGTCTAAAATTTGAGTCATTGCTTGAAGAAGTGTAGGTTTACAATAGTTACATGAAGTGTTGCAATGATCTGCAGCAGAAGAAATTCAGGTGATAATGCGTTTGAAACTGTTGTGAATCACTCAGATTAGGGTACGGGGGGTTTTGATGTATTTGGAAGTTGGAGATGGAAATATCATATGGACAATGGTTTGCTGTAGAATTAGAATAAGTAACAAGTGGTGGAATATACTCAAATAAAAAGCTAATTTTTGTTTTGAAATTCTTAGCTTACTCTAGAAAAGGTACTACATGAACATTACCTCGGAGAATAAGGTCAGCTTGAGCACTGGCAGAGCTCGGACCTATGGACACATTGAACCAGCTATAGTGGAGTGCAGAATGAGCCGATAAAAAGAGTTCATTTGAATACGGTCTCTTAAGTTCTCTCTTTTTCTATTTGAGGAAGCAGAAGCAAGATATATTAGTTGTCTGAAAACAACAAATGCTGGAAATCACCATGTGTCATGCAGCATCCCCACAGATTCCAGCATCTGCAGTAATTTGGTCCTATATAGTTGCCTGGTTTGATCCACAAGTCCTGGCCAGAATGGAGATAAATATGGAATTGTTTGGGAAATCACGTTTGGAAATTGCAGTGCTCCATGTACCTGGGATTGATTTTATGCAAGTAATTTTCTCTACCCACTGCATTTTTGCGTAGGACTATTGTGCATGTGGGGAGATTGTGAATGTAGTTTTGGTCATTAATTCAAGCATTTACAAATCTCAGAATGTAGAACATTACAGTGCAGTACAGACCCTTCAGCCCTCGATGTTGTGCCAACCTGTGAAACCAATTTGAAACCCATCTAACCTACACTATTCCATGTTCATCCAAATGCCTATCCAATGACTATTTAAATGGCCTGAAAGTTGGCAAGTCAACTACTGTTTCAGGCAGGTCATTCCATGCTTCTACTACTCTCTGAGCAAAGAAACTACCTCTGATATCTGTCCTACATCTATCACCCCTCAACTTAAAGTCATGTCCCCTCATGCTAGCCATTACCATCCGAGGAAAAAGTCTCTCACTGTCTACCCTATCTAATCCAATGATCATCTTATATGTCTCAATTAAGTCACCTCTCAACCTTCTTCTCTCCTTCGAAACAGCCTGAAGTTCCTCAGCCTTTCCACGTAAGACTTTCTCTCCATACTAGGCAACATCCTAGTAAATCTCCTCTGAACCCTTTCCAAAGCTTCCACATCCTTCCTACAGTTCTGCAGTGACCAGAACAGTATGCAATACTTCAAGTGCAGCCGCACCAGAGTTTTGTACAGCTGCAACATGACCTCATGGTTCTGAAACTCAATCCCTTTATTCATAAAAGCGAACACACCGTATGCCTTCTTAACAACCCTATCAACCTGGGTGACAACTTTCAGGGATCTATACCGAGATCTCATTGCTAATCTACACTACCTAGAATCTTACTATTAGCCCAATACTCTGCATTCCTGTTACTCCTTCTAAAGTGAATCACCTCATTTTTCCACATTAAACTCCATTTGCCACCTCTCAGCTCAGATCTGCAGCTTATTTATGTCCCTCTGTAATCTGTAACATCCTTCTTCACTGTCGAAAGCTCCACCTTTAGTGTCATCTGCAAATTTACTAACCCATCCTTTTATGCCCTCATCCAGGTCATTTATAAATGTGACAAATAGCAGTGGACCCAAAACAGAACCTTGTAGTACACCATTAGTAACTGAACTCCAGGCTGAACATTTCCCTGAACAACGCTTTGGTTGTCTCGGTGACGTCATTTGTCATCCTTCTGAAGGTAAGGTGGTGATCCCAGTGATCCAAGACTGAGACATTGACACTGCAGCGTCCGGTCTCCATGGCCAGAAATTTCCTCCGGCTCCCACTCTGCTGCTGTAAGATCATCAAGCAAGAATGAAGAGCTCTTTCTGCAAATATCCAGCACACCCAGTATAGGCAAACAGGAGATTGCTCAGAAATTTCTAGCGCTTATTTTGTTGCTTGAAAGATCCTTCATGACGTTGAATGTTATTGGCTTGACCACAGGCCTACTGCCAGGCAGTTTAGTACTAAACCTGTCATGTCAAATGGTTCAGCTGTTGCATATTATTTGTTATATTTACATAGGGTGCACATTCAGTTAAGCCAAGCGGTTACAAGATCCGACAGCCCTCAGAAGGGAGCGGAGCACAGATGGCTTTGAAAATGAGAGGCTTTATGCAATTTACAGCAATTTCTGTACAGTACTCCCTGCAAATAACAATTGCCCAAGGGCCACATATTAGTTGCTGCTTCTTGGCTCATCTGAATAATTTATTGAAGTAGAGTGGAACTTTAATGAAAGCAGCAGAAAGCCAAAACTGAGGCTGTGTAACACGGCTCTTTCGTGATGAATATTACACAGGCGGGCGTCTTTCTGACATTCTGCACAGCTCTGCTTTGCAATATTGCCTGTACTCAATTGTTTTGTGCCGCAGCATCTTTGTTGTGCCTGGGGGTGGGGAAAGTCTGTTATCTTACTCTTTCTTTTATAAAGAAATTAAGATGCTGCAAGGTATTCAACTTAATGAAAAAAATGTGAGTTCAGGCTGGGGTAATGTGACTTTCAAGTGCAACAGCACATTTCAGATATTGCTGTGCCTGGTTGTTTTCACCGCTGCAGGCGACACTCCCAGAACCACACGAGTGCCTGCTTCCAGCTTTGTTCTGATATTATATTGAACTTCACAAATGGCTGGTGCTTCGAGAATTTTTATTCACAAGGACAAATGTGCGAGAAAAAAGCCAATTGATTCGACCAGCTAATTCATTCTGTCTACGGAAATCTGAGGAACCCAGCCTCATGGCATCAATTGAGTAGCTCAAAAATAAGAATGCATTGAGCACCATGCCAAGGGTGGAGGGGGTCAGTGGAGCAGTGGTAGAGTCCCTACCTCTGAGCTTGGAGACCTGGGTTCAAAACCCACCCGCTCCAGAAGTGTGCAATAACATCTTGTACAGGTTGGTTAGAAAATATCTACACTGGTTTACTTTTTCCTCTTATGCCCCTATCTTCACATAACTTAATTATCACAATAACTATTTTCCAGATTTCTTGTGTGTACTTCCGGTTATGAATGGATATAGGAAACATGACAGCATGTCCCAGGGCATGCAAATAAATGCAGAATTAGCAAGAACATGAAAGGGAAAAATGAATCAAATAATGAATGAGAAGCATAGAACATTACAGTGTAGATCAGGGCTTTCAACCCTCAAAGTTGCGCTGACTTGCGAAACCAGTCCAAAGCCCATCTAACCTACACTATTCCATTTTCATCTACATGCCTATCCAATGACCATTTAAATGCCCTCAAAGTTGGTGACTCTACTGCTGTTGCAGACAGTACATTCCGCACCCCTACTACTCTCTGAGTAAAGAAACTCTACTGACCTTAGTGTCATCTGCAAATTTACTAACCCATCCTTCTACGCCTTCGTCCAGGTCATTTATAAAAATGACAAACAGCAATGGACCCAAAACCGATCCTTACAGTACACCACTAGTAACTAAACCCCAGGCTGAACATTTCCCATCAACCACCATCTTATAGCTGTCGTATAGCTGTCGAATGTCTGATCCAAACCACTAAATCACCCAAAGTCCCATGCCTGCACATTTTGTGCAATAGCCTACCATGGGGAACCTTATCAAATGCCTTACTGAAATCCATATACACCACACCAACTGCTTTACCCTCATCCACCTGTTTGGTCACCTTCTCAAAGAACTCAATAAGGATTATGAAGCACGGCCTACCCTTCACAAAACTGTGTTGACTATCCCTAATCAACTTATTCCTTTCTAGATGATTATAAATCCTATCTCATATAACCTTTTCCAACACTTTACCCACAACCGAAATAAGGCTCACTGGTCTATAATTGTCAGAATTATCTCTGCTCCCCTTTTTGAACATGGGAACAACATTTGCTATCTTCCAGTCTTCTGCACTATTCCTATGGACAATGACGATATAAATTTTAAAGCCAAAGGCTCAGCAATCTCCACCCTGGCTTCCCAGAGAAACCTAGGATAAATCCCACCTGTACCAGGGGACTGATCCATTTTTACATTCTCCAGAATTGCTAACACCTTCTCCTTGTGAACCTCAATCCCATCGCATCTAGTAGCCTGTACCTCAGTATTCTCCTCGACAACATTGTCTTTTTTTAGTGTGAATACTGATGAAAAATATTTATTTAGCGCTTCCCCTATCTCCTCTGACTCCATGCACAACTTCCCCTACTATCCTTGATTAGCCTTATTCCTGATGAAGGGCTTTTGCCCGAAATGTTGATTTTGAAGCTCCTTGGATGCTGCCTGAATTGCTGTGCTCTTCCAGCACCACTAATCCAGATCCTAGCCCTAATCTTACTCTAGTCATTCTTTTATTCCTGACATACCTATAGAAAGCCTTAGGTTTTCCTTGATCCTATCTGCCAACGACTTCTCATGTCCCCTCCTGGCTCTTCTTAGCTTATTTCAACTCTTAATCTATCAATCAATTGAATTTTAATAAATGAGAATGGAAATTTAAGGAAGGAATTGGCTTTGAGAAATGAAGGCCAATTTTAGTGATGACATTAAAATTAACAAATCTCTGAGTAGAAGGAATTGTACGCAGACGTTAGTATCGAAAATTAGCGTTTTGCATTTCTACCTATCAGAATTAAGCTTCCCAAATCAGACATTATCATGCACGCTAAAGCTCATTCTACATCAACTTGGTTCAACTTTTGGTATTTCATTTTCATGTTCTACATCAGTCTGAAGATAAGGGAGGTGATGGTCTAATGGCATTAATCCAGAAATTCACCTAATCTTCAGAGGACTGGGTTCGAATCCTGCTGTTTTTGATGGTAGGCTTTGCATTCAATTAAAAAGAATTGGAATTAGGAATCTACTGATGACCATGGAACATTGGAAATTGTCAGAAAAACCCAATGGGTTAATGAATGGTAGTGGATGACTAAACAATTCGAGGGAGAGGGAGGTTCCACAAATATCCCAATTCTCAATGTTGGAAGAACTCAACACATCAGTGCAAATGATAAAGCTGAAGCACTTTCAGCAATCTTCAGCCAGACTGCCAAGTGGATGATCCATCTCAGGCTCCTCCAGTGGTTCCCAGCATCACAGATGCCAGTCTCCAGCTGACCAGATTCACTCCATGTGAAATCAGGAAATGGTTGGAGGTACTGGATACTGCAAAGACTGTGGACTCTGACAACATTCTGGCAATAGTACTGAAGACATGAGCTCCAAACTTGCTGCTGTCTGAGCCAAGCTGCTCTAGTACAGTTACAGCATTGGCATCTACCCGACAATGTGAAAAATTGCCCAGGTATATCCTACATACAAAAAAAACAGGACAAATCCAACTTGCCCAGATATTACTCCATCAGTCTATTCTTGATCATCAGTAAAGTGATAGAAGGTGCCATCAACAGTGCCATCAAGCAGCATCTGCTCAGCAATAACCTGCTTTCTGATGCCCAGTTTGGGTTTCACCAGGATCACTGAGCTCCTGATATCATTCCAGCCTTAGTTCGAACATGGACAAAAGAGCTGAATTGCACTGAGGTGGGGTGAGAGTGACGGCTCTTGACATCAAGGCTGCACTTGATCATGTGTGGTATCAAGGAGCCCAAGCAAATCTGGAATTAATGGGAATCAAAGGGAAGACTCTGCTGATTGGAGTCAGACTTGACAGACAGGAAGGTGCTGCAGTTGTTGGAGGTCAGACATCATAGCTCCAGAACATCCCTGCAGGAGTTCCTTAGGGGATTGTCCTCGCCCCAAACATCTTGAGCTGCTTCATCAATGACTGTTCCCCCCTGCCATCATAAGGTCAAAAGTGGGGATGTTTGCCAATGATTGCACAATACACATCACCATTCCTGACTCCCCAGATGCTGAGGTAGTCCATTTTTAAAAGCAACAAAATCTGGACAGTTTTCAGGTTTGAGATTCCATCCATTGACTCTATATATAATTCTTGCTGCCTTAGGAAACATAAAGATCCCTCCCAGCACGATAATAGTCTCTTCCAATCTCTTCTGTTGGGCAGAAGTTACAGAAGCTTGAGAAACATACCAATAGATTCAAAAACAGCTTTTTCCCTGGTGGTGATAGACTTCTGAATGGACATCTCAAATTTTAAATTTAGGGTTGATCTTGCACTTTGTGCAGCTCCTCTGCAGCCACAACATTGTATTCCTTGCTGTATTCTATTACCCTTATGCACTTTGTATGGTATGATCTGTCTGTAATGCAAGCAAAACAAATTTTTTCACTGAACTGAGGTACATGTGACAATAATAAATCAGAATCAAGTGGCAAGCAATATTCATGCCATAGAAATATCAGGGAATGACCATCTCCAAGAAGAGCTGAAAATGTATTGCTGGAAAAGCGCAGCAGGTCAGGCAGCATTCAAGGAACAGGAGAATCGATGTTTCGGGCATAAGCCCTTCTTCAGGAATGAGGAAAGTGTGTCCAGCAGGCTAATATAAAAGGTAGGGAGGAGGGACTTGGGGGAGGGGTGTTGGAGATGCGATAGGTGGAAGGAGGTCAAGGTGAGGGTGATCGGCCGGAGTGGGGTGGGGGCGGAGAGGTCAGGAAGAAGATTGCAGG
>NC_057736.1:30887068-31028728 GCF_004010195.1 Chiloscyllium plagiosum | reverse complement strand
GGAAGTGGAGGAGATGCGGTGGAGGGCATTGTCGATCACGTCTGGGGGGAAATTGCGGTCTTTGAAGAAGGAGGCCATCTAGGTTGTACGGTATTGGAACTGGTCCTCCTGGGAGCAGATGCGGCGGAGACGAAGGAATTGGGAATATGGGATGGCGTTTTTACAGGGGGCAGGGTGGAAGGAGGTGTAGTCTAGGTAGCTGTGGGAGTCGGTCAGTTTATAGTAAATGTCGGTGTTGATTCAGCTCTGATCCCCAGCATCTGCAGTCCTCACTTTCTCCATCTCCAAGAAGAGACAATCTCACCATTCCTCCATTTTCATATATTCAATGGTGTTATCATTACCGAATCCCCAGTGTCAACATCCCTGGGTTTACCATTGATCAGGAACTCAGTTAGACTTTCCATATCAATGTAGAGTCTACAAAAGCAGGTCAGAGGCTAGGAATATTGTGGTGAGTAACTCACTTCCTGTGGTCAGTAACCTCACTTCTCAAAGCCTGTTCCCCAGGAGTATGATGGAATACTCTCCACTTGCCTGGATGAGTGCAGCCCCAACAACATTCAAAATGTTTGATACCATCCAGGTCAAAGCAGCCAACTTGATTGGCACCACAGCCACAAGCATCCACCCTCTCCATGACTGATGCTCAGTAGCAGCAGTCTGTACTATCTACAAGATGCTCTGCAGAAATTCACCAAGGCTCCTTGGACAGAACCTTCCAAACCAACAACCACTTCCATCTAGAGGGAAAACAGCAGCAGATACATGAGACCACTACCACCTTCAAGTTCCCTCTCAGCCACTCACAATTTTGACTTGGAAATATATTGCCATTCCTTCACTGTTGCTGAGTCAAAATCCTGGAATTCCCTCCTTAAGGGCATTGTGGGTCAATTTATAGCACATGGACTGCAGCGGTTCAAGAAGGCAGCTCACCCCTATCTTCTTAAGGGCAACTAGGGACGAGCAATAAATGCTAGCCCACGACCCTCAAGTTAATAAAAACAAATTAATAAATATACCAAGTTCTAATATCATCTTGCTGACCTTTACTCACTGGGAATATGATTGAAACTCCAGACACACTTAGACACTGCTCAGAACATGATAACCACTACAGCAAGTCTCGGACTGAATGTGTGCGAAGCCAGTCTGAAATTCTCACTGGCCATTTGGAGTTTATTTTGTGATTCAGGAGGAGCACTCTTACACTGCTGCTGAGCCCACGAAAAGAAAACTGCATATTCTTAAGCTAAATGTTTTTGCCACGCGCCAGCTGTACATTTTTTAAAGGTTTCTGAAAACCCGACTATAACTAGGTAGAAGATGCTTGGTGCCGGCCCCACCTGTTTGTATTGAAATTTCCCAATCAGAGTCCATCAACAGGTTTGGTAGCCTAATGTGCATATCTCAGCAAATATTGAATTGTCATTTATCTGAAGCTGGCTTATTTATTTCCCAACGCAGACAATTCGTATCATCCTCCCTGTTTGCTACACCTCCCAATTTGATATGATGTATTGCAATTTCTAAATTTCAAGCCAGTAACCCTCACAATGACACTTGAGAAATACCAGTGTGTCTGCCATCCTCCAGTCTGAAAGAGCACTATTGCCTTTCCGTCTTAAAACCATTATTTTTCAAACCAACCTGACACCAACTCCTTTCAATGTGACTTGAATTTAATAACCAGCCTTTTTTGTGGTACTTTGTTCATTCCTCTCCTAAAACTGACTTTGTTATGTTCAGCCGTCCTGGTAAATTATCAAAAAATTCTATTAGATTAATCTAGCATGATCTACCCCTAACAACGCTGAGCTGACGCTCTTTAAATAACTCACACCTCTCAAGTGCCTGTTTAAATTTGATTGGATTACTTACAGTGTGGAAACTGGCCCTTCGGCCCAACAATTCCACACTGACCCGCCGAAGCGCAACCCACCCAGACCCATTCCCCTACATTTACCCCTTCACCTAACACTACGGGCAATTTAGCATGTCCAATTCACCTAACCTGCCCATTTTTGGAATGTGGGAGGAAACCGGAGCACCCGGAGGAAACCCACGCAGACGGGGAGAATGTGCAAACTCCACACAGAGAGTCGCCTGAGGCAGGAAATGAACCCGGGTCTCTGGCGCTGTGAGGCAGCAGTGCTAACCACTGTGCCACCGTATTTTTTTTCACCCTTGATTATTGTTTCCAAAGCCTTTTATCTGTAATTTATATTAACTGGCTGGCTTGCATGTATTCATATTCCACTTATCAGCTTAAATGTGCATCACATCTACCACAGGTACAGAGTGGCAGCAGTGTCTACCATCTACTAGATGCCTTGCAGCAACTCACCAGCTTGCACATATATGAACTACAATGTCAAAGAACACAGCTTACCTGTGACTTCTCAAGGTCAAGTCAGGAATAGGCAATAAATAGAGTCACAGAGTCATAAAGATGTACAGCATGGAAACAGACCCTTCAGTCCAGCCCTTCCATGCCAACCAGATATCCCAACCCAATCTAGTCCCACCTGCCAGCACCCAGCCCATATCCCTCCAAACCCTTCCTATTCATATACCCATCCAAATGCCTCTTAAATGTTGCAATTGTACCAGCGTCCGCCACTTCCTCTGGCAGCTCATTCCATACACGTACCACCCTCTGTGTGAAAAAGTTGTCCCATAGGTCTCTTTCCCCTCTCACCCTAAACCTATGCCCTCTAGTTCTGGACTCCCTGACCCCAGGGAAAAGACTTTGCCTATTTACCCTATCCATGCTCCTTAGGTCTCTTTTTTTCTTTCCCCTCTCACCCTAAACCTATGCCCTCTAGTTCTGGACTCCCCCACCCCAAGGAAAAGACTTTATTAACCCTAACCATGCCCCTCATAATTTTGTAAACCTCTATTAGGGCACCCCTCAGCCTCTGACACTCCAGGGAAAACAGCCCCAGCCTATTAAGCTTCTCCCCTTAGGTCTCTTTTATATCTTTCCCCTCTCACCCTAAACCTATGCCCTCTAGTTCTGGACTCCCTGACCCCAGGGAAAAGACTTTGTCTATTTACCCTATCCATGTTCCTCATAATTTTGTAAACCTCTATAAGGTCATCCCTCAGTCTCCGATGCTCCAGGGAAAACAGCCCCAGCCTGTTCAGCCTCTCCCTGTAGCTCAAATCCACCAACACTGGCAACATCCTTGTAAATCTTTTCTGAACCCTTTCAAGTTTCACAACATCTTTTCGATAGGAAGGAGACGAGAATTGCACGCAATATTCCAATAGTGGCCTAACCAATATCCTGCACAGCTGCAACATGACCTCCCAACTCCTGTACTCAATACTCTGACCAATAAAAAGAAGCATACCGAACACCTTCTTCACTATCCTATCTACCTGCGACTCCACTTTCAAGGAGCTATGAACTTGTACTCCAAGGTCTCTTTGTTCAGCAACTCTCCCTCGGACCTTACCATTAAGTGTATATATCCTGCTAAGATTTGTTTTTCCAAAATGCAGCACCTCGCATTTATCTGAATGAAACTCCATCTGCCACTTCTTGGGCCATCTGGTCAAGATCCTGTTGTAATCTGAGGTAACCCTCTTCGCTGTCGCTCTACACCTCCAATTTTGGTGTCATCTGTAAACTTACCAACTGTACCTCTTATGCTCGCATTCAAATCATTTATGTAAATGACAACAAGTAGAGGACCCAGCACCGATTCTTGTGGCACTCCACTGGTCACAGGCCTCCAGTCTGAAAAACAACCCTTCACCACCATCCTCTTTCTTCTACCTTTGAGCCAGTTCTGTATCCAAATGGCTAGTTCTCCCTGTATTCCTGGTAAGCCTTGACAGGATACTCACATCCCACAATTTAATAAAGAAAAATCACCTGAAGGTACTAGCAATATCCTTTATAATGAAGTTGTCGTACCTGCCAAAACGTTGGCATCTGCCCCATATCTCGGGAAGGTTGGCAGCTTATCACAAGTTTGACTGCTGTCTTCATCCCCAATTTCCTTCACAATCTCGGTTCTAAATTATCTGAATCAAGCACTATCATACAGTCTAAGAGCTGAAAGGTTTTCTGATATATCTGGTCTATCAATTGTCACTCCATTCACTACCTGTGCTATCTCTGCTTCTACCAATATTCTATTGGCATTTACTTCCTTAGTTTGCACTATACAAAGAAACCTGTCAATTATTCTAGCCTTGCCCTGCATCCCTAAGGATATATCATGTTCTTTGCCTCCAAGAGTCCCTATTGTGCCCCTAACAACTCATTTAATATTTAGATACCAATAGGAGTCTTTAGGATTTCCTTTTATGTTCACTGCCATCCTGTCTTCACATATTTGACTTTAAGAGTCTTATTTTTCACTTACCCTCCTAATTGCTGTTTTTGATTTGTTTTTATTAATTGGTTGCAATTTGGTGTCCACACCCCGGCAAATTTGATGTTAGAGTAGCATTTAATCATATATCAGGTGGGGAGCCCCTTCCCATCTTTCTGCCTTTCTTCTGGTTAACTCCAGGATAGTTAATCCTCCCATGGCCAGTTGAGCCAGCAGCAGGTAGGGGGCTCAATGTGCAGGAAGACTGAACATTTGTAGGACAATGGGGAGACAGAAGGGGAATGGGACTAATAGATAGGAAACCTTGCACAGGCATGATGCGCCAAATGGCTTACTTTTGTCTAATTCAAAAGCATTAACTATACTGTAATGCCAACTTTTATGTGATAGTGTGCTTTGTACCATCTGTCTGGGAGATTCAGCAACAATGGCCACTTGAGCATGGAATCCAGTGAGTTATTGGTGCTCAAAGGATGACATCGTAGAGATAACTCATTTCAGGCGAAAGGAAAACAGAAGCAGATTAGAGGTTTTGGATTACAGTTTGCAAAATAATTTACAACCTAGACATGATTACTGATACAATGTCAAGGTTTTGCCAACAATGACAAATGTTCAACACTTTTTCCCTCAGGAGAGTGGATAACTTCTGATCCCATTAGCATTTATAAAAAGCTAGTTTTAGCATTTGGTACATTAGTAATACAAAAAAAAGCTGCTGTACGATTGTAGAATTGATCTTCTTTTGTAATGCTTACATATATTGACCTATTTAGCATTTGAATATTTATTTCAGGATAAGTCTTAACTAACCTCTTGCTTGGAGATGCATCTTTAATAGCTTCAGAAATCTACTCCATGTGGATATAATGTGAGGTTATAGATGGGTGATTCTGGAGGAGAAGCAAGTAAAACCTTAATACCGTTCAAAGCTTCAACCGATGTATTTAAACTCTTGGCGTAGAGGACTGACCCCTGCATTTAAAAAAAAGGATGAGGGTATCACCTTTTCCTGCTGAATGGATGCTGCTGTGGTTAGGAGCTGTTATTTGTGTAGAATGGTATTCTGCTCTGATCTCTACCACTTGCCAAAGAGACAAATGCAAGTAATGCTACAGTATCAAAATAAAGGAATCCACTTGAAGAGGCAGAAGAGCTCCGAAGATATAATGATCGATTTATGTTGCCCTTGGTATGAGCCCCATAAATTTGTTTGGAGCAGAGGACAGAGAAATTTCTTCTTAAGACCAACCTGGACTAACTCCCATTGGAATGCCAAAACCCCTATTATGGTGGTCCCATAAGGGGTGATCTGATTGAAACTTACAGAATACTGAGAGGCCTGGATAGAATGGATACGGGGAAGATGTTTCCACTAGTAGGAGAGAATAGGACCTGAGGGCACAGTCTCAGAATGAAGGGATGCCCCTTTTAGAATTGAGATGAGGAGAAATGTCTTCAGCCAGAGGGTGGTGAATCTGTGGAACTCATTGCCACAGAAAGCTGTGAAGGACAAGTTGTTGAGTGTATTTAGGATAGAGATAGATAGGATATTGTGCCATCACTGAGACCATCACCCAGTTCTACCTCCTTGTAATATTACCCAATGCTGTCCCTGCCTCAGCTCCTCAACTGCTAACATGGTCGTCCATGCTTCTGTTACCTCCTGGCTTGACCTTTCTATACCCCTTTCCTCCCACCGTCTCCCACCATTCATATTTATGCTATTGGATCCTAACAGCCAGAAGCCATTTAACCATCATGCAGTGCTCACTAACCAATATTGCCTACTGATTCAGTAAAGATTCAATTTCTATTTTGCTTCAAATTCCTCCTTGGCCTCCCTGTTGCCTTTCTCTACGTCCAATCCCTTGATCATCACCAGATTTTAATTCCTCTATCAGTAGTATCTGTATCTTCAGCTTGAGACAGTGCTTTCCAAACTATTACCCACTTGGAGTCCAGGTTGGGAAGTCCTGGTTTAGAGTGCTAAATTCTAAATTTCCTTCTTAAGCCTTTCCCCCTTGCTTACTTCATTTAAGGTGCTACACTCATATGAGGCATATCCTTATCTGTCCTAATATTTCCTTTGTGGCTCTGTGTCCTATTTTGATTTATAATGTATGTGTGTAGCATCTTGGGAGATGTTACTTTAAAGGTGCTATGTTAATTCAGGTGGTTGTTATAACTTTATATCTGTTGTCTTTCATTGCAAAATGTCGATATCTCAAGGAATAGTTCAGTGCTGAAGTCACGATAGGCTGAAATACACCTCTCATTGTTTTTGATTTTAAAATGAAGTGAAGCTTAACCAAGTGCACTTTTTGTAAATCTCCAGTCACTGAATGACAAATTCATCAATGTAATTTAAATGAGGATCATTACCTGAATCACAAACCCAATATATCACATTATTATAAAAATGTAAGGAAATTGCCTTGGAAAACTTTTAAGTTTGCGAAAACGCACATATATTTAATTGCATGCACTGAGTTCAAACCTTGAATAAAATATTATTTGCAGTTATCATTCAGTTCAAGAACAGCAGAGCTTTTTTGCTGCTTAATGACTATTTAAGCAGCAGCTCATGAATAAACAACCTTTATCTATGTAATTAGAATTATTTCAGTGATATATCCAGAGTATTGCTTGTGTGTAAGCAGATATTTCTAGTTTTCTGGTTCTTCATGATGCGCTATCTCAGCACAAGAAGGACGATGCAATTTTTACCTTCTTGCCTCAGATGGATCAGGCAAGGACCAACTGCCCTCCACCAAAACCAGAAGATGTTTTTCCAGGCTGGGGATTGTAATGAGTGATCAAGGAGTGACTGGCAGCAGTAACCAAGAGCCCAGCACTGCCATCGGGGAATGTCATTGTGGCCATTGAAGAAGCAGAGCCATGTTAACTTTATTGATTGATTAGATTACTTACAGTATGGAAGCAGGCCCTTCGTTCAAAAGGACATTTCACTGTTCGACCTTGGACTGAGCTGAAGGGGAGAGGATACAACCTGATAGTACAGGATTCCAGAATTGGTCAGCTTTCCCCTCAATGGTGGCCTTTCATCATGCACTGCTCAGGGATTGAACCCAAAGAAATGCTGGAAAAAGAAGCAGTTTGTATGCAGTTGGTGCGATAGGAGCATAAACACTGTCGCTGGGGGAGAGGTGCAGGCTCCCAGGGAATCAGCAGTAGACTTCACTCTTCTACTTCCTTTCTGCTTCTCCCGGTATTTCACCTGACAAAGAAAAGTCCAGGCCAAGACTGGAGTCCTTGGGAAGCACTGTTATGTTCCTAATTGATGGTAGTGCTGGAAAAATCAGAATCCAGTGTGAAATAGGTTCGATAGTCCGTAAGTTTTATTTCTACAATTTGATGATCATGATAGTCAGACACATTCACACAAGGCTGTCAAGGTAGTTTTAACAAAGAATGTATGATTATTACATTAAAAAGGGTGACATGAAAATTTCAAAAGATCTTGTCTTAAACAGCAAAAATAAAAGTTGACCCTTTTATATTAATCAATATCCTTCACTGACACTGAATTATCTTAACTCTTTTATTGCTTGCTCAACTGATGAGGTAGCAAACATTTCCTTTTTTGTCTTTCTGCACATTCTCCTGATAAAATTCTCTCCATTCCTTTGTCTCCTTAAAATGTATAAACAACAAACTCACTGACATTTCTGAATCAAACTTGGTGTATGTGAACTGCTAATACAGTTTGACTTCCTTTCAGCTCTGACAACCTGGAGCATTGCATAAACTCAACTGCTTTTCAGATGGTGTAATTCTTTCCTTCCAAGCTAAATCCAGGTTGAGGTCTCTGGCTGTTTTTTTCCATCATAAAAGTCTTCCTCATCATCACACTCCAGCCATGAACAGCTCAAGTCGCCCATTAACTCAAGTGGCGTGCTTTCTTGGAAAATATTTATTCAGCTCATTGTTCAAAAATGACTTTCTGACCTTTTTATTTTGAAAAAAAAACCTTCTTTGAATTAAAACCTAAAGCCCATTTGCCACTGTTTTAAAACTCAAATTCCCAATGATTGTTGTTGTTTTTGTGTCACCATTGTCTTGCCAGACCGTAGGGGCTACTGTCTTATTAAAGAGAAGTGACTGGTGATGATTTAACCTGAGGGCCACCAGACCTCAGGCAAGGGAAGAGGTTGAGAAGGAGTGCCCTTCATGGTCAACTCAAACTGGTGATGGGAATTGAACCCATGCTGTTGGCATCACACTGCTCTGTAAACCAATGATCCAGGTGGAAATGAGAACTGCAGATGCTGGAGATCAGAGTCGCAGAGTGTGGTGCTGGAAAAGCACAGCAGGTCAGGCAGCATCTGAGGAGCAAGAGAATCAACATTTCAGGCGTAAGATCTTTATCAGGAATGAGACTCATTTCTGATGAAAATCTTATGCCTGAAACATTGATTCTCTTGCACCTCAGATGCCGCCTTTCGAGCACCACACAAACCAATAATTCAGTGTTGAAACTTTATTGCTGGAACAGCACAGCAGGTCAGGCAGCATCCAGGGAACAGGAGATTCGACGTTTCGGGCACAGGCCCTTCTTCAACTTTGATCTCCAGCATCTGCAGACCTCACTTTCTCCTCAAACCAATAATTCAGCCAACTGAGCTAAACTGATTCCCTCCCAATGATTGGTATATTATAAACCGTTATGACAGCACTCCCGCAACCCAATTTCTGTCCATTTTCCCCGAACTGATGATTGGTGGCAGAAAAGTACAAGGGACTTGGCTGTATTCTGGTAGTTAAAGCAAGTGGATAGCCATCATATGTGCGAACAATGACAAACAATTAAGGTAGGGCTGACACAAAAATTCCTGAAGAAGGGCTCATGCCCGAAACGTCGATTCTCCTGTTCCTTGGATGCTGCCTGACCTGCTGCGCTTTTCCAGCAACACATTTTCAGCTCTGACACAAAAATCATATCTAGTTAGCACATGACTTTTACAGCAAAGATGAATGGTTAATCATGGTCAGGAGCAGAGACGTTGACTTGATTTTTGTTTTTCCTCACATTCTTCGTGAGGCGTCAATTGTGATGCCTTTGCTGCCCTGGCTGTGATTAGCTGATCACCATGTTCTGAGGATCAAACTGGGACTGCCCTGGACTGCACGGATCAATGTCACACTAAATGATACACTCATCAAAAGAGCAACTAGAGAGCAACAGGAGCATTTCTAATTGCGCTGTTGTTCACTGGTGCAAGACATGTTTAGTTGCCAGCCAGTAATTTGCACATTATTAATGGAAGAATATTAAGAAGAGCGGGATTTCAAGCAATTGTGCAGCCCCAGAAATTACTGAGATCAGGGCATTGCAAAACAAATATTTAAAGGCAACTGTTCCGTGTGTAATTGCAATGACTGACAGTTGGATTTTGCATTTGTAATTAGAACTATAATATCTTTCAGATATGTTGCAAGATTATAATTTATTATTGTTGATGATCTTAGGTTTTAAAATAGCGATAATTGGGTTTTTACTTCTGTGAAGGTGACTTTTCTTTTTGCAAGGTCAGAAAGTCATTTCAAAAGTGCTTTGCAAAGATTTGTAGCTCTAGTTGAGGTTCTGGATGTGAGTTTGCTCGCTGAGCTGGAAGGTTTGGTTTCAAACGTTTCGTCACCATAGCGGGATCAGAGCTATAGGAAGGCTCAGTTCAGAAAAAGAAAAGGCCTTTACCAGCAGAAAGGCTGTATTAGACTTGCTAAACTTCCAGCCATCGGAGCTAGAAAGAGGTTTTGAGTCGATTTAGCATTCCAAACAAACAGGGTGTAAAAGGTCCTGTGCTTTTCATAGCATTCAGTAAAACAATGGGTTAGCCTGTGTTTGTGTCTCTGGAATAGGCAGACAGAATCACATCTAGTGAAGGTACAGAAAGCCACAAAAGGAAAATGATGGAAGAATGTAAAGTGAAGTCGAGACTGATCTATCTTAGAAATATTGCCGGACTAACGGTTGAACTTTTATCTGCTTTTACAGTGAGATATTTCCAAATTGTTTTGTGTGTGGATTAGTTGTCTTTTTTAAATGTCATAAACTTATCTTCTTGTGTTCAAAGTAATCTGGCAACCTTGTATGAATATCATGTGGAGACCGTTATTGATTTTCTTTCATTTTTATCATTTTTGGATTTGAAAAAGTGGGTTGAAGTTGAAATTTGAGTAGCAACTTGCTTTCAAGAGAAAAGGAGAGAAAAAAAGATTGATGTTTGCTATTGAGAACTGACCTGAAAAGATAATGCAGGATAATTACTGCTATGAGGACACTGTAAACAAACTAACTTGCTGTGCTCCGTGATTGTAGCTGGTTGGATTTTGAATTGGTCAATCAAGGGAGGACATGTGCTGGCCAGCCAACCGCAGGGAATGTTGGGAAAAAAAGAGTGAACGGACTGAAGAGGGAGTTTTGGTCGGATGTAGTTTCATTTTGGAAGCTTCCAGACTGGGGCTGTGTTTTTTTGTTTTGTTTTTTATTCAGTCTAGTAATTCGCCAGTTACCTACTGGGAAAAAATGGACCACTGTCTTTTTTCTGTAAGAAATGAGTAAAAACCTCCAGAGGTCTGCTGAAGTCGTTTACGTTGACTGGTGACTTTGGAACTCAATCAAGATATACAGCACTATGTGCCAGCAATACAACCTGTTGTCTGGGGATTTCTTGAAGCACTACTTTTCATTGCTGAAGCGATTTTTGAACTGGCAGATTATGACTTTTATTTTATAAAGTTTATCCCTTAAAAAAAGTGTCCATCTTTCTGTCTGTAGCAGTGGAGGTTTACGATCAAAGAATATTGGGCTAAGATCATACATGTTATCCATTTGTCTTCTGCTTAAATTACATCATTAATAATGAGTTATTAATTTTTGTTTAAGTTATGAACTTGGTGTCCAAGATCTGTTATATGTAAAGTCAGGTTATGAAAAATTGAACAATTTTGAGAGTTATTGAATATTTTAATTTCATTGTTCCGAATCTGTGATAGTGAGGTGGGTTTGCTTTGGGTTGCTATCCTTATATTGTAGAAAATGTCCAGTGATGGACCACCACAATAGATCTTAAGTTTTATGTTTACAATTTTGTCATCAAGGTCGGGAGTGTGGTGCTGGAAAAGCACAGCAGGTCTGGCAGCATCCAAGGAGCAGGAGAATTGATGTTTTAGGGATAAGCCCTTCATCATATGCCTGAAACATTGATTCTCCTGCTCCTCGGATGCTGTGTGACCTGCTGTGCTTTTCCAGCACCACCCTCTCGACTCTGATCTCCAGCTTCTGCTGTCCCCTCTTTTCCCCAATTTTGTTATCAAGCCAGGGATCACTCTGCAACCTGACCTGCCCAATATTACCATCAGTCGGGATCAAACACTGATTTCTGCTGTTACAAAAGAAAGCTTTTGAGACTGATTCATCTTGTTCCACTCTCGTATGGGAACTTACCAGGGAACAACTTGCACGAGGGTGATATCTGTGCCATGCAAATTGGACAGGCCAAGACTTTTACTACCCTTTTCCCTCTGTCTGGCACTTGTGAGGCGAAGATGAGATGCTTGTGCATAGTTGTAATGTGCAGCACAGCAACAGGTCATGTGGCTGAACTCTGCATTTGTGCCATTCCTTTTTAAGATTCGTGTTTATCTAACCTCCTGTATTTAAGAGAGACAAGGAGAAGGAACATTGCTGCATTGTTAATAACGGGTGGGGTCTGTTCATTGGTAAGGGAGGATCTTCAATTGGAGGAACAAAATGTGAAATCTGTTTGGACAGCATTAAGGAAGTACAAGAGTTAGCAATCTGTAGATGACCAAACAGCAGTGATACTGTGGAGCATGATATTAATCTGGAGATTAGAAATGCATGTAGCTTGGGTAATACAGAAATCATGGATGACAAATAGACTTAATAAACCTAATGAGCACTAATACTATGGAGGATGAGTTTCTAGGCTACATTAGGGATGGTTTTCTACAGTACAAAGTTGAAGACCTGACAACTGAATAGGCAATTTTCAGCTGTTGTACCATGTAAAGAAAGAAGGCTAATTAATACTAGCCTTGTTGTTTAAAAATAAACATTTAGGAATGAATGACAATAATAAGGTAGATTTTATGTTATTTCAAAAGTGAGGTTATTCAATCTGAAGCCAGAAGCCTTCCATTTGAAGGAAGGAAATGATAGTGGTATGATAAGCAAAATGACCTGAGATGGAATCAGACAACATACTAAAGGGGTATGACACTACATAAGCAATGGATAGTTTTATTTTTAAAAGAATTGTTAGAATTTGCAGCACCTGTACATTCATTCAAAACACACAAACCTCCAAAACATCAGGCAACTGTGGCTCACACAAGTTAAGAATTGTGTAAGATTAAAAGGAAAATGTTTAGAAAGTTACCAGAAATAGTAATAAATATGAAAATGGGGAGGAGGCTACCATATGGATATCAGGATGGGGAGGATGTCAGCGTATTGATATGAGGATGTGGAAGATGTCAGCGTATTGATAGGGGGATGGGGAAGATGTCAGCGTATTGATATGGGGATGGGGAGGATGTCAACGTATTGATATGAGGATGGGGAAGATGTCAGCATATTGATATGAGGATGGGGAAGTTGTCAGCATATTGATATGGGGATGGGGAGGATGTCAGCATAATGATATGAGGATGGGGAGGATGTCAACGTATTGATATGAGGATGGGAGAGATGTCAGCGTATTGATAGGAGGATGGGGAGGATGTCAGTGTATTGATATGGGGATGGGGAAGGTGTCAGCGTATTGATATGGGGATGGGGAGGATGTCAGCATATTGACATGGGGATGGGGAAGGTGTCAGCGTATTGATATGGGGATGGGGAGGATGTCAGCGTATTGATATGAGGATGATGAAGATGTCAGTGTATTGATATGGGATGGGGAGGATGTCAGCGTATTGATATGAGGATGGGGAAGATGTTAGCGTATTGATATGAGGATGCGGAGGATGTCAGTGTATTGATATGAGGATGGGGACGATGTTAGCTTATTGATATGAGGATGGGGAAGATGTCAGCGTATTGATATGAGGATGGGGAGGATGTCACGTATTGATATGAGGATGGGGAAGATGTCAGCGTATTGATATGAGGATGGGGGCATGTCAGCGTATTGATATAAGGATGGGGAGGATGTCAGCGTATTGATCTGAGGTTGGGGAGGATGTCAGCGTATTGCTATGAGGATGGGGAAGATGTCAGCGTATTGATATGGGGATGGGACGAATGTCAGCGTATTGATATGAGGATGGGGAAGATGTCAGCGTATTGATATGAGGATGGGGAAGATGTCAGCGTATTGATATGAGGATGGGGAGGATGTCAGTGTATTGATATGAGGATGGGGAGGATGTCAGTGTATTGATATGGGGATGGGGAAGATGTCAGCGTATTGACATGAGGATCTGGGGATGTCAGCGTATTCATATAAGGATGGTGAGGATGTCAGCGTATTGCTATGAGGATGGGGAAGATGTGAGCGTATTGATATGAGGATGGAGAGGATGTCAGCGTATTGATGTGAGGATGGGGAAGATGTCAGCGTATTGATATGAGGATGCGGAGGATGTCAGTGTATTGATATGAGGATGGGGACGATGTTAACGTATTGATATGACGATGGGGAGGATGTCAGCGTATTGATATGGGGATGGGGAGGATGTCAGCGTATTGACATGAGGATGGGGAGGATGTCAGCGTATTGACATGAGGATGGGGAGGATGTCAGCGTATTGATATGGGGATGGTGAGCATGTCAGCGTATTGACATGAGGTTGTGGAGGATGTCAGCGTATTGCTATGAGGATGGGGAAAATGTCAGCATATTGATATGGGGATGGGGAGGATGTCAGCGTATTGATATGAGGATGGGGAAGATGTCAGCATATTGATATGAGGATGCAGAGGATGTCAGTGTATTGATATGAGGATAGGGAAGATGTCAGCATATTGATATGCGGATGGGGAGGATGTCAGTGTATTGATATGAGGATGGGAAAGATGTCAGTGTATTGATATGAGGATGGAGACGATGTTAGCGTATTGATATGATGATGGGGAAGATGTCAGCGTATTGATATGAGAATGGGGACGATGTCAGTGTATTGATATGATGATGGGGAGGATGTCCGCGTATTGATATGGGAATGGGGAGGATGTCAGCATATTGATATGAGGATGGGGAGGATGTCAGCTTATTGATATGGGGATGGGGAGGATGTCAGCGTATTTATATAAGGATGGGGAGGATGTCAGTGTATTGATATGGGGATGGTGAGCATGTCAGCGTATTGATATGAGGATGGGGAGGATGTCAGCCTATTGATATGAGGATGGGGAGGATATCAGCGTATTGATATGGGGATGCGGAAGATGTCAGCATATTGATATGAGGATGGGGAAGATGTCAGCGTATTGATATGAGGATGGGGAGGATGTCAGCGTATTGATATGGGGATGGGGAGGATGTCAGTGTATTGATATGAGGATGGGGAAGATGTCAGTGTATTGATATGAGGATGGGGACGATGTTAGCGTATTGATATGTTGATGGGGAAGATGTCAGCGCATTGATATGAGGATCGGGACGATGTCAGCGTATTGATATGATGATGGGGAGGATGTCCGCGTATTGATATGGGAATGGGGAGGATGTCAGCGTATTGATATGAGGATGGGGAGGATGTCAGCTTATTGATATGGGGATGGGGAGGATGTCAGCGTATTTATATAAGGATGGGGAGGATGTCAGTGTATTCATACGGGGATGGTGAGCATATCAGCGTACTGATATGAGGGTGGGGAGGATGTCAGCCTATTGATATGAGGATGGGGAGGTTGTCAGCATATTGCAAAGGTGGACCATGAAACTGATAATGGAAGGAAGAATAGAGTATGAATGTAAACAAAAAAATAAAAAAAGATCTGTAAAATCTTCCACAGTGATGCAAAACGGAAACCGTTGGCTAAGATAAATATGATTCCATTGCAGGCAGAGTCAGGAGAATTTATTTTGGGGAATAGAGAAGTGGCAAAGAAACTAATTTGATTACTTTGCCTGTCTTCACTGAGGAAGATGGAGAAGAATCTCTTAGAATTAGACATTCAAGGATCTAAGAAAAATGAGAAGTTGAAGGAAATCAGTATTAGCAAGAAATTTGAGTTGAAGAAACTTCTGTGATTAACGGTTGAAAGTCTCTCGAATCTGATATTTTTTATCCCAGAGTATTGAAAGAGGTATCTATGGAGATAATGGATGCACTTGTGATCATCCTCCAAAATTGAAAAGGTTCTGGAATAACAGGAAGATAGCAAATGTCCTACCACTATTTAATGAGGGAGGAACAGGAAAAGTGGAAACTACAGAACTGTTAGCCTTCTATGAATAGTAAGTAAAATTCTAGAATCTATTATAAAAGATATGTATTGTGGTCTGATTCAATATTAAAAGCATGAATTTTTGAATGGGAAACTCTTTTAATCAGGGAACTATAGACCAGTGAGCTTGATGTCGGTGGTTGGCAAGTTGTTGGAGAGAAACCTGAGGGACAGGATGTACATGTATTTGGAAAGGTAAAGACTGATTAGGGATAGTCAACTTGCCTTTATACATGGGAAGTCATGTCTCACAAATTTGATTGAGGTTTTTGAAGAAGTAACAAAGAGGATTGTTGACGGCAGAGCGGTAGGTGTGATCTATATAGACTTCAGTAAGGCATCTGACAAGGTTCCCCATGGAAGACTGGTGAGCAAGATTAGATCTCATGGAATACAAGGAGAACTAGCCATTTGGATACAGAACTGGCTCAAAGGTAGAAGACAGAGAGTGGTGGTAGAGGGTTGTTTTTCAGACTGGAGGCCTGTGACCAGTAGAGTGCCACAAGGATTGGTACTGGGTCCACTACTTTTCATCATTTATATAAATGATTTGGATGTGAGCATAAGAGGTATAGTTAGTAAGTTTGCTGACGACACCATAATTGGAGGTGTAGTGGACAGCGAAGAAGGTTACTTCAGATTACAACAGGATCTTGATCAGATGGGCCAATGGGCTGAGAAGTGGCAGATGGAGTTTAATTTAGATAAACGTGAGGTGCTGCATTTTGGGAAAGCAAGTCTTAGTCGGACTTATACACTTAATGGTAAGGTCCTAGGGAGTTTTGCTGAACAAAGAGACCTTGGAGTGCAGGTTCATAGCTCCTTGAAAGTGGAGTCGCAGGTAGAAAGGATAGTGAAGAAGGCGTTTAGTATGCTTTCCTTTATTGGGCAAAGTATTGAGTACAGGAGTTGGGAGGTCATGTTGTGGCTGTACAGGACATTGGTTAGGCCACTGTTGGAATATTGCGTGCAATTCTGGTCTCCTTCCTATCGGAAAGATGTTGTGAAACTTGAAAGGGTTTCAGAAAAGATTTACAAGGATATCACCAGAGTTGAAGGATTTAATCTATAGGGAGAGGTTGAATAGATTAGGGCTGTTTTCCCTGGAGCGTCGGAGGCTGAGGGGTGACCTTGTGGAGGTTTACAAAATCATGATGGGCATGGATAAGATAAATAGAGAAAGTCTTTTCCCGTGGGAGGGGCAGTGCAGAACTAGAGGGCATAGGTTTAGGGCGAGAGGGGAAAGATATAAAAGAGACCTGAGAGGCAACTTTTTCACTCAGAGGGTGGTATGTGTATGGAATGAGCTGCCAGAGGAAATGGTGGAGGCCAGTACAATTGCAACGTTTAAAAGGCATTTGGATGGGTACAAAAAGAGGAAGGGTTTGGAGGGATATGGGCCGGATGCTGGCAGGTGGGATATCTGGTCGGCATGGATGTGTTGGACCGAAGGGCCTATTTCTGTGCTGTACATCTTTTGTATGACTCTATGACTCTAAATGTATAGAACGCTGCTTAGACCACACCTGAATATTGTCTGCAATTCTGGCCTCCTAACCTTAAGTAAGATGTTATTGCCATAGAGGACATGAAGGTTCACTAGACATGTTGTCAGGAATGGTGGGACTAACCGAAAAGGGGACAATGGACAACAGGGCCTTGATGCTGTAAAGAATGAGAGGTGATGTCGTTGAAAGCTGCAAAATACTTAAAGGAATAGATAGAATAGATGCAGGTAAGATGTTTCACCAGGTTGTGGAGTCAAACATGAAGGGACATAATTTCAAAATATGGGGGAAGCCACTTATACTTTCTAAATAGATTTCTAAGTTGGAGCATTGGAACAGAAATAGGCCATTTGGCCTGTCAAGCCTGCTCTGCCATTTAATATAAGCATGAATAATCAAGCACTTTGTCTATTACCCCACTATCCCCATAATCCTTTATGCAATTGGTAATCAGAAATCTCTCAGTCCTTCTCTTACACATACTCTGTGGCTGAGCTTCTACGTTCTTATGGAGTGAAGAATTCCAAAGATTCGCAACCCTTGGAGTAAAAGATATCTCCCATTCGCCTTCCTAAATGGCATCCGTATTACTTTTAAATTGTGACATCTGGTTCTAGACTCCCAAGCCAAGGGAATCATCCTGAAGCTGGTTGGGAATATGGGGATAGTGTGGGGAAAAAGCTGTTGAAGTGGATGATCTGTCTTGAGTGGGATGCAGGCCTGATGGGCTCAATCGCATCTCCATTGAACTTTATTTAAGCTGCATTTGGAATTTTGTGTACTGTTCATGTCACCACACTAAAGGCAAGATGTGTGTGCTTTGGAGAGGGTACAGAAATAGTTTACCAGGATGTGGCCTGGTTTGGAAGGCATTAGCTATGAGGAGAGATTGGGCAAACTTGGTTTGTTTTCACTTGAATGTCGAAGGATGAAGGGTGACATGATAGAAAATTGAGAGGTATGGATAGTCAGAATCTTTTTAACATGGTTTAAGGTAAAAAGCAGTAAGTTTGAAGATGATGTGAGAGATAGGTTTTTAGGGTGGAAAGTGCCTGAAATGTGCTGGCAGGGGAAGTGTTGGAGGTCAGATACGACAGCAACGTTTAAGAGGCATCTTGAAAGATATATGAATAGGAAGGGAATTGCAGGATACAGACTGCGCAGAGGCAACAAGTTTTTAATTTAGAAAAGCATCATGTGTCAGTTCAGTCTTGATGGGCTGAAGGGCCTGTTCTTTGTATCTTCTGTTTTCTACACTCATGTTCTTAAATAACTAGCCAATAACTTTCATAGTGGAGAAAGTGAGGACTGCAGATGCTGGAGACCAGAGTTGAAAAATGTGATGCTGGAAAAACACAGCAGGCCAGGCAGCATCCGAGGAGCAGGAGAATAGAAGTTTCGGGCGAAGAAGGGCTTTTGCCCGAAACATCGATTCTCCTGCTCCTCGGATGCTGCCTGGCCTGCTGTGTTTTTCCAGCATCACATTTTTCAATAACTTTCATAATAAGTAGTTAAGAAAATGTATAAGTTATGAAAAAATTGAAATTATTTTAACTTTCAAGTTTATAGACAGTGAGGAGAATGATCAGTTGAGTTAATGTCCTTTCAGATTTAGGTGATGGCTGCTCCCCACAAGGGTTATGCCCCATTTTTTGATCAGACCACACTGGGAAGCTTCCTCCAGAGTTATAATAGGTACGGGCAGCTCCCATTGATAATGACGATGTCCAAAACCCAATTTCTGTCTCAGGCCTTCTGGTTTGGGAGTGCAATTCTATCTATTATCCAAACTGCTATCTCGGTTATTCTTCCCTATCTTCTCATATTCAGGCGTAAAAGTAATGTGCTTTTAATGAATTAAACATTTTTTTTCAAAGAATAACTCCTTTTGAACTTATGTAACAAAATATTATGCTGCTGAATTTGGATTGTCTCACTTTAGGAACTTGAGGTTGGTCAATCTCAGCTGCTGTTCTATTAATGGCACTGCAGTACTGGGTGACAACAGGTTATATTGAACAATATTGAGTAATGCTATATTGCAGCCACATTGATTGAGGTGCAAGAGCAGCTTTTTATGAGTTCATCTCAGAGAATAATAGCCTTGTCTGTGGTAGATTTATTTGAAGCTGGTGAAATTCTGCAGGTGCAGAGAGTTGAGGGGAATAAGAGAATGATGGAGTGGGTTCTATATGAGGGACTTCTCTCTGAATAATGTGTCTCTCTGGCAGCCCCAGTTCCCCAGTTTATATTTTGTGAACAAGAATTATGTTCTGATAGAATGCTCAAACATAAAATATTAGAATCTATACAAGATGGTAAGCAGTCCTTTCATCTGCTACTAAAAATAACCTGGTAATACTATAATCCATCATGTTGGATGACACTCTTGCATCATAAGGTCAGTAGAAAACTTTACAGCTGCATCTTGAGGCATTATGTTTTCTGCATAAGAACATAAAAAACAAAAGAAATAGGAGAAGGAATAGGCCATTTAGCGTGCCTGACAGTCAATAAAATCAAGGCCATTCTGATGATTGCCTTAAGTCCACGTTTTCCTGCTTTCTCCTACAACACTGAAATGTTGTGGTTCCGGAATCTGGCTAATGCAGCATTAAATATGTTCCCTGACTCCACCTCTGTCTGTGGCAGAGAATTATGAAGATTAATGACCCCCACTAGGTGAAATTCTTCCTCATTTCCTTTTTAAATAGAAGACCTTTTTTTAAAACTTGTGCCCACTCTTCTATGTTCTTGCAGTTTGAAACAGGAAAGTTGAATTGGAGCACTGGCTTAAACCCATGAGAAAGTTGTAAACCTATCCAAATCATTGGTGTCCCAGAATTAGAATGATGTGTATTGTTTTGGGTGTCCTAGGTCAGGAAGAATGTCAAGGTCAAAGGAGGATTTCAGAAGGCTTTCACTGAGATAGTAGCAAAGATGAGAGGTTAATAACATAAACTGGTGTCTTTTGCATTCAAACAAAAATGAAGAGTTGAATAGTTCAAGGTTCTCAAAATTGTGAAAGAGTTTGCCAAGGTAATTTTAGCTCAAACAATTTGTGTTTGTTGGTGAGTAGGTAACTGGAGGATATTAATTCAAAAATGAATGAAAGACCTTAGGAGATTGAATATATGTTAAACCATGAAATGCCCTATATAAAAAAAATTGTGAAAGCCCAAGCCATTATACTGTTTTTTGTATTAACAAGAAAAATTCCAAATTGTTTAAACTAAGGCTGATTTGCCATTGGTGTGAGGGACAAAAATAATCCTGCAGGTGCTGGAATCAAAAGTAGACAACAGGAGGCTGGAAGAATACAGGAAGCCTCATCAGGAGGTGGAGAATTCAACGTTTTGGGTATAACCCTTCTTCAGGACTGGAGGTCGGGGTAAAGGGAGCTGCAGATAAAGGGAGGGTGGGGTAGGGAATGGAGAGGGGTGGAATGGTGAGGTAGTGATAGGTGAACACAGGTAGAGGGATGGCCTGTTTGGTCAATGGGAGGAATGAATCCAGCTGTTAGCTAGAAGGAAGAGACGGTCAGAGGAATGGAAGGGAGGAGGTGCGGAGATGGGGGTTGCAGGTGAGTTCCTGGGGGTGCCGGTAGGATGTTGCAAAGGCGAGGGTAGATGTGAGGGTCTGAGTGGTCTCTTTCTGTAAAGTAATAATTTGACTGTGTGTTGGAAGCAAAACTCGTCAGGCAGAAGGCATTGAGCCAGAAATTCTGGTATTCCTTGGTGCTAATGATGCCACTATTATCAGATTTTCAGGGGTTAGAGAGGAGGTTAACACATAGGAGCTTGAAGGTAGTAAGCTCTGAACTACTGTGGATTAATGTGTGTTTTCAGGCATGGTGCGGAAGGGAAGGGTTTAGTGTTTTGGTTATTTGCCTCAGTTCTTGGGTAATAGAATATGTGAATAGAGTGACAGTCAATATAAAAGGGAACGTAACAATCTTCTAATGTGTAAGTAGCAAAAGGGGAAGTGAGTCCGAATAGGCACAAAGAGAGGCAATGTATACATAGAGGCAGAGGCTAGAATGCTTAGCAAATTCTGAAGCAGTATTCTATGTAAGAGGATGCTGGCTAAATATTGGTAGAAGAGAAGATTGTAGAGATGATGAATGGGCTGAAAATTGAAAGGCTGCATGTTCTGGAAAGACTGGCTGGAATATGAGTGGCTGGATAGGTCACCTGTTGAGGATATGTGCATTCCAAGTTGCTAAAGGAGTTGGAATGGGTGCTGGGGTGGCAATTGTGAAAGGGCTTTCCATCATATCTCAATTATAACGATGTTTCATACAATGAAATTAGCAATATGACACTGTTATTTACAAAGGGATGTGAAGATATTTCTAGTGACTTTAGGCCAGTCTGTTTAACATCAATGGTTGTGAAAGTTTTAGAAATAATAATCAAGGAAAAAAATCAACAAGCACTTAGAGAGTTTTGAAATAAGAAAAACTAGCCTGGATTTGTAAAAGTCAGTTCATGCTTGACAAATCTAATTGAATATTCTGATGAAGTAACAGAGAAGGTTGATGAGGGGAATGCAGTTGATGTTATCTATGTGGATTTTAAGAAAGTTACAAAGTACTGCAAATAAACAGAGTTAACAAAATTGAGATCATGGGTAGGAAGGAGTGGCAATTTGGATGAAAAAGAGTCACTTAAGGGCAGAAAAGAGCGAATTGTTTTATTTATTATTTATATAAATGGTCTATTAGAGTATCAAGTAAAATTTCATCATTTGAGAGATGCCAAATTTGGAAACATGGCAAACTGCAAGGATCATACAAATCAATTGCAATATTACATCAGTCACTGAGCAGAATGAACTGTAAAAATGATATTGCACTTGCCAATTCATTTTATATGGTACTGAAATGTTAGGGAGTCTGATGAGTATTGGGATTTATTGGGTATTGGGTCTGTACCAGGATTTATTTTGGGTAATGTGCAAAAAGTTACATTTCTTTTCAATTTTTTAGGAAATGGTTTGGGATTAATTGGACTATATTTCTGTGTGTTTAAAATTCTTTCCAGTGCTATTATAAGTCAAGAATATGTCTATTCTACTTTACTTTCAATTCTTTTGATAATAAACTTGCTCAAACCAAAAAAATTAACATGTGATCTATCAAGCCGCTAGCCTGGTCCAGTGGTAATGTGAGCTGAGATCGCAATGTCAATTAAAAGCAGCTTAGTCTGGCAGGTAACTTTGTTGCTGTCAAGCCAGTGAAAGAAGAATGGGGATCACTCCTTCCTAGGCTGCCTGGAAAGAGAACCTGAAACCGCTTTCTCCATAGTTTTGTATCTCTACATCTATCCTCGGTTTCTGCTCTGTCCAGTGCGTCCCCAGCTATTTCGTAAGGACCTGTTATCCTGGTGCCAGTGAGATCCTGGACTTAGTGGAATATCTGGGCCTATTGCTGAATGCTACCTCTTTAGCCTACTGACAAGTACCCAGTAATGGCTGCTGCTCCTGCTTGGTCCTGTGGGAGTAAAGAGTTTTCAGTCTCTGACTGAGACCATTACACACATAATGTCATCTGAGAGATGAGACAGATTAATCCTATGTCAAACTATTTGAAAGGTCATTGACCTGAAAATCACAATGGGACAAACTGACTAATGGAGGTAGTGTTAACAACCAAAATTTATGCTGAGGTGTTGTAAGCCTGCCTTCTGTGTATAATCCAGCGTTATATCTCTCTATATCATGCTCCTGAATGGTCAAAGTGTACAATAATATTGAAGCTTCAGGCTACTGTCACATTAGCTGAGAGTAAGTTTCAAAATTGGCAAGTATAGTTTGAGAAATTATTGTGACAAGTCTAGATCTGCACAACATAATATAAAATCTCGCACCCAATAATGTCTTGATTAATTACTTGATCATCATTGGATTTGAAAAGGTGCAAAATGGTTTTGTCTTTATACTAGATTTCATAATAGTGAACTAGAAAATTAGATTATAAAATTATTTTTAATCTGCTTAAATTTTAATGGGGATTTCAAGGTTATGAATGTTTTCCTGGTTCATTTCTGAAATATTCTATGTATAAATTGGAGGAAATCTCCCATGGAATTGCAAGATAACTTAATGAGTGGTTGATGTATCAGAACACCAGATATAGCAACAGTATACATCCCAGAGACAGAGGTTCAGATTTTGACTCATTCAAAATCCATTAGTTCTCACAGAATGACAATTGGGCCTGGAGTCTATTGTTCTCTCCCTGTTAGTAGAGAGAGAGACAAGTATTTTGTGTCATGGTGTGTCAGAGTGATATCAAAAGGAATTTATTATCTAGCGTTTTAATTGATTGTAATGTGATTTTACCTGATGTGGCAATGCTATGTTACCTCCTGTAAGATAAAATGGGGATGGATATTGTAGTATTGAAGAATCCAACAGACATTTTTCACCTGTATCTGTCAGATAGAGATATTACATTCTTGGGAAGCTAATGTCTTGGCAAACATTACCATTAGATTACCATGACACATTCAATAGTGTGTCACCTCCAAAATTATCTGAGGTAATGTGGTGCAAATGACCTTTCATACTCTTGAGTCATGTGTTTTGATAGTGATGATGCCATGAGTATGTCTCTTACAGGAGTCATGTGCTTTCATAGTGATGATGCCATGAGTATGTCTCTCTTACAGGTATACAGACATCCTTTCTTTTCAAAGATAGAAACTTATGCCAAAGAGATATATAGGATTGTACGTAGGCAGATGTTGTCAATTTGATAACTATACAAACAGTTATGACCCGACCTGTTGATCATATACCTATCTGGAGCAGTATATAATGTTCCCTGTTATGCTTGTTTGACAACTTGGTTGTCTGGCTGCTGATTGCTGTCCCTCAACATTCCCCACAATCATCTTTGAAGTGTTTTGGTCCTTTTCTTTATGCATGATTGCTGTGCCGTACAATGGTGTGAGTTGGCTCTGTTCCTGTACAATGTAGAACCATGATCTGTAATTGACTTTGCATGATCTGGTGGCATATTCTGGAAACCTTTGCTGGACGTCCAAGTATTAGTATTTCTAACTCGCACTCTCTAGTTGGTGTGCTGTTTTGGTAGCTTGCTGTCTGGTTGCCTGCTGTGCATGGCTTTCATTTTCCTCTGTCTTTGAAGGAGAATGGTCCGTGTCATTTCGTTGCTGGGTATAGTCATTTACACCTTTTTGAAAAATAAATTGTGCTGGTGATCATTGTCTTTTGACCATGAGTGTCATATGAAAATGCAGTCAGGTAAAGCGATGAGTCTTATTTGGTTGTTTACGTTAAGATCCCAGCTGATGGCAGTTCCAGACATGCCAGAATGCAATCCAGTTGGTCACTCTCAGAGGCTATGATGACACAGTGGCTATCTAAAGATTACTTGAATGTTACAAGAAATTCTGACTCAACCAGCCTTTTGGGCAATGAGTTCCAGTCTTGCACAACCTACAGAATGGAAAAAGGTTCTCCTTAACTCCCGTCTTGGCATTGCAGCTGTTACCATAAAGCTATGTCTCCTGCTGATAGACCCAGATTGCTCACAGGAAAGTGTCTTCCTATCCACATTATCTATTAACCTCAACCTTATCCACCTTTATCAGGTCCCCACTCAACCCTTGCTGCTCCAAGGAAAATAACCACAGCCTATCAAGTCTTTCCTGATAGTTCAGCACCTCCAGCTCAAACAGCATCCTGGTGAGGTTCCTCCATGCCCTTTTCTTGTACAATTGCATATTGGGTAGAATGTGTTGACTATTATTGCATGCAGTTGAGGTCTAAATGGCAATCTTTGCAGTTCCAGCATAACATGGCTGCTCTTTTTATTGTGTGCTTTGGCAAATAGAGGCAAGTATCTTGTATGCATTGTTAACCACCTTATGTATCTCAGTGATTTGTGCATATGCACAATAAGATCCCTCTGATCCTCAGTACTTTTCAGGATCTTAACATTTCATGGTGTAATTTCTTGCCTTGTTAGCCCCCGACGAGTGCATCACCTCACACCTTTCCAGGTTGAATTCCATTTAACATGTTAGTTGGCCTATAATACACACCCAACATGTATGTCTGCATCATTTTTGTATTTTCTACTTCTCACCATACATCTTAATTTGATGATCTTTTACCAAGGTATCATCCTTCCTCAGTTCTATAATTGATCTCTTGATCAATATTGTGGACCTTCCTCCAACTTCTAACCTCCTCTCTATCTTGTACGAAAACCATATAAAGAATGTTGAACAGCCAATCTGCCCATGTTTCAGCCAAGACTCAGCCGTTGTTATGATACCGTGTTCCTGCGCATTTATCTATGTCATCAGCTCGTCTGAAGCTCAAGGATGAAGCTTCAGTCAGATTCCATGTGGGTTCAGCTGGAGGTAATCATTAAAAATTTGAGATGTAGCAACAGAAGCACATTTTGGCAAAGAAAACAGAAGTAATGATGGTGAACAATAAGAAATGACTTCCATTCTAACCTGATGAAGAGAGGAGCAAGGCTTCTTCAAGGTGGGCATATGTGGTGGGCATCTTCCTTAATGGTACTGTAAATAACCTAGCTATGTGATTATATGTTTGTAATCCATATCTTTGGGGTCTATACCAACATTCTATTAATTAATACAAATCAACTTTGAGCATGTCAATAAAATCCACTGTGTGGACTGTAAATTGTGACTATAAAAGTTTAGATTTTCTTTTACAATTTTACTTGCAACTTTCTAGAATTTCCACTCTGAGTAGTTGAACAATATTCAAATACACAGCATAATTTAGGTCTACACTCTCTGGCATTTAGAAGAGAGATAGGGCATCACAAGCTGGAGTCTAAATGTAATCTTGGCAGGGTAGACGATGAGGTTGCTTCCTTTGTCAGTTGCAATCTAGAACATAGGCACGAGCTCAGGAGAAAGGTTTGATCAGTTAGGACATAAATGAGGGGGAATTGCTTTACTCAGGATTTCTGAAATTTGGAATGCTTTACCTCAGCTGTCGAGTATCTTCAAGTATCTCGATTGATTTTTGATATCTCAGCGAATTGAGCGAAGCAGGAAATAGGCAGAAAAGTGAAGTTGAGATAAAAGGTCAGTCAGGATTGTAATGAATGGGAAAACAGCTCTCAGAGGCCTGCCTTAACCCTACTTGTTATGTTCCTACATACTTAAGTAATTACACAAATGATTCCAGGTACACAGCTGAGTTTGGCCTCAATATTAACCTTTCAACATCCTTGCACAGGCTGAGTTCTGTTTCTGACTTGTCATTAATTAGACCTTGCTACATTTGTGTGGTCATTGCTGTATCATTTCACTCTTTCATCCGAAAATCAGTGCTATAATTTCACCCTTTCGATCTTGGAATCATCATCTTTGTGCACTACTCTCGATGTGATTTTACTGCTACCATGCTCAGGCAGTTCAGCAGATGGGGTTGTGAATCATGATGTGATACAGTTGCATGTGGAGAATTTAATACCAAACTAATTCTCCATGTTAGCAATGTGATTATCTTTTTTAAAGGAGAGTTTAGATTTCAAACTGGTGGCATATAGGTGTTGTATTATTCTTCTGAAGGGGTTTAAAAATTAACTAGGTCAGTCTTTCATGTGTCAGAGAACATCTGACTGCAAGAACTCCTGGAGGGTCAATGGAAATTTATTTATATTGTGGGTAGGAGAGAGAAAACATTAAGCCATTAGCTGTAGCAGAGTCGAGGATGAGTAGGTTTCTTAAAAAAAAAGATTAGTCAAAAGATTTTCACATCACCTCGAAGGAAACCTGACTAGGGTCAGATGTAAGTATGCTTTCTCCCTGAAAAGCAGATTGTTCAGAAAAATTAAAGAAATAAGTTAGCTCTGTGTAATAGTTCTGTATGTGAAACTTGCAGGTTTTATTTCAAAAACCTTCTTTATTTATTCTGGCTGAGAGACGCTAAGATCCGGGTTGTGAGCATTGAAGAAAATGGCTTCATAGCTCACAGGATAGGAACTGACAAGAGGCAGTTAAGTCAGATTTGATAGTGAAGGGAAATTTCTCTGGATTTTCGGTATCTGTAAAGTGATGGGTTTGGTCATGCATTTTGTTTTGCTATGTGTTTTGATATTTTTCAAGCTGTTATATTTAGATTGGTTTGATTTAGGTTTATTAGACAAAATAAGATTTGCAGGTGTTAGAATTAACTAAGCTATTGATGCAAATGGAAAAACTTAGAAGAGAAAGGGAATTAAAATGAGTGGTGGAAAGGGACATAGACTTTCAAAAATTTGAATCTGAGAGAGGGTAAAGAAAAATTATATAAAAAGCTTGAGATCAGAAGGGATAAGGAAATTAGACAACATAGTTAGGAAGGATAGGAAGGAGTAGCTTGGAGGATGATTCTGATTCCACTGAGGCATTTGATTTAATTGAGAATCTATGCTTAACATCTAATTTTAGTGAATATAGAGTTGAAAGATATTTCACTTTATTTGAAAAGGTAGCTGGACAGATAATATTAATGTTACCAAGTGGTTTGACAGGTACAGTTGTGAATATATGTAAGGTTGACAGAAGAACAATCTGCAGATTATGAATGTATTTACAAAACAGTACTCAACAGGTGTAAGCTTCCCCCTGAAACTTATCAATTAAAATTTGGGACTACAAAAGAGAATCGCAAACAGACATTTGTAGAATTTGAAATGGAAAATGAAATTCTGTGGAATCAGTGGTTTTGATCATATAAGCTAGAGGAAAAAAAAGGGAAATTATGACCATAGAAGAATTCAAAAATGGCATTCTGCAATCTAAAAATGTATTTAACCGAGCAACTAGAATCAAATATCCAAAAAGCAGCAGATGCCTGTGATATCTTACACAGACAGTTACAAATGGAGAGATGGTCATATGGGAATCAACAAGGAAATTGGAAGAAAAGGTACTAGTTTTATAGCAAATGACAGGAATGCCAAAGTAATAAAGGAGAAAGGGTGAAACCAAAATGCAACATAAAGAAAATTACATGCTTCCATTGTAACAACACTGGACATACTGGATATCCATTGCTGGATAAAAGAGTGACTTTGTAGGTGCAGAATTTGCAGTTGGATTACATATTCATATTGAAATAATTTTATGATGGGAAATTACCTGGCTCGTTGGCCTCAGTGAAGGTGGTGAAACAGCCAATGGAGGTAAAAGAAACAGAGATGTGACAGAACGTGTTGATTTTGGCCATACTGTGTTGTGGTTGGATCTCTGTTGTGACTCTTCTTCTTCCTGTCTAAGTCTATGATACAAGGGGCTGACACTGAGACAGTCTTCTTTTATAAAAATTCAGCAAACTGATCCTGAAATGACAGTTATACCAAACAGCTTCAGAAATTGAACCAGAACCAATTAGTGGGGAATTGTTATTTGACAGACAAAAATGCCACTGAGAATACAGACAATAAATGGACAATGCTCCATCAGGTGATGGGTCCATTTGAGTATTGTAATGAAATTTTACAAGTTGCTCATTAAATTACAATGGCAGGTCACTTGTGTGTTCAAAAAAGATAGGCCAAAATAGATTACCGGTAACTGCAAAACCCTAATTATTAATTGCACCTGCTCCTTCATTTCTGATTCCTGCTTTCCATCAACCATTTAATAGCGTTGTTGTAGATTGTGTAGGACTCCTTAAACCTTGAGCATGAATCAGTATCTTTAAATGGTTATTGATGCTTCAACATGACTTCCTGATGTAGTGTTTTTCGGAAAGATAGTTAGTTCAATTTGTTTTTTACAAGGTAGGTATGGATGTCTCAAAGAAATATGATTTGTGTTTAAAAATTTTTGTCCCAAATAGGCAAATAAATTATAACTAATTTGTGAATGAAATAATGTACAACTTTTGCTTATCACCATAAGCTCAAAGTGCATTGGGAAGCTGGCATCAAACTTTGAAGAGCATGATTGAAGCTTGTTGTGGAGAATCCCAATGACTGGGACAATAGAATGTCTTTGAGGTTATCTTGTGACACAGAGGTACTGGCACTCTTGGAGCAAGAGACTTCGGTGCAAGTCCCACCTGCTCCAGCGATGTGTAATAACATCTCTGAATAGATTGATTAGTAACATAGGTTAGATTAATAAAAGAGAATTCCTTTGGTTTTTCTTTGCCATGAAGGATGCATATGTTTTGACCAAGAAAGATCCTAAGAGTGCTCAACTGATGACGAAAATGAGAAAAAGTATAAAGGAAAATTGCGAGATGTTTTGCGTCAAGGCTCCCAAAACTTTGGTGTCAGTCTCCACAAGGATATTATAATGTTGCTGTACTAACCTCTTAGTTGTCTATTGAACCTGCCACAAGTTAAGATTAATACTTAAAAAGAAACAATTACTCAAATTAAGAGATTTATGCTCCTACAAAGCTGATCTCTCTCTCCCGCCTGGAAAGATGATATACAAATTGTAAAGTTTCATGTCTTCAGAAATTGGATTGTGTGAGACTGACATGATTTAAAATGTATTATGTTCCCTTTTAACTATTTTAATTTCCTCTCTCTTAATTCAATCTTTTGTTTTCTCTGTTTAATTCTTTCTATACTTAATCAACACTACTTCATCTTCCTTCTATATGACTCTTCACTTTTCCTCAATCCTTTAATTTTTTAGGTTTAGGAGTGAGTCTGCTGATTCTACTATTCTCCAAGAAATGCCATTGTCTTCATTCCATCAGCCTTTGAATTTGCATTTCCAGTAATTTATTGGGCAGAAAGATTTTGAACTGAAGATCAAAGGGTAACAATATCTAACTAATAGTTTGCACAGGGAGATGCTTATTCTGGTATACTTGTGGCCTTGTCCTTCATAGGTAGTGAAGAGCAATATTTGGTTAGAACAGCAAATTGGGGGATCTCCCAATAAGTGGAAAGTGGAAGTTAGCTGTGGCCATTTATATGCTGGAGGGTAGCTAAATGGCAGGAGGCACCATTTTACATTCAGCTGTATTCTTGTAATGGCAATCTTATAGGAGATGCTGGAAGATGTCTGTTTTCTACAGGAAAGAGCTATGCTTTTCACTGGAATGATGTTGAGGTACAATTTCAGGACATGCTTCAGATAACATGAACAATATGAGACTAATTAGGACAGTCTGTTACCATTTGAACGATAAACAGAAATTATTGAAATTATCTGATCTTGTGAGACAACAATGTTCATTCTATTGTTGACTTTTTCATTTGCAAACATTACATTGCATATTGATGACCAGCTACTTCCTTCAGTTAATACCTGACCACATCCACAGAAGGAATGATGACTGAACTCAAAACATTACTTCTTTATCTAGCAGTAACAGCTAATGGCATAGAATAGTACAGCTGTTAGCAAATTGTTTAAAAATTAAAATAATTGACTTTTTTTCACTCTGTTTATATTCTTCCTAACAAGGAAAACAGGAGATACTTTACTGATATCAAGTAGATAGCTTTAAAATTGCCACAGTTATTTTGTATCCTGGATACCTTGATGACTTTACGGATCTCCAGTCAGCTTTTGTGAATCAGCGATTACAGCATGCGCGAGAGCAGCAGCCTGTGAAAATGATACTGTGCAAAATTGTCATCATTTGGGGCATTCAACTACAGCTATTTATAAGCAAATTATAGTCTTTGGTACGATCATGGCACAATTTGAATATTGTGCAGCTTTTTATTTAATTTGAATGTTATTTCAGTAGAAGAATAGCATGGACTTGCCACCTGTTTTGTACTTACTCTGTTTTTTTTGTTTGAAAGATTACATAGAATGAAATAGGAAATAATGAATTGGAAAGAGGCTATTCGGCTCAACAGGTCTATGCTGATGTTTTTCACAGCCTTCTCCCACATTACTACTTCTCTTCTATCAACATAACCTTCTATACTTTATCATGCTTGCCCTTATCTTGCCCTTAAATGCATATATGCAATTCACCCCAACTTCTCCAAATCTTCCATATCTTCACCACCCTCTGAACAAATATTTCTTTCTTATTTATCAATGATTGATTATTTTCTTCTGCTAGTTTTGGAATCTGTCATAAGTAAAACATCTTTCCTTTCAGACCTCTAGTTCAGGGCATCTCTCGGTTGTTACTTTTTGAAGGAAAAGAGCTAATTTTCTTGAATCTTTCCAGTTAGGTGTACTGGATTAGTTTGTAATTACACACGGATCTTTATTATGCTTTTTCTACTGCTTCTCCTTTTTGGGAGAGGGAGATCAGAACATTATATATGATTGTAAGTTTAATCCAATCAAGACTCAATGCAGATTCAGCAGAACTTGCCTGCTTTGAATTCTCTTCCTCAAGTGCTTTGCTTCCTTTTATGACTGTTGGTGTTTTTAGTGATTTGTGAATCTGTTCCCTCCAAAACCTGTGCCTACATTGAATCTTTAATTGCATTTATATTCTTAATTTCTTAAGTGCAAGTGCTCCCTTAATCTCTTCGAAAAAAAAATTGCTCTGTCAAAAGACCCTGGGCCAATGGGCTGAGGAGTGGCAGATAGAGTTTAATTTGGATAAATGTGAGGTGCTGCATTTTGGAAAGGCAAACCGGTGCAGGACTTACACACTTAATGGTAAAGTCCAAGGGAGTGTTGCTGAACAAAGAGACCTTGGAATGCAGGTTCATAGCTCCTTGATCATGGAGTCTCAGGTAAATAGGATTGTGAAGAAGGTGTTGGGTATGCTTTCCTTTATTGGTCGGAGCATTGAGTATAGGAGTTCGGAAGTCATATTGCAGCTGTACAAGACATTGGTTAGGCCACCGTTGGAATATTACATGCAATTCTGGTCTCCTTCCTATCGGAAAATACTGTGAAACTTGAAAGGGTTCAGAAAAGATTTACAAGGATGTTGCCAGGGTTGGAGGAATCGAGCTATAGGGAGAGGTTGAATAGGCTGGGGCTGTTTTCCCTGGAGTGTCGGAGGCTGAGGGGTGACCTTACAGAGATTTATAAAATCAAGAGGGGCATGGATAGGATAAATAGACAAGGTGTTTTCCCTGGGGTTGGGGGAATCCAGAACAAGAGAGAATAGGTTTAGAGTGAGAGGGGAAAAATTTAAAAGGGTCTTAAGGGGCAAATTTTTATGCAAAGGATGGTACATGCAAGGAATGAACTGCCAGAGGAAGTGGTGGAGGCTAGTATAATTACAAAATTTAAAAGGCATCTGGATGGATATATGAATAGGAAGGGTTTAGAGGGATATGGGCCAAGTGTTGGCAAATGCTACTAGATTAGGTTAGGGTATCTGGTCGACATGGACAAGTTGGATTGGAGGATCTGCTTCTGCACTGTACATCTCTATGACTCTATGACTCTTCTAAAGAATGTGCCAACTACTCAAATCCTAGATGTATCACCAGAGAAGCCAAGCAAGCTTCCCTTACCCCCAATACTTCCCAAGTCTTATTGATAGTTACCCTGCACATGGTTGCCTCTCTGATTTTTTTTTTGTCAAGTGTGTGTAAATTTAGAGAAACTGAAAAAAATTGCAATGAGGGAATGAGTGTGTTAAATACACATACTCTGACCAATGCATTCCTGAATTGGCCAAGCGTGACCTATGCACAAGGACCTCTGTGAAGACGTAGTGCCTAGTGATATTTTTCTCATTAATAGATACCTTCTGGAGGTGCTGTACTCACAGCAGTGCCATTATGAATGCAACTGCTGGCCCATAAGCCTTTTGGAGATAACTAAAACCTTCATGTTTATATCCAAGATGGTGGCATAGTGGGGCACCCAAGCCAGACCTCCTCCACTCCATTTATTTTCTTTTTTTCTCTATTTTCCCCCTTTCTACTTAACTCTGACTGTGACGGCATTGGCGATGGCACGTTGAGCCAGTGAGGACACGATGTGAAGCACACTGCAGGCTCAAAGTGAGGCCAAGCATGGACTTGAGAGACTCTGGCCTCAAGGTGTATCCCAGTGCAGACTCCCAGCCTCGAGGTGAATCCCAGTGCAGATTCCTGGCTTCGACGTGAATCCCAGTGCAGAATCCCGGCCTCGAGGTGAAGCTCAGTGCAGACTCCTGGCCTCGAGGTGAAGCTCAGTGCGGACTCCCAGCCTCGAGGTGAAGCCGCAGTGCAGACTCCCAGCCTCGAGGTGAAGCTCAGTGCGGACTCCCAGCCTCGAGGTGAAGCCGCAGTGCAGACTCTCAGCCTCGAGGTGAAGCTCAGTGCGGACTCCCAGCCTCGAGGTGTATCCCAGTGCAGACTCCCGGCCTCGAGGTGAAGCCCCAGTGCAGACTCCCATTATCCCAGTGCAGACTCCCAGTCTTGAGGTGAAGCTCAGTGCAGACTCCCAGCCTCGAGATGAAGCCCCATTGTGGACTCCCAGCCTCGAGGTGATGCTCAGTGTGGACTCCCAGCCTTGAGGTGAAGTCCTAGTGTGGACTCCCAATCTCGACATGAATCCCAGTGCAGACTGCCAGCCTCGAGGTGTATCCCAGTGCAGACTCCCAGCCTCGAGATGTATCCCAGTGCAGACTCCCAGCCTCGACATGAATCCCAGTGCAGACTCCCGGCCTCGACGTGAATCCCAGTGCAGATTCCCATCCTCGAGGTGTATCCCAGTGCAGACACCCGGCCTTGAGGTGTATCCCAGTGCAGACTCCCGTCCTCGCCATGAATCCCAGTGCAGACACCAGGCCTCGAGATGTATCCCAGTGCAGACTCCCAGCCTTAAGGTGTATCCCAGTGCAGACTCCCGTCCTCGCCATGAATCCCAGTGTAGACACCAGGCCTCAAGGTGTATCCCAGTGCAGACTCCCAGCTTCAAGGTCAATCACAGTGCAAACTCCCACCCTCGAGGTGAATCCCAGTGCAGACTCCCACCCTCAAGGTGAAGTTCCGTGCGGACTCCTAGCCTCGAGGTGAATCCCAGTGCAGACTCCCACCCTTGAGGTGAATCCCAGTGCAGGCTCCCACCCTCGAGGTGAATCCCAGTGCAGACTCCCACCCTAAAGGTTAATCCCAGTCCAGACTCCCACCCTCGAGGTGACGCTCAGTGCGGACTCCCACCCTCGAGGTGAATCCCAGTGCAGACTCCCAGCCTCGAGGTGAAGCTCAGTGCGGACTCCCGTCCTCGAGGTGAAGTTCATTGCGGACTCCCACCCTCGAGGTGAATCCCAGTGCAGACTCCCAGCCTCGAGGTGAAGCTCAGTGCGGACTCCCGTCCTCGCCATGAATCCCAGTGCAGACTCCCAGCCTCGACGTGAATCCCATTGCAGACTCCCAGCCTCGAGGTGAAGCTCAGTGCGGACTCCCAGCCTCGACGTGAATCCCAGTGCAGACTCCCACCCTCGACGTGAATCCCATTGCAGACTCCCAGCCTCGAGGTGAAGCTCAGTGCGGACCCCCAGCCTCGAGGTGAATCCCAGTGCAGACTCCCAGCCTCGAGGTGAAGCTCAGTGCAGGCCATCTATTCCGCCTGCATTTATTTTCTTGTTGTCTTTCTTTGCTTTAGAAGGACTGTAATGCTAAACTTTTAACTTTATTTCTTTATTTTTCTATTGTATATCTTAGATTTTGTACCTCAGCACCTTTGTACCTTAGTGCTGGAAATGGTGAGTTTGTACACCATTTGCTGTACTCCTGTATCCCTGCACTTGAGTACAAATGACAGTAAACCCTAATTCTAATTCTAAAACCTAAACTTACTTGTTTGGTAAGCAGACACATTCCTCTCAAGGTCAGTTTTAATCAATTAAGGAAGGCAAAGTGATCAGGGTGTGTGCACCAGATAAATAGCAAGCCAGCCAAAGTCAAACGTATCTTGTCAGAGTGTCTACAAAATTTCTTATTTAAATTGGGACACAGCAGACCACCTAACAAAATTGAAAATATTTAAACAGTAAGGAAGGGGCATGCTTTTAAATGTTGCATTTTGATTAACAGCTTGACCGTAAGATGTGGAGGAGAGGTAGGCTATTTGGCCCATCAATTCTGCTCCACCATCGAATGAGATCATGGCTGATCTGATAATCTTCAATGTCCCAATCCTGCCTTTACCTCATACCCCTTGATTCCTCTACTGATTACAAATCTGTCCATTTTAACCTCAACACAGGGGCTCAATCTCTACAGTCCTGTGCAGTGAAGAATTCCACAAATTCATTGCCTCCTGAAAGAAGAAATTCCTCCACATTCCAGTCTTAAATAGACAACCCTTCATTGTCAGATTGTGCCATTTGGTCCTGGATTCTCTTAACAGAAGAAATTTACCCCAGCATTTACCTTGTCCAGCCACCTAAGAATTTATATGCTTTAATAAGGTCACTTCTCATTCTTCTAACTAGAGGGCATAGGTTTAGGGTGAGAAGGGAAAGATTTAAAAGGTACAACTTTTTCACATGAAAGATGGTGCGTGTATGGAATGAGCTGCCAGAGGAAATGGTGGAGGCTGGTACAATTACAACATTTAAAAGGCATCTGAATGGGCATATGAATAGGAAGGGTTTAGAGGAATATGTGCCAAGTGCTGGCAAATGGGATTAGATTAATTTAGGCATAGACAAAAATGGATTGAAGAGTCTGTTTCTGTGCTGTACATCTCTATGACTCCATTGAGTACAGATTTCAACCTACTCTTCTACTTCTCCCAGAGTAAACCTAGTGAGCTATCTCTGGACAGCCTCCAATGCCATTATATATTTCCTTACATCAGGGACCAAAGCTGTTTCTGCTATTCGAGGCCCAATAAGTGCCTTGTTTAGTTTCCATATATTTATACTCAATTCCTTTGAAATAAAGGCAACCATTCCATCTGCCTTCCCTATTACCTGCTCAACTTGTATATTATCTCTTTGTGATTTAAACAGAAAGATAACCAAATCCTGCTCTGTTGCAGCTTTCTACAGTCTTTCTTACTTTAAATAATATTCAACCCTTCTGTTCTTCCTGCCTATGTCTATAACCTCGCATTTTTCTTTACTATAGTCCCTGTGTGAAGTTTTTGTCCCATTCATTTAAACTTGTCTCTTCTCCCTTTGTAGATTTGGCATCCTCATTACTTGTCTTTCCATCTGTAATTGTGCCAGCTGAAAGCTTGGAGCTAGTGCATTCATTTTCCTCAGTCAAGATTAGAGTTGTGCTGGAAAAGCACAGCAGGTCATGCAGCATCCGAGGAGCAGGATAATCGACGTTTCGAGCAGGAGCCCTTCATCAGGATTCCTGACCTGCTGTGCTTTTCCAGCACCACTCTAATTTTGACTCTGATCTCCAGCACCTGCAGTCCTCACTTTCGAAGATTAGAGTTGTGCTGGAAAAGCACAGCAGGTCATGCAGCATCCAAGGAGCAGGATAATCGACGTTTTGAGCAGGAGCCCTTCATCAGGATTCCTGATGAAGGGCTCCTGCCCGAAACGTCGATTATCCTGCTTTCCTGGATGCTGCCTGACCTGCTGTGCTTTTCCAGCACCACTCTAATTTTGACTCTGATCTCCAGCACTTGCAGTCCTCACTTTCGCCTCATTCATTTTCCTTATCCAAGTCATTGATATGCATTGTAAATAATTGTGCGCCAGCACTGATTCCTGTGGCACTCTACTAGTTACTGGTTGCCATTCTGAAAATGTCCCCCATATCCCAACTCTGTCTTCTGTTACTTAGTCAATACTCTCTCCATACCAATATATAACTCCTCAACACCCTAGGCTTTTATCTGAAGAAATATTGTCATGTACGGAACCTTAGTAAATCCCTTCTGAAAATCCAAATAAATTACATTTACTGGCTTTGCTTTATCTATCCTGCTTATTTTCTCTTTAATCAATTTTCATAAATATGTCTGACATGATTTCACATTCATGGAGCCATGCTGTGCTTTGTTTGATTATAAGAATATAGGAATGTGAGTAGACCATTCAGTCCCTCCAGCTTACTCCACCATTCAATGAGATCATTAATCTGTGGTCTAGCTATATATTTGCCTTTGCCCCATATACCTTTTGCTTCATAAAATGTATCTATTGCAGATTTAAAATTAACAACTGCTCTAGCACCCACTGCCATCTGTGGAAGAGAGTTCTAATTGTTTACCACCTTTCGTGTCGAGGTGTTTTCTACCAACTCTCCGAGAATGGTTGGGCTCTAATTCTCAGACAATGTCCCCTAGTTTTAGAATCCCCGACCAATTGAAATATTTTATCTACCCTATCTTTTGCTGTTAATATCTTGAATCATTCCTTAACCTTCTAAATTCTATAGAAAACAACCTTCATTTTATAATCTCTCTTCATGACTTAACCCTTGAAGTCTAGATATCATTCTTGTAAATCTATATTGTACTCTGTCCAAGGCAAAAACATCCAAAATATATGTGGTGCCCAGATCTGCTCACATTATTCCAAGTGGGGTCTAATAAGGGTTTTATCCAACGGCAGCATAACTTCTGCATCTCTGTACTCCTGTCCTCTAGATATAGAGGCCAGCATTCCATTATCTTTCTTGATTATGATCTGCACTTACTTGTAAATGCTTTGTTATTGCATCCTGTGCAATAGATTCAAACACTTTCCCAATGACAGATGTAAAACCACTGACTTAATGTTTCCTGTGTTTTGTTTTAGTTTCCCTCCTTCTTTGAATCAGGGTGTTTTGTTGACAGTTTTCCAATCCTACAGGAATTTTCTAGAATCTAAGGACTCATGGAATTCTACTGCCAGTGTATCAGTTATCACTATAGCTACTTTCTTTAAGTCCTAGGATGTAAGCATTGCTTATCAATTCAACTTAAAGCTTGGCAGTTTCAAGGGAGCAACAACATTGTAATTCAAGGAGAATGCAAGCCTGGTCATTAACTCCCCCATGTACGACAGTCTCTGTTAAAGAAAAGTTTAGGAACTGAGCTGGACAGGATGGAGCAAGATAGAATCCTTAGAATACAGGAACACACAGACTGGTAACACGCTTTATGAAGAAAGATGGATCTTTGAGACTATATCTTGACTTAAGATGAACCAGGAAGACTCTTGAGAGATTACTGGCTGGTTGACAGCAGGAACACTGAAATCCTTGTTAATAACTAAGATGCATGTCAAAAACACTATGCGAATCTGGCACAAAGATCCAAAGCCACATGAAGTCGCTTTCTATTCTTGGTTCAACATTGCCTTTTCCATGTTCGTAGAAATGACTGCATCTTCATTATCGACGACTGCATCAAATACCCCATCATTCATCGATTGCACAATTTGTTAAGCACAACTGTTGCACATGCTGAGCTCTATTTTTCAGATGTTTGGCACCTCTGGAGAGATTACAATGGACAATCAGCTGCAATTTATTGTTGAGCCATTCTAAGAATTATGTGAATAATGGAATATCAATCTCATGGCTACTTTTTCACATAATCTAGCTCAAAATGCATGATTTGCATAGTGAAAAGTCTGATTCTCACATGTACACAAGCAAGATCTACACATTGACTGAGGTTATCATGAAGGACATTTCTTCTCAACCTATTCCCTCGCCAGAACGTGATGACCTTTGGGTTAAACCACCATCAGTCTTCTCTCTGTCGAAAGAGAACAGCCCATGGTCTGGTAGAACTATGGTGACTTTACCTTAGTATTCCTGTAAATATCCAGCAACATCAAAACCTTTGACGTTACGTCTTTTTTACAGCAGTATTCACAGACTTTGTACTGTACTTCATCTACAATCTATTGGAAAAAGTGAGGACTGCAGATGCTGGAGATCAGAGTTGAGAGTGTGGCGCTGGAAAAGTGCAGCATGTCAGGCAGTATTTGAGAAGCAGGAGAATCGATGTTTCGGGCATAAGGAATTGACATTTCCTGATGAAGGGCTGATGCCCAAAACGTTGATTCTCCTGCTCCTTGGATGCTGCATGACCTGCTGTGCTTTCCCAACACCACATTCTTGACTACAACTATTGGTGGTAATTAAAACCATTGTAATGTTACTCTGTTGGTCCCAGCAAGAAAATATAACTCCTTTTGCAGATCCATAGTAAAATGTTGCTGGGCTGCAGAAAGGAAGCATGATTCATTCACATTTTACCATAAGCATTCCCATGTTCTTTTAGCTATTTAAAAAAAACAATTAAAATCTGACCTCATTATTAAAAACTTCCTTAGGGAAAATGAAGTGCCTCAGCTGAGGAGGTGCAAGTTATTAGAATTATTTAGGTCATATTTTGTACCTTTGCCTGTATCTTGGGAAATATAACACTCCTGCTCTGTTTCCCCTCTGACAAATACAGCTGGAATCAACAATACTTCATGGGGCCAGTTGAGTGGAGAGATGCCCATCTGACTTCTGTGTGGCACAATGTGGTTACAGCACTGTACTGTAGGCCCATACCTGATTTATGTTGATGTTCCTTTCATTACAAAATCTATCTTTTAACTATTTCAATGCACAAACTGTGAAAAAAATTTACTTTTTTGTCTTCTGCCAGAGGGTAAATACTAAGTATTTGCGAACTGATATAGATTAATAATAGCAGTTTCAAAGCAGAGAGATTTTGGATGCAGATCGTTGCTCTGAAATATTTCAAATCTTTTTCCACACACGAGCAGCACAATGGTTCAGTGGTTAGCACTGCTGCCTCACAGTGCCAAGGATTCTGATTGAGTTCCACCTTTGGCTGTGGAGTTTACACATTCTCCACGTGGGTTTCCTCTGGGTGCTCCAGTTTCCTCCCACAGTCCAAGGATGTGCAGACTCAGTGGATTGGCCCTGCTAAATTACCTATTGTGTCCAAGAATTGCAGGGTAGGTGGATCAGTCATGGTAAATGTGTTGGGGTGGGTCTAGGTGGGATGCTGTTTGGAGGGTCTGTGGACTCAGTGGGCTGAATGGCCTGCTTCCACATTGTAGGGATTCAATGGTTCAAATGTGAATTGATTTCAATCCCAGTTCACCAACTGACACCGTAGTGTTTTGGAGATAAAATATGAGATTAGTTGTTTTAAAATAATGCAAGCAGAAAAGCTAGACTGTGCTACAATTTGTTCTCACTTCCACACATTAATCTTGCATCAGAGCAAAATGACACTTTTCATAACAGACTGAATCATCTATGAACTCAGATCTACACCAAAGAATATGCTGAAAATGCCCAAATGTGCCACATTGTCATGTTAGTCCCTGGAGATATTGGTGGTTGTCCACCATCTCTTCATATCTTCTTCCAAGGGTGGCATTGTGCACAGTTAGACCAATACATGTTATGAAAATGAAAAGTTTGATTTATTTGCAAATAGCAGAACACAAGTAACTGAGATGTCCCTTGCGGTACAGAACTTAATACTTAAACAATAATCAATTCCACAACTTATAAATTGTAGAATCAAATGATCACAGAGGAAGCCCTTCAGCCCATCGAGTCTGTACAAATAAAATATACTATACCTACACTGAGGTAAAAATAATGACTGCAGATGCTGGAAACCAGATTCTGGATTAGTGGTGCTGGAAGAGCATCGCAGTTCAGGCAGCATCCAAGGAGCAGCGAAATCGACGTTTCGGGCAAAATCCTTTATCAGGAATCATTCCTGATGAAGGGCTTTTGCTCAAAACGTTGATTTCGCTGCTCTTTGGATGCTGCCTGAACTGCTGTGCTCTTCCAGCACCACTAATCCAGAATATGCCTACACTTGTCCCACTTTCCCTCCCTAGGCCCATAACATTGAATGTTGTGACACTTCAAGAGATCATCCAAGTTCCTTTTAAAGGTGGTTAGGTTTCCCTCCCAGGCACAGAATTCCACACTCCCACCATCCTCTGGGTGAAAAAAGCTTTTCCCCAAGTCCTCTTTGAACCTCATATCTTTCACTTTAAAATTATGACCTCTTGTTATCGACCTTTTGACGCAGGGGAACAGTTGCTTTCTATTAACCCTGTCCATGCCCCTCATAGTCTTATAAACCTCAGTCAGGTCCCCCTTAATCCTCTCTGCTCCAAAGAAAACAACCCAAGTTTATCTAGCCTGCCTTCATAACTGAAGTGCTCCATCCCAGACAACATCCTGGTGGATCTCTTTTGAACCCCCTCCAATATAATCACATCCTTCCTATTGTGTGGTGACCAGAACTTCACACAGTACTCTAGTTGTGGTTTCAACAAAGTTCTTTACAGTCCAGCATAACCTCCCTGCTCTTATAATCTATGCCAGAACAGATAAAGGCAAGCATCGTGTGTGCCTTCTTAACTGCCCAATCATTTGACCTGCCACCTTCAGTGATTGTGGACAAGCATCCCAAGATCCCTCTGTTCCTCTGAATGGCACAACATTAGGAAGCTCATTGAATACTCCATTGTCTTGTTCCTTCTTCCAAAGTGCATCACCTCATATTTATCATAAATGCCCTTTGTGGAAGATATTTCCAACACAGCTTTTGATAAATAATGTAAATGATGAAAAACCAGCAATATTGAATAGAATTGAATCGAAGCTGTGTTCAAAGTTCTTGCCTTAAGCTGAGGAGAAACTTTCAAGTCACGATTTACACTGTGAAGAACAAACATCACCAGTCATGCTTCAACTTGGTTTACAGCTTGGAAGGTGAGGTGTTAATTATGTCAAGGCATATGTGTTTTCCTCCCAAATTTTTTTTAGCCATCAGGGAGAAGTTGAGTTTGCCTATTGCTATGGTCCATTGATTAGCATACAATCCCATTATAGAAAGATTACCCTCACCACCTGCCAACTCTGACTTAATTAAAATCGGACACAGGGAATGGCATTAATAAAGGGAATCCTTTTGGTTGATTGTATAGGTTGGCCATCATTATACAGAAACACTGAGCATCTGTTAGAAATTCCCTGATTGAAATCATATTTAGCCAATGTACCTAATGTCATATTACAATATAATATATAAATCCCCAACTTGGCTCTATTTATTCCCATGTCACCCAGGCAATCACAAGAAGATTAGTTTGATGACGTAAATGTTGATGATTATTCCACATTTACCTCCAATGTTTTTAGTTAAAAGATGGGGTGTGTTTGATTCCAGTGGCTGTCTTTGGTCCAAATCAGATCAACCATTTGATGGGAATGAACTGAAACATTTAGTATCACTGACCTTATATGTGAGTGGCCACTGGGCGATTACAGAATTTGATCTTGAAAGATGCTTCGTTACAGAATGGCACACAGCCCCTAGAACTTACTGAAGCTCCAAGACACAGACCAACTTTCAGTCCTGTTTACTCTTCTATTTTACCTTCTGTTCACCATCACATCTAATGGAGTACAGGAACTACCTTGTAAGATGTGACTGATGAAATGAACTGGTATTAACTCCTCCTGACTGAAAAGATTCTTTCACCTTGAGTGTGTCCTCAGTTTGCCCACTTTCAGCTGACATTCAGTCACTGGAGTGGCTATGGGGTGATGAGGTTATTCTGTGAATAGGCAGCTTCTGATATCCATTCAATACTACAGGCAGAGCTGGTTTCTGCCACAAACCCGTGTTGAAAGAAACCACTGGCATCTTGCAGATGTGTTTCCATTGTCTTTACTGGCTGGGTAGGGCTCTCCACTGTCTGCTCCACAGCATGACAAGAGAAAGAAGCCGGAAGCTGGATTTAGAGAGGATCTGGAACACTCCTTGGAGAATTGAGAGGAAGAAGGGGATGCTCCGGAAGCACCAAAATATTGGAAAAAGAATGCCAAAATTGCCCAGTTCTAATGGCAATTGGCAGGCTCGCATAGCTGCAAGGGCCACATTGATTCAACAACACTTCACTCGGGCAGGTCTTAGTCTGATAAAGGGATGAATTAGTGACCAAACTTCTATCTGAGAAGGAGCATATCTGGCCAAAACATATGGTGTTCCTGCTGTCACTCAAGGACATGGAGTTTAGTATCTCTCCTGCTCCCAGTTAAGCACCACATCACAATATGGAATTGCAGCATGTTCAGGTCCCCTCCCACACTCAGTGCCACTGTAACCGTCATATCACTTTTGATATCAACCTTAAATAACTTAAATGCCTGATTTCCAAATCCAATTGTAAGAGGAGAAATGAAAGATGGAGACTTCCATCCAGTGTGGCATATTGGGATCTTGTCCACATTTGTAGGGTGCTTCCCCTGTAATTGAGGATGAGTGGAAGCTGCCTGCTCAATGTATTTGCATTTCACTGTGTTGTTGATGACTTCTGTCCTCATCATGGAGGTGCCCACGGGCGGTCATCCAGAGGCTGCTGCACCCATACCATTGGCAGTGACAGCCTCAGCTCCAGAGCCCTACAGCATGAGTGTGCCCTGGAGAGTGATGGGTGAGATGGTGCTAGTGTCTCCTGAGGGATAGCCACTGATCAGCTTCTTGAACTGGCTCAGCTCTGTCATGATAGTCTGGGTGAGGTCATTAACCTGGAGGCTGCTGCCATTCATTTCTCAAATCTGTGAGATAGTGACACTGTGCCTTCAATGCAGGCATGTGTGTAACTGTTTTGGTGGATGTTAGGACATTGCCCATGAATCCCTCTTCATCTTGTTACATATGGGCCTTCAAAGAGTTTGGTCATGAATGGAAGCACTCATGCTGAAATTTGAGAGTTATAAGAACATTACTTTGCCTTCTCAATGGCTTTGCAGTTCCTTGTAAATTTTCAGCGAGGGAGAACTCATTGTGCTGGAGGAAGTGGCTGATTGGGTTTTGACCATGGACCAGTACCTTTACCCAGCAGGATAAGACTGAGTCTATCTTCTCGAAGGGACTGCTTGTTGTAGGCCTGGTCCTCATTACTGACTGCTGTAATGTTTTTAACTGGCTGTATCATTGTTCATGATGAAGTATGATTACTGCCACCATTTTCTTTTGAGGGTGGGGATCAGCAGGACCTGCTTGTTCTGGTGTGGTAGAGGAAAATGACTTGCTAATTGAATAACTAGGGGGTTTGGCTTTAAACCAATATGTGGGTTATTGCATGTTAGCAATTAAGTGAAAGGTACACTGTGTGATGGAAACTTTAGGGTGCACACACATAACTTATTACAAGCTTGTATTTCTGGTTTTTGACTTTGTAACTTATGGGCTTTCTGTGTACCTGAAATTCACAATTACATTTTAAGTATTACTGTATCCATGGTAACTTCTTTTAAAACAGTTTTGAGACCTGGCTTTGGAGTGATTGGGTTTGTATGCACCACAAATGTATTTTTGTTTTGCTTATTTTCCCCTTCATAAGTCCATGTTGAATGAAACTGGTTTCATTTTGTAAATATCCAGTGACCACATCCTTTTTAATGGTATTTTCTTCACCGTTGACACTGAGCTAATAGGTCTGCAGTTCTGTTTCAATTCCTCTTTTCTTAAACAGTAGAATTACATTTGCAGCCTTCCAATGTTCAGGCACCATTGCTGAATTAATAAAATTTTGAAAAATGACCAGCAGTGCATGCACTATCTCTGTAATCATCTATTTTAACGCTCAAGAGTGAAATTCATCAGGCACTGGGATTTGACAACTTCCAGTCCCATTAATTTCTCCAAAACTACTTTCTTACTAATACTAATTTCTTGCAGTTCCACATGAGATCTGTGGTTCATTTCAGGAAGACATCTGGTGTCTTTCTTTGTGAAGCCTGGCACACAGTGCTCATTTAATTTTCTGCCATTTTTCTTTCTTATTATAAATGATCTTGTCCTTGCCTGGAATGGACCCACATTTATTTGGCCTTGCTAATCTTTTCCTTTTGAAATCCAATGGGCGCAGTGAAATTAAAAGTAATGAGGACTGAAGCCAGTAGGGAAGCAATCACTTCTTCAGTGGAGTCATTTGTGCAGTGGGTGTGACCCCATTAAGAGGGCGTGTGTCAGCTCCTCATTCTCCAACCTGGCGACCCCCTGCAATGATGCCAGGAATAACTTGGCGGATCTCTCCCTTTCCTCCTCATTAGCCTCCTATTTGCTACCCACTGTCTATTATGACCCTGTTTTTGGAAAGGCTGGATCTCATTACATTCCTCCCATTATTTTCAGTGTTGCCTTAGTCAGAGCCCTTGTCTTCCTGCAAGAGCAAAGTGACTGCAGCTAATCAGTGGCCACTGTAACAGATCATTGCTCAGTTGACATTCAGAGCTAATTTAATTAAGAGTTTGCATTTCATGGTCCCGAATAAAATTGGTTTCTTACGATGCTGGTCAGGTATACAGAGACAGCAGGTGTGCAGAGAAATAGATTTTGTAATGCAGTTCAAATATTGCTTGCTCTGGTTTGGTATATCTTCTTGTTTTATATGTCATTTTAGGACTTCAGGGTTATTGTTGGAAGCACAATTATTATGACACAAAGGTTAAATTCAGATCCACACATTCGCATAAGGCTGCTCTCTCATTGTCACTAATGCAGCAAGGCCAATGGGAAGAGCATTCTCAAACTGACCGAGGATTCCGAAGCGAACACATTCATTCACAAATAAGGAAAGAATATATCGATGAACAAAGAAACAACTGTGATAAGATGCCTGTTTAAATAATTCATGACGCAGTGTCTCCCATTAAATTGACAGCACTGAGCACAGTTAGCAAGCTGGTATCCTGATTAAAAGCACATTTAATGAGCGCAGCCATTTGGTTGAGACAGGTGTTTATATTCTCAGGTAAATAGCCAGTCAAACTTTAAGATTGATGTGCTGGGAGACCGTGGCTGATCAAAGTAAGTGTAATTGGCAAGTAATTAAGTGTGTTTTCAAATGGTATGATAATTTATCCTCTGTGCACTGCAGAATAGGTGAGTCTTGAAACAGAATAGAAACCACATTGGCATCAGCCTAAAAGTGTTGCAACTTGGCAAGTTATCTTGAGGTCAAAGTGGATTTGAGGGTAAGTTTTGAAATACCAAGTCATTACTGCATCATTTACTGTAGATTAGGATCATTCCTATGCTATGCACATACATCATGGTATAAATTTTGTAGTCAGCAGTGAAGCAGCAGTATTCACCATTGAGATAATATGAATGCTGCCCAGAAATCTACCCACGTGTGTGTGGTCACATTTCCTCTTTTCCAATGTCATTTTGAATCTGGGGCCAACCCGAGGGACCTCCTTTCGCCCAGCGGCAGTGATATCATCAAGTTGGACATCTAAACAGCCAATCAAATTGAATTATTCTAATCGGCAACAAACCAGGAAGTTGAAAAAATGATTGAGTACCTTCACTTTTAATCTTTTTCAGAAAAATAAATGCTGTTGACATAGTGGAAATGGAAATGTAATTAACTTTGAAAAGGATTCTGAAAATTTTTATTCTTAATTCATGACCTATGGGCATTTCTGGCTGGGCCAAGAATATTGCCCATGGGGCAGTTAAGAGTCAGTCACAGTGATGTGGGTCCAGAGTCACATGTAAGCCAGATCAGGTAAGGGTGGCAATTTCCCTCATTAAAGGATATTAGTGAACCAGATGGGTTTGTCCAACAATCAACAGTGGTTATCATTAGACTCTTAACTCCAAATTTGCTCTGGTTGGATTTGAACTCAAGTGCCCAGAGCATTACCTAGGTCTGTGGATTAACAGCCCAGCAATAATACTACTGGACTATCACTTCCCGAAGTATGTGGAAATTATCAATACATTGACATTCAACAGACATAAAGATCAATTTTTCAGGGGCAATAAAACTGTTTCATTATAAAAGTAAAAGTAAATACACTTTCGAATTACACATAGACATAGTATGTGGTTAAAAAGCCATTTTCACCTCATTCAACAGGGTACAAAATTTAAGAGTTGACAGTGTAAGACTGGAAGTGTATAAGTACAAGTTATGCACATTCTGGAGAAGTGTAAAATCGCTGACAGCAACTTCTGAGTTTCTGCACTTTGCTGCATTATGTGTGGACTCCAGAGGTTGCTGTCAGTTTTGTGGAGGAAACACTGACAGTTTGCCATCTATACAGATATGCAACCTGGCCATTTAGTAACAGGCTGTAAATCAGTACATTGTTACTTAACTTCAATCACAAACAACTTCTTTGTCACTTTTTCTTTCATTCCCTTCTTTCATCGTAATTGCAGCAATTTACCAATAAAGGTTAAAATTGGATGTAGATTGGAACCAATTTCATGCAACTGCTGCTGAGCTCAAACATTTAACCCCTGCCCCAACCATACAAACTGATATGGTTGTATATTAATTTTTTGACTCTGTGGATTCAGATATCCCGAGTATCAAACCTCTTAGAGCTCGGTCCACTTACTGTTCACCTGATTCCCTTTTCTACTCCTCCACCCTTTACTCTTAACGTCTATTGACTGAGACCTCTTGTTATTTAACCCTTTTGTCCTCTGACTGAACACGAGGACCAGATTCCCTATCAATGTCAGACTCTTGAATCACGTTCGTCTAATTCTCTAACTGCTGGAAATAAGGTTTCTGGACACTCACCATGTTTTCTTTCACTCTGATCAGAGAGGCTGAGTTCCATTGCATTCTGTCTCCTGCATTCAGTATGGTCAGATGACCCACGAGAGCTTGATATGGTGGTGGCAATGGACAAGACTTTGGGCCATTTACATTTCAGTTACTACCTGGGAACTGGTTGCCTGTTTTCTCAAATGGAGAAAGACATGATTTGAGAAACCATTTTAAAAATAGAAGGAACTAGCTCTTGAAAATTGGAAAATAAATGGATAAAGGGAAAACTCAAAAGTTTCATTTGGTGGAATCATCAGTGATAAATTGGAAAATAAATGGCAAATAGGGTTGGCTTTCAAGAATTGATAAGGAGCAGCTAGCAAGAATTAAAATGACGAAAAGCTTAAGAAGCGAGTCCTGAACGGAATGCTATTTTGGGTAAGTGGGGTTACAATTCACAGTATGTGACAGGAGTTATCGCTAAGACGAAGATAATTTGTAGCATTTAAAATTCTACAGATCTATTGCAATTCACTTGCAGAACAGAGAGATTTCTGGTTTTGGCAGTTTGCCATTCTACAGATAATGTACCATTGGTATGCAAGGGTTATGCTCCCACAGCAAGGGCAGAACAGGCATTACTTAATACTGTGCTGATTAATACCTTACAAAGAATTGATTGAGATAACTGAATCCTTTATGCTGTATGATGGATTCCTGTGGTGCTAAAACTATGGAGATGTCACAACAATAACAGCAACCAACTTTGCACCCTATTGCAGATCTAATGGTTCGTCTGGTGTTGGAGTCAGGGGAACGGGCTTTCTAGAATCTCATTTAAATGCTGCAGGAATAAAACCAAAGGAGAGACTTTTTTCTCTTCCTCCATTTCTTTTTGTTTTAATGTTATAATTGTGCAATTAAACCATGTCAATTTTCATAATTAACATGTATATTTATTTCTCCTAAGCTTCTTGTGCCTTCTTTCTTTCTTTGTTTTAGCTAAACGAGATATACACAAATAAAAGCTCTACCTTCTGTCACTCTCTACGTATGGGTCCACTTTAAAAGTGGGAGGAATCAATTTCAAAACATATCAATGCAGACCAGAAATCAAGTGTGTACCAAGTACACCAATCAATTATTGCATTGCACAATTAGTGGGGAGGTTGAACAGGTTTCCATAAAATCCTGTCTTACTTATTTTTCTGCTGTCTTTTGTGACATTTCCAGGTGAGACTGCGAGGAACAATTTTCCTTTCCTGAGCAGCAAAGTGGTGAAGTAATCATTTACCAATTTTCTTTCCCCCTCAATGCACTTTGAGGGAATATCTCCTGCTTGCACCTTTAATAGACAGGGACTGGCATATGGAGGCTTGTGGCTGATCTAACAGAAAGCCTTCCTTTCTGATATCCCTGACAGCATTGGAGCCAGATTGAGTATATTTGGGGTCCCTGCACACACAGACCCCAATCTACTAAAGCACAAGCATGCAGCAAAATAGAAATACAATCTGCAAATATGGCACAGGCTGTTTGAAAAAATGGCACATATGGTGATGACATGGTTTTGTCTCTGAATGAGTAAGCCAGAGCCAAAGGATATTGCTGTAGGGTCATGGGTTCAAATCTCACCACAGCTGCTGGTAGAACTTAAAGTCAATTCATAAAAACTGTGGAATTGAATGCTCAATTCAGTTTAATGGTCACCATTTCCATCACTGAATATTCTTTAAGAACCTATCTGTTACATGCATGTCCTTTAGGGAAGGAAATTGCCATTCCTACTTGGTCTCATCCACATTTATTTCCAGAACCTCGGAAGTGTGGAAACTGTTAACTTCACTTTGTAGGAACTTGCAAGATTCTTACTTTAAGGGCATTAGGATGGACAGCAAACAATGGTCTTGCTAAGGATGCTGACATCATGTAAAATACTAAAGAAAGAAGTGTTTTCATCCAACAACTTTTCTGGTGAGTTTTACCACATGTTCAGTGTTTGCAGCAGCCAAGTATGTAGCCCATGGATGTAGGCTTATTTAACCAGTCTCTGGTTTGTGTTGCTGCATCAGATATGTATCATACCACAAGTACAATTTGGGCATAATATTTACTTCTAGTGGGTGTTAGGACCGAGTGAGTAGGAGTGAAAGGGCTCCCCTTTTTCAATCTTTTAGCTTATCTTTGCCAACGATATATGTTTCTTTTAGCACAAGGATATATTTTCTGTCAATTAAGATGTAGTTACTTACTTTGTATTGAAGCAACTGAGGGCAATTTCAAGGTTTCTTGAGTGAAAGAAATAGCAATTTTGTTGTCTGCTACCCCTGCCTGAGAAAAGCACAATGAATACATGTCATCAAGTATACTTACATACAGGTAACAAAGTTCAAAAATAGGTAGTAATCAGTAAAAACAGAAAAATAAATAAAAAATATCACTTAAAGTCTTTAGAGTGACCTTGAAGCATAAGGTTTTACCCTGAGACCATGCTTATTTAATTGGTGTCTTGGATTATCAGCAATAATGATTAGTACCATTATCCTGGAGTTCTTAGTGTTCTGATGTTTTTCTTTAATTTGTATTATTACCAGGCACTCACTCCCTCTGCAGAAACAGGGAAAGGTGGAGCTGCCCCAACCTTTAAATTGTATAGCCTTGGCTTTTCTTTTCTTTCTTTTCAACAAAGCTTATTTGTCTATTTCCGTATCGAAGCTCATTGACTCTAAGTAAATGTAAGTGACATTTTAATCTCCAACATGTGAACATTCTCCTCAAAGTGTAAATAAAATTAGAGGGCCTTTCTCTAATTTCTAGGAGGTGCTAATGCAAGGTTTGGGAAGGGTAGTTGCTGACTGTCATCAGTATCTTGGATAAAATACTAATTTTAGCTTGCTGTCTGTAGTCTATGTTGAAACTTGGCTGCTTGTGTTCAATTGATACCTGTGGTCATTTTAAATCAGTATTCTTGGTTTCTTTGTGAAAATCATTTTAGCCTGTGGAAGGCCCAGGTACAAAATCGGACAACAAATTTAAAAATCAGTGCTCCATATTTTATAGCACTTTGATACAGGACAGAATTTAAAAGTAAGGAAGTTATGCTAAACTTGCATTGAATCTTAGTCATGCCACACCTGAAATAGTGCAAAATAAATCTGTGCCACCATAATATAAAAACAGAACAGAAGCTCTCAGGAGGGTGTGAAAAGAATTTCCAAGCATAACACCAGAAAAGCAAGTGTGTATTTGTCAGGAGAGCATGAACTGGTTGGATTTCATTTCTCTTGAAAAGAGAAAGCTAATAGACACCTTCAAGATCATGAAAGGTTTAATAGAGCACTTCCACTTATGGGAAAGGGCAAGAGTAGATGCCAATAACAGAAGATAACTGCCTAGAAATCCAACAGGGAGTTCAAAAGCATAGACTTCATCTGGAGGGTGGTAAGAATGTGGAATAGTTAAAATGTTTTTTTGACAATGCGCTCCAGTAAAGGTAAAGTCACTATAGCCCAGAGGACCATATGGCTGTTCTCTCATTAGAGCGCAATAACTCGGGAGTGGTTTAATCTGAGGGTCACCACACCTCAGGCGAGGGGAAAGTTGAAAAGAAGAGACCTTCATGGTAAACTCAATCTGTACGGAAATTGGATCTGTGCTGTGGCATTATATTGCTTCACAAGCCCGCTGTCCAGCCAACTGACCCCCATTGAACGGGAGGCTACATATATCTACAAAGGAGCAGAGGATAGGCTGATAGAATTTAGATGAGGAAAGATGGAAATAGTCAAGTTCAGCATTAACACTGACATGGACTGAATGGCCAGATGGCCTAGCCTTCCTCTGTGTAATGACTTTTCAACAGACTTTTCTCAAAAGGAACTGAGATTGTGTAAAAGAAAATTCTGCCGTCTTGCACCCACTGTGGGCACTGCGGCTAATGTGCCTATTATGTTTTCAATGTTCCATGAACAGACAAAGGTACAATGCTTCTCTGAGAATGTTTTGAATCATCAAAACTTCAATTGTACACTGTCTGGAAGCCCAGTGGCAGAATGGTGCGAGTACAGCTGAGAAGTTGCCTTTAATTAGCTGTCACTAAGAGAATGAACACTTTGGTCCTGAGCTGACTTTCTTTGCTCACAATCTGGAGCTTTGTAAATGAAAATACAGCTGAATAAAGTGGCATTGGCTTCAGATGGATGGGTTAAAATGTAGATTATTGATCAGAAAGAATTCTTCGATTTTGTGCTTTGAATGAAAAGATAAATCACTTGAAAGGGAAGGATATGTAAGCAACTGCAGTGCTTTGCAGCTTCTGAAATCAAGACAGAAGGAAACTTAATCCATTAAACCATTTGAAAGAGTTAAGCAATTAGTCCTGTTCTTTCCCTATTGCACATCAGGTAGATATCCCATATCTTTTGAAATTTACTGTGAAATCTGCTTCTGCTACCCTTTCATTGCAGATCATAATAATGTGCTATATTAAAATAAAACCTCACGTTCCAGATCTCTGCTTGCCACCCCTCCCCAATCCTACTTTGGTTGTTTTGCCAGTTACCTTGCAACTGTGTCCTTCGGCTACAGATACAATCCTCCTGACATTTGAAACAGTTTCCCTCTCCACTCTACATCAAACCCCCTCAACAGTTTGAAAATGGGGAAAATGAGGACTGCAGATGCTGGAGATCAGAGTTGAGAGTGTGTTGCTGGAAAAGCACAGCAGGTCAGGCAGCATCTGAGGAGCAGGGGAATCGACGTTTCGGGCATAAGCCCTTCATCAGGAAAGTCATCAGTTTGAACATGTCTATTAATTTCATACTTGCAATGACGATCCCAGCTTCTTCAGTCTCTCTGGATAATGGAATTTCTTCATCCCTGGCACCACTCCAGTGAAACTACTCTGCACCCTCTGATTTCTTGATGTCCTTTCTAAGGTGTAGTGCCTGGCATTGGGCACTATACTCACATTGAGGCATAACCAGTGATTTATTGTGGCTTTTGTTGGAAATTGGGGTCCCCTTTAAAACTATGTGCATTCAATGTGTCAGATTTAGTATTTCCTGTGTAGCATGAGACATTGTTTAACTGTGTTACGTTACTTATACCAGTGTAATAGAAAGATTTATTGGATGCCACACTACAATGTTATGAGTGCAGTGCTTTTGAAAATGCGAAGGTTTTCTTCCTTGGACTGCTTCAAATGAAGGTGCTTGAGGGGACACTTGTTGAAACTTTATTGCTGGAACAGCACAGCAGGTCAGGCAGCATCCAGGGAACAGGAGATTCGACATTTCGGGCACAGGCCCTTCTTCACTTGTTGTCCAGTGTCATGTGTGGCTGTCCATGGTCATTAGTCTAAAGAATTCAGAGTGGATAATGAGTGGGGCTCGAAAAGCACAGCAGGTCAGGCATTATCAGAGGAGGAAGGGAGTTGACATTTCAGGTTGGAAACTTTCTTCAGGATTCATAAAGGATTCAGACATAGTGTAAGTTACCTGCCCCTAGAACAAGGAGGTATCAACAAGTGCTCAGGGGCAGAGGGCAATCCTCATTGGGCATTCCTCAAAGAGCTGTCTTCTCCAGAAGATGGAGCAGGACAGGAGTAAGACCCACGGAAGTGTTTCCTGAGACCTCTGCTCGAGAGCAACAGTTGCCTTCGCAACTTTAACAAGACCGACTGCTCTGCACCAAGAGTCTGTTTGTTCTCTGGTATCAGTTAAACTATTCCCAGTTGTCACAGTTGTATGCTAGGTTGTCTAATTAACTATCTTATCTAAACTGCTGCTTAACAAACAAGCTATTGGAAAAGTACTACAAATTGTCAGTGATCACAAATCCCTCCACAGTCAACACTTAGGATATATTTTATGCCTTTAACTGTTGTGCTAAGGGCCCCTTATGCTTTCTTTCAGTGGTCTTATCTGCTTGACCTAGCCCCTCACAGATTTTTGGATCTGTATCTCTGTTCTCAGCCACTTTTTATAATTCAAACATCTAGTTTATATGAGTCATTTCATTCTTGGTACCAAAATGCTTCACTTCAACCTTCTCTGCATTAATTTAATCTCTCATACATCTACCTATTTAATCAGTCTGACTTTGTCCTTCTGATGTCTGCTAAATATATTAAATTTGGCATTTAAATCCTGGATGGAGGGCATGCTGCAGAGTCAGATAAGATGTTAAACCAAGGTCTTGGCTTTCTTCCCAGGTGAATATAAAACATCCAATGGAGCCGTTTTGAGGAAAAGCAGGGGAGTTCTTCCTGGTGGATTGAACAATATTAATCTTCCATCGATCATAGATTATTTGGCCTTGTCTCTGCCCTGTTACCTTTTCAACACACTGAGTATCTTTGGAATGTACTTCAGTGGTCAGAATGTTCTTTGAGGCATTCAGAGGTTTTGAAGAGGCTAATATAACCATAGATTCTTACTTTTATGATCATTTTCACTGTTGCAAATATTTCCATGAGTTTGGAATTATGCCTCACATCTAATTAAGCAGACCAGTTATACTACACTTCATTTCAGCTCTGATGAAGAGTCATTTAGACTCAAAATGTTAACTTGTTTTCTCTTCGAGGATGCTGCCTGACCTGCTGTAATTTCCAGCATTTTTTGTTTTCAGTTATACTAAAACCTGTTCCTGGGGACCTCACAGCATAGTTCACCCCATTCTGGTTAATCATCCATTAATTGCCCTTCACTTGTTGTCACCTAAATACTTTTTCATTCATGCTGAGCTTCAATTTTGCTAACAAATGGTATGTGGCATTGGAACTGAACTTGCAGCTGCATCTAGAACCACAATTACTAATGTAAACAGGTACGCCAATTCATTGTACCCTTATCTTCTTAATGACAGCATGAGTATCCAAGACAACATGCTTGTGTTAATACTGAACAATCTGTCCCATTATTGGACATATGTTGAAAAGGAGAAAGTGAGGACTGCAGATGCTGGAGATCAGAGCTGAAAATGTGTTGCTGGAAAAGCGCAGCAGGTCAGGCAGCATCCAAGGAGCAGGAGAATCGATGTTTCGGGCATGAGCCCTTCTTCAGGAACTGAAGTTGAAAACATTGCAACAACTTGCCAAAGCTTCTTCAACAATATCCTCCAAACCCACAAGCTTCAATATATTGATTGCCAAGGGTAGCAGACATAAGGGAATGCCATCACCTTCAAAGTATACCCGTAGCCTGATTTGGACTTTGCTCTTCAAATCTCTTCATGGGGTCAAATCCTGGAACTTCCTACCTGACATTGTGAGAGCTGCTTCACTACACAGACTGGAGTGGTTCAAGAAGGCAGCTGACCTTCAGCTACTAAAACTTTAAGACCATATGTTGAAAAGGGCAGTTTAAAATGTCTTGTGTAAAGAAAATGACAATAACAATGTTAACAATATTGGCATATTGGTGCTTTTATATTACTACAGTCCTCCCTTCCCTTCCAGTAATCTTCTGTGTTGTATGTTGTTTTTATTGTTCTTGGGATTTGGAAGCTGGCCGGGTCAGAATTATTATTTACTCCCAATTGGCCTCAAGAAGATGGTAATGAGGGAAGACCTTGAATTTCTGCAGTCCGTGTGGTGTATGTATGCCCATCATGTTGTTAGGCAGGTGATTTCAAGACACTGAACCTTCAACAGTGAAAGGTCAGCCGTATAATTTCAAATTATTTTGACGAGTAGCTTGGAGGGAAACTTGAAAGTTGTATGTTTCTCTGCATCTGTTGATTTTGCTTTTCTAGATGATGGCGATCATAGGTTTGGAAGGTGCTTTCAAAGTGGCATTGATGTGCGACTGCAGTACATCTTGTTGATGGTGGTGGAGCAAGTGAATGGATGTATTCCATATTTTAAAACTCCTTTGCATGAAAAATTCTAATCTTCCGTTTACTGCCAAGGCTGGTAAGGCTGGCATTTATTACAGAGTTGCCTTTTAGTAGTTGAAGGTCAGCTGCCTTCTTGAACCACTCCAGTCTGTGTAGTGAAGCAGCTCTCACAATGTCAGGTAGGAAGTTCCAGGATTTGACCCCATGAAGAGATTTGAAGAGCAAAGTCCAAATCAGGCTACGGGTATACTTTGAAGGTGATGGCACTCCCTTATGTCTGCTACCCTTGGCAATCAATATATTGAAGCTTGTGGATTTGGAGGATATTGTTGAAGAAGCTTTGGCAAGTTGTTGCAATGTGTTCTGCAAACAACTCACAGTGTAGTCATGATTCACTAATGGTGGAGTGGGGATAGGTTGAATCCATTTGTTGGGATACTAAACATGCGGGACTGGCGGTCTTTTCTAGCACTGATAAAGCTAAGAGAAAGTGAGGACTACAGATGCTGGAGAGATAGAGTCGAAACGTATGGCGCTGGAAGAGCACAGCAGGTCAGACAACATCTGAGGAGCAGGAAAGTCGACGTTTCAAGCAGAAGCTCTTCATTAGCAGTGTGGACATTCCTGATGAAGGGCTTATGCCTGAAACATTGACTATCCTGCTCCTCGGATGCTGTATGACCTGCTGTGCTTTTCCAGCGCCACACTTTTTGACATTGATTAGTCTGTGTAAGCAGAAGTTTAAAGGACCAATTCATGAAAATAATATCTGAACAGTGAAACTTTTATAGCAGAAGCTCATTTAGATAATGTAATGAATGAGGGAATGATTCTGTTTTTTTAAGAACATCTGATCATAACCTTCAACATTTTTGAGATTTGAGACCATAAAAAAGATTGCAGCTTCAGTGAATTGATGCATGTGGCATAAATTTAGAATTAGTACGAGATGTGTAAATGGGAGATTAGAAAGTTTTGTCTCGCAATGAAGTATTAGACATAAAATTACCACAAGTAGTTATTGAAGGAATTTAATAGATAATTAACTTAAAAAATTTGAAGAAAGAGTTTGTGAAAAGAGGAAATGATGGGTGCGAATAAGTTTTGATCCAAGATTGATGGGCTGCATTGATCTCCCTTCCATACTGAAATTTTTATTGTTCTATGACAGAGATGCCACAACCTTAGATACCTCACTTAGCAATAAAATCCATAGTGATTAAAGCATTCCACTGTAACTCACGTTTTGTAAATGCAAATTGGCTGTAACATGCTTGACGAATAGCAGACACTCTGGATGTAAGTTTGCTGTCTGAGCTGGAAGGTTCTTTTTTAGACACTTTGTCACCATACTAGGTAACATCATCAGTGAGGCTCCGGTGAAGCACTGGTGTTCGTGGCCCACCTTTTATTTACGTGTTTATGTTTCTTTGGCTTGGTGATGTCACTTCCTGTGGTGATGTCATTTCCGGTTCCCTTTCTCAGAGGGTGGTAAGTGGGGGCCCAGTTGATGTTTTTGTTGACAGAGTCCCAGTTGGAATTCCAGGAATTCTTGTGCGTGTCTCTGTTTGGCTTGTCCTCAGATGGACGTGTCGTCCCGGTCAAAGTGGTTTCCTTCTTCATCTGTATATAAGGATACTAGTGAGACTGGGTCATGTATTTTTGTGGCTAGTTTTCTGCCTGTTTGTCCAATGTAGTGTTTGTACAGTTCTTGCACAATATTTTGTAAATGTCATTAGTTTTGCTTATTGTCTGTATGGGGTATTTCAAGTTAATTAGCTGCTGTTTTAGTGTGTTGGTGGGTTTGTGGGCTATCATGATGCCAAGAGGTCTGAGTAGTCTGGCAGTCATTTCCGAGATGTCTTTGATGTAGGGGAGAGTGGCTAGGGTTTCTGGATGCATTTTGTCTGCTTGTTTGGGTTTGTGCTGAGAAATTGGTGGACTGTGTTCTTTGGGCTTTTTGAATAAGCTATATGGGTGATTTTCCTCTGCTCTGCATAGTTTCTCTGTGCTACAGTGTGTGGTGGCTCATTTAAATAATGTTCTAGTGTAGCTGCATTTGTGGGTGTTGGGATGATTTCTTCTGTAGTTTGGTATTTGTTCCGTATGTGGTGTTTTCCTGCAGAAGTTCCCCATTGGCTGTTCGCTCGACTGTGACATCGAGAATGGCAGTTTGTTGTTGTTTTCCTCCTCTTTAGTGAATTTTATGCCAATAAGGATATTATTGATGATCTTGAAGGTTTTCTCTAATTTGTTTCATTTAGTGATGACAAAGGTGTCATCCATAGTGGACCCAAAGTTTGTCAGGCCTGTTAGTTTGAGTCTCTGCATTACTGCCTCTGCTAAGAATCCTGATATTGGAGATCCCATGGGTGTTCCTTTGGTTTGTCTGTAGGTTTTGTTTTTGGAAGTGAAGTGAAGAGGGCACTGTTTCTAAAGCGTGAACTTGTAAAAAGTGTGTTGTCTATAATGCGATTACATCGCCAACACTTTAAGTGCTATTTGTATTGCACGATTCTTGCGTGGGGTAGCACAGGAATGTGACTATTCAGCTGCAGAAGAAATGACTGCATTTGTAAAACATTCCTTTGCTCCTCTAATGCAGATACTAATTTCTTACAATCTAGGAATGAATAAGTTTTATATGTGTTTGTGCAATAAAAAAGTTATGAGGTGCTTTTAACGTGTAGTATTCATTCCCTTATTTATTTGAAGCGATATTGTTGTAGTAAAACACTAAATAATTAGTTCTGTACCATTATTATAGAAATGGAATGATAATCCCCTGAAGGCAAGTAGAGCAGACTGTCTAATAAAGGTAATCACCATCGTCTTAGTTTTGTTGGGGAGAGATGACTGGTGGTGATTTAACCTGAGGGTCATCACACTTCAGGTGAGGTTGAGTTGGAGAGTCCTTCATGATATCCTTAGCTAGCGCAGGAATTAAACCACAATATTAAAGTCACTCTGAATTGGAAGCCAGCCAGCCAGCCAACTGAGCTAACCCGACCCCAGTTTCTAATGGACAGGATAAAACCATAGCATAAAGTTACTTTATTTTCAAGAAGTAAATTTCTTCAAAGTCACGTAGTTTCTGTTTGCCAATGTTTTACTTTAATTCATCAGTGTTTTAACTTATGCCCTAAAACTAAATGGGGCTCTGCAGATATTAGAAATTTGTGTTCTAAGAAGGTTCACTGGACTTGAAAGATGAACTCTTCTTTCTCTCCACAGATGCTGCCAGACCTGCTCAATTTTTCCAGCAATTTCTCTTTTTGTTTTAACTTACGCCATTAAGCGTTCTGAAATAATCTATGGTATTGCCAACTTATTTTGAGTCCAAACAGTTTGATCATATTTTCCCCTGTATTTTATCCTTGTTACAAAAATTTAATTCCCTGGAGTTTGAACCATTTAACTTTTTTTACCCACTTTCTTCCAGCTGAGGAAGATTTAGTTTCCTATCAGGATGCGGGACTGCAGGTTACTTTCGATATCCTCCAGCAACTGTTCCACAGCCTCGGGTGATTTATAAAAAATATTTACTTGGATTTATTTGAATTATTTTTTCATTATTCTTGCCAGTTGTCAGGTTTCCATTACACCACTCTCAGAGTTTGCAGTGTTTTTTAATTCTTTGTACATGAAAATTGTTGAAGACATCAAGTATTTTCTTTATTTCTACCAACACTTTTAACATAGCATCTTTATTTTTCTGAATATAAAATGTCAAACCAAGAAAAATTTGTTTTGCTTCTCTATGCTGTTGCTTCATGTATCTACATCAATTATTGCTCACTCCAGGAAACAGATTTAGAAATGTTGGTGATTCTCTTTGCAAATCTCGTTGGCTCTTTTGTACTTTGATTTTGTTTTTCATGTCAATTGTGTCTCAAAATGGCTGACTCTGCTTTGTCTCCTGAGCCATAATTGTTTTGATTCTCCATGTTTCGTGTGATGCTGTGGTTACCCACTGCTCCCAGTGCTAAAACTGTTCTATTCAGTATAGTTTCGGTGTGTTTAAGAATTTGCTTACAAATTGAAATTGCATTATGAAGTGAAGTCACAAGTAATTTATTTCAATCAAATTATTGATTAAATTAGTTTTAGCTTTAAATTGTTCCTGTTAAAGTTATGTATTTTAAAGCAAGGCTCATACTTTAGCTGGCTGATAAGTGATGTTTCATTCAGATTAAGATGGAGAATCTGTCATTATAGATCAACTGGTGAAAGGACAATATAATTTCATTCACAAAAAGATTTGGAAAAAACGTGTGGAAAGAATTTTGAAAAACATAAAAGTATTCAAAGTTAAGATTTCAGGTTTGAGCAGTTATACAGTCACAGAGTCCTACAGCATGGAGACAGGCCCTTTGGCTCAAACTGGTCCAGGCCGACCAAAATGTCCATCCGTGCTAACCCATTTCCCTAGAATTGACCCGTATCCTTCTAAACCTTTCTGTCCATGTATTTATCCAAATGTTTTTTAAATGTTGTTAATGTACTCGCCTCAACCATCTCTGCTGGCAGCTCATTCCATATGCATACCACAGTCAGTGTAAAAAAAGTTACCCCTCAGGTCCCTATTTAGTCTTTCCCCACTTACCTTAAACTGATGCCCTCTAGGCCTCGATTTCCCCAACCCTGGGAAAAAGCCTGAATGCATTCACCCTGTCAATGGCTCTCGTGATCTGATACCCTTCTCTTAGATCCCCCCTCAGTCTCCTATGCTGTAAATAAAAGAGTCATAGCTTGTCCAATGTCTCCTTTTCACTCAATCCCTTGGGCCCAGGCAACATCCTTGTAAATTTCTTCTGCACACTTTCCAGTTCTGATGAAAGGTCACAGGTATGAAATATGAACTTTGTTTTTCTCTCACTGGGTGTGCTGCCTGAGTTTTTTCTGTTGTTCGTTCACATTTTGACTATCTGCAGTATTTTGCATTTGCATCATAATTATCAATATGATCAAATGGAAATTTTAAAAAAATTCTGCAGCCAGAAAGTATGAAGAATGAAAGGGCATACATGTAAATAAATGCTGAAAGAACTGCAGATGCTGTAAATCAAAAACAAAAACGCAAATTACTGGAAAAGCTCAGCAGGTCTAGCAGCATCAGTGGAGTGAAATCAGACTTAACGTTTCAGGTCCAGTGTCCGTTCTGAGGAAGGGTCACTCAACCTGAAACATTAACTCTAATTTTTCTCGACAGATGCTGCCAGACCTGATGAGCTTTTCCAACAATTTCTGTTTTTGTTTCTGGGTACAAATATGAACTGTACACCTCCAAGCTACTGTATACTCAAAAAGTATACTGTATAGGGGTGGCACGTTGGCTCAGTGGTTAGCACTGCTGCCTCACAGCACCAGGGTCCCAGGTTCGATTCCAGCCTCGGGCAACTGTCTATGTGGAGTTTGCACATTCTCCCTGTGTCACCGTGGGTTACCTCTGGGTGCTCCTGTTTCCTCCCACAGTCACAAGGATGTGCAGGTCAGATGAATTGGCCATGCTAAATTGCCCATAGTTTTAGGTGCATTAGTCAGAGGGAAATGGGTCTGGGTGGGTTACTCTTCGGAGGGTCGGTGTGGATTGGTTGGGCCGAAGGCCCTGTTTCCACACTTTGGGGAATCGAATTTAATCTAAAATATCTCCTCACCCATAGACTATTAGTACTACACTTGGTAAATGCACCATCGCTTAAAAATGTTTAAGATGAAATTAAACATCTAATCAGTTTGAAAGAGCAACAGAAGATGGTTTTTGAACATGGACTTGACTGGCTGAATTGGCCTTTACTCATTCACAAAATTTGATGTCGTTAAATATTGGGCAGAAAAATAGTACTGTGAAGGAAGATGTGAATTTAATTGATTGGACCAAGATATCGTTAATTTTTTTCCTGGTAGTATTAATCTGTTGCCAACAAGCAACATTCAATGGAAAATTTTGCGTTTGTCTGTGCAAGTCTGAATAATTCCTAATTAGCAACAAAGTGGCTGACCCATTCGTCTTGGACTAAGAACCCGTGGAATTAATGGGAAGCAACTATCCTGAGTGCTTTCTGCTCATCTGATGCCAGTTTACAGCTGGTTTTGAATGCTTGCTGCTGTAGAACTGCAAAGAATGATCTTCTTTTGATGTTATCAAAGCTGGAAAACACTCTGAGCTCCTTTTCAACAGAAAGTTCCATGATACGGCATGTTAGATAAAGCATAATGAGTACCCTAGAGTGAAAATAAAGTCAGATGTTCACTGCTGAGGGACTGAATGCTGTGATGGACCTCAAGAACCAAGATATCATGGATTGCAAACATCCACAGGGCTCCAAAATAATTGTGCAGTTTTGAAATCATTAGTCAGAACTTAATGCAACCCATTGTGATGGGAACGTGATATTCTTGTCAGTTAATCATGGAACAGGGCCCCCACCAGCCAAGTTTAAATCTGTCCTTGATTCAAAGGAGGATAGGAGGGACTGATGCTGGTGGCAGCATGTCAATTATATGACCATTAATTTACACCCGTCAAACCACTGTGATTCCATTGGGGCTTGGGGATTAAATGGGAGCTATATGATATTCCTATGCTTTCTAATGTCTGTACAAACCTGGGTGTTTATCCAGTGGCCTCCCTGGTTTGGGTGAGGTGGGGTTGGGATGGATGGGGGTGTTCCTTGGTTATCCGGCACTGAACTGATTGAGGAACCTTGCCACAGGAAGCAGGAGAATGAGTGCGCTGAAAGCCAATCTTTGACCTTTTCTCCTGTGACCTCAGTCCTGGCCTTGTTCCCCTTTGGCCTGGGATATCCGAGTGAACTTGAGCCTCCAGATAATGCTTTTAATAACGAGGGGCTGTCATCTTTGCATGGGCTGGCAGTTGTTGAGAGATTGGACTGAGACTGTTGGAATGTTGAATCTTGGTAAAGCCCAATCGTGGCCACTTGCAATCCCAAGCTAGAAATTGACGGGTTTGTGCAGTGGAACTGAAGGGGTTCATTGACTGGTATACAGTACCCTCATTTGAGCAGATTAATTCCTGCCAACTGAGATTTCCTTATCATGTCTTGCACTAATAACTTCATGAGTATTTTGTAGTTATTTCGTAATGACTTTAAGGCTCAGTTGGCTGCAAGACCTCTTATGGCTGCGCTGATGTTTCCAATACTGAATGGAATGCACCATACTGATAACGCAGGAAAATAATCATGGACACTGACAGTCTGCTTGTCTGAATAACTCCTGCACTCCTGAATAACTACAGATGGTAGTTGCCATTTTGTAATCAGTGTAATTGGCCAAAGAGTGAAGAATCAATTCGATTGGGACATTGCCGATTTTTAATTTGCATTTAGTGGGCGGCACGGTGGCACAGTGGTTAGCACTGCTGCCTTACAGCGCTAGAGACCCGGGTTCAATTCCCGTCTCAGGCGACTGACTGTGTGGAGTTTGCACGTTCTCCCCGTGTCTGCATGGGTTTCCTCCGGGTGCTCCAGTTTCCTCCCACAGTCCAAAGATGTGCAGGTCAGGTGAATTGGCCATGCTAAATTGCCCGTAGTGTTAGGTAAGGGGTAAATGTAGGGGTATGGGTGGGTTGCGCTTCGGCGGGGCGGTGTGGACTTGTTGGGCCGAAGGGCCTGTTTCCACACTGTAAGTAATCTAATCTAATTTATGATGTTGGTTAAATTTTACTCAGGATAATTCTCTTGTTTGAAGAAAAGATCATGGAATCCTTATAGACTAGGTATATGATTTTATGCAATTCAACAGTACAGTGCTAAGTATCAGTCTAGATTATGTGCTCAGGAGCTGAAGTGGGACTTGAACACAAGCATCAGATTTAGAAGTATGATTACTACTTCCTTTGCTCATGGGCTGGGGACTAATTTGAGGTTGATTACTGAGAAACTGTGGTGCTTTTCTGACACATTGGAATGAGCCAAGAGCAACTCTTCACTGTGTGCTCCAGTAAGGCACCAGGATACGGGGTGAGCACACTTAAGTATCTTCTGGATTCTCCCTCTCCATACTGCATGCTGTGCAATGCCAGCAGCACATAAACAATGACTGGTGTCCAAATAATCAATGTGTTTTGGAGTGCTTAGAATTATCCTTCTATGTCCTGCAATGACACAAATGGCCAGCTATTTGGTTCTTAGTTCAAGATTAAGGTTTGTAGGGGAAAATTTATTATAGCGGACACATTCTATAGACTAATTATTAACAGCAGTAAGCAACTGGATTGGAGTGCAGGTAGACAATGAGGAGCTGAACAGAAATGGAATTAATCCGCCAGCTTAGAGAGTAAATAGTGTTACGGGGTGGATTTAAACTTAAGGATGAGTTCACTAATGGGCCTAGTTTTGGAAGAACCAGCGAGAGAGAAGATGGGGAATGGGGAAAAGGAGGTGAAGAAAAGTTCGAGTGTTGACAATGAACAAAGAAATAGTTGCAAATTACTGTAGATGCTGGAATCTGTACTGAAAACAACAAATGCTGGAGATTCACAATGGTTCAGACAGCAACCATGGAGAGAGAAAACAAGGTAACATTTCAAGTCTAGATGACTCTTCAAGAAATAGTTGCCTTCTAGTGAGCAAGAAAGTGAAAAGGGTAAAGTTAAAATGCATGAATGCAAATGCACAGAGTATACTGAACAATATTGGAGAACTGGAAGCAGAAATTGATCTAGAGGGATATTTCTAAACCTCTGGGAAAATGATAGTATTCATCTAATCCATCTGAGACAAAGAGTTTATACAGGGCACTAACAAAATCCACGTTTATTGTGATACGAAATTTCTTAACAGCAAGTTAAAATGACCAAATACTGTATGGAAAGTAGTGAAACACGCCAGGAAATAGTTGAGGGAACAGCTCTTGAAGTTCTTTGAAATTAAATTGGACAGAAACAAATTAATCTGACTTTGTTGAGCAAATTAAGTTGAACTGTCCTTGGCTGTGTTTTGCAGTGAATCAGTTGTTAAAATCTTAAAGCTAATCCACAACTTAATCAGCTGAAAATGTGTTGCATTTAACTATTCAGGTAAATAGGATTCATGTGATTTGTAATTTCTCCCCAGTAATGGGTGATAATTGTTTCCTGCATGAACACAAGTTTAGACACAGATGAGTACATTCTGCAAGTTAAAAATTAGAAAAAACAATTTAGATTCTGCTTTTGTTCACCCATGGTTAGGCCACTTTTGGAATAGTGTGCAATCCTGGTCTCCCTGCAATGGGAAGAATGTTGTGAAAGTTGAAAGGATTCAGAAAAGATTTACGAGAATGTTGCCAGGGTTGGATGGTTTGAGCTACAGGGGGAAGCTGAATAGGGTGGGGCTATTTTCCCTGGAGTGTCTGAGGCTGAGGGATGACCTTATAGTGGTTTATAAAATCATGAGGGATATGGATAGGGTAAGTAGACAAGGGCTTTTCTTTGGGGTGGGAGAGTCCAAAACTAGAGAGCATAGGTTTAATGTGAGAGAGGAAAGATTTTAAAGGGACAGAAAGTGGTACGTGTATGGAATGAGCTGCCAGAGGAAGTGGTGGAGGCTGGTACAATTACAACATTTAAAAGGCATCTGGATGGGTGTATGAATAGGAAGGATTTAGAGAGAAATGGACCAAATGCTGAGTAATGGGTCTAGGTTAATTTAGGATATCTAGTCAACATGGAGGAGTGGGACTGAAGGGTCTGTTTCTGTCCTGTACATCTCTATGACTCTAAAACATCCGGTTTTGCAGCAATTGCTACATCTTCCTCAATTACCTTAACCTGCCAACTTTAAAAGAATTGTCCTGCGACCTATGAATCAGTGAATGATAGTTTCATTCATAAGCAATTTAACACACAAACCTAATTATTACTTCCAAAGCTTTTTCAAAATGACATGTTGTAAAGCTATTTGTTGCAAAATAGCATTGGGTTAAACATTAAAATTTGTTAACATTGCTGCAGCAGCAATGTTACCATTTCCAAAAAGCAGTTGTCATGGAAATACTACAAGAGACGGATTTAAAAGGAGAATATGAAGATCAATCTCTGAAATTCTTTGGCTTTTTATTTGTAGCTGGCATAAGGTAAAAATAGTATCTGATTATAAACCATGGAATTGACATGAATTGTTCAGATTACTAATTGTGACATAAAATGATTATTTATCAAAAGAAGTTAGCTAATTAACCCACAGTACGATTCTGGTGCAATTTGATGAAACACTATAGTCTTCAGTTAGCTTGATAACAAGCTTCTTTGTCCTTCCATCTACACAATAAAGGTCATTGCCAAACCCACACAAACTTTCATTGTAGTTTGTCCAACTCTTAGTGGTGAATTGTCAACATATCAGGAAATTGCCTTCAAATTTAATAAGTGCACACATCAGTCAGCATCTGTGTGCATGGAAACAATTGATGCTTTAAGTTGACTTTTTAAATATTGAAACTAGGAAAAGTTAGAAATGCAAATACTTTGAGCAAGAGGTTGGTGTGAGTAGGACAAAAGAATGCCTTTGCTCAGGTGGAAAATGGAGTGATTCAATACCAGAAGGACTTGGCCTGACTTGTCATGATGGAAAGGGTTCCTGGCTTGGCCAAAATGTGATGCAGAGATAAATGGTTTTCCCTCATAATTGAAGTGCTTATGTGGATGATTTATGTAATTGACAGGAGTAAATATTTATATTTTCATCTTACAATTGTACATTAATCAATTCTGCATCTTTAGGTATTGTAATATAATAAATTTATAGATTTGTGTTTATTAAAGAAAGCTGGTTGGTCGATCTTCTCATTGCATGCCTAATATAAAACACATGATTGTATATATTGGAACTTGGTATCATTTTTATTTATATTTCAACCCATGGAATACTTGGGCTCGAATAACTATGCACTTATCCCCTTTTGATTATAACAGACACTGTATCAAGGCGTTGTGACAGTCTATATACAAAATCAACAGCATTATATTCATCGATCCTTTTTATTATGACTTCAAAACCACCAGCAAGCTAATTAGATACAACTTTTCCTTAAGAAATCTGTGCTATCTCTCCTTGCTTGGTCTCCACATTTGTCCATGTGACTATTAATTCTATTATGAATTATTATTTCTAGAAGTTTTATTAACATCAAATTTCCACTGACTGGTCTATTATTGCAACCTTTTTTGAACAAGGGCCGTATGTCTGTAATTCCCTAGTATTCTAGCAACATCCCTGTGTCTGAGAAAGATTGAAAAATTGTTGCTCATGCCACTGCAATATCCACTTTTAATTGCTTCAATATCTTTTGGATCCGTTCCTTCTGGTCCCAGGGCCTTGTCAAATTTAAGTAATGATTGCTTATCCAGTACTACTTTTTTAAAATCTGGTTTAAACACTTCTGTTAAGTGAATTTTCTTCTTTGATACTAACCAGGCCATGTTAACAGCTTTCCTCATTCCTGAAGAAGGGCTCATGCCCGAAACGTCGATTCTCCTACTCCTTGGATGCTGCCTGACCTGCTGCGCTTTTCCAGCAACGCATTTTCAGCATGATAACAGCTTCCTTGGTAAACATGGATGTAACTGATCCATTTAATACTTTAGCCATGCCCCCTACATTCATGTGGTCAACTCCCTATCGGCCCATAATTTGCTCCACTCCTTATTCTACCACATTTTTTACAGTTTATGTTCCTTTAGAAAATGTTGGAATTGCCTTTTTTTGTCAGCTGCCAGTCTCTTTTTTTACATAACCCCTTTTAACTTCCCTGATTTGCTTTTCATCTTTCTTCCGAACCCTCTGTATTCAGCTTGGTTGTCAGTTGTAATTGATACCTGACACCTGTCGTGAGCACACTTTCTCTTCTTTATGTTAATGTCTGAACTATCTCTTTCTTTGCATGTAGCCCATTGTTCAGCTACTATTTATCCCATCAACCCTTAGTTCTAGTCTATTCAGGCCAGCTCTGTGATTGCCACATTGAAATCTCCTCTGGTTAATTATTCTTATGTGGACTGTTTATTTTTCTTTTCCAGTGCCACCCTAAATCTTACGTTATGATGAACTCTGTCCTGAAATGCTCACCCACTGACACATGAATCACTTAGCCCTAAGAACCTTATACCTAAGAACCAGATCTTGTAGGGCCTCACTTCTCAATAGATACTACTACCAAAAGTTCTCTAGATTGTAACGTAGGAACGTTTCCCCTCTTTGACCTTTGCACTATCACTATTCTATACTGCATTTGGATCATTAATTTGATGTTGTCATAAATCCAAAGACTCTTGATCAGTTAAAGTCATCACTTTAATAAGAACTTAAGACCAAATTAAACCATTCAGTCCCTCTATCTGTTGCATAATTTGCCAGTAGAGTAACTAATTTGGTGTAGTATTGGTAATCTCATGAGCATATCATAAAACAAAATTACATTAAACCTTTCACAACCTCTGGATGTCCCACAGTAACACATGCAAAGCAAATTGAAGCAGAAAGCTGTGAATTAAAACAATTTTCATTATTTACATCTTATGAGAATGAGAGAGTTTCATTTTTCTTCTTTGAATCATCTTGCCATATCCAGAAGAATTCTCAGCCTTCATTGCCAGGTGGATAATTTTGAGGAACTGGCCATCCACCCTTTATAGAACCCAAATGACTTGAAATAAATTTGGTGAAAATGAGTTGGAAGCTCTGTCAAATTTTTGCTTGTGAGTAAAAAACAAAAATCTTTGGCTGAGAGAATAATTGACTGTATGGGATGACCTGTTTTTAGACTTCTTCCAATGTTACTTCATAGTTGGCTGCCAAAGACATTCATAAAATTGGATCTGGATGATCTGTCTTTGACTTTGTGTACTTCCCGGATAAGGGAGTATTTGACCTTCCATTAGGAGCTTGATACAATTAAGTGTGACGACAATGATTTGGGAAATGGGCTCAATCGTATCATTTTCAACTGTTCTACATGAGTAATTTCCAATACCATTATGTTGGGATATTTTAAGGTAACACTATTAAACATTGGGACCATGAAAGCCATGGAGGATAACCAGCTATGTATGTTCTCATAAATTTGTACTTTTGCCTTGTTTTATTTTAAATTAGTAATGACAGCATAAATCTGAATTATGAGTCCATTAATCTGGACAAAGCTAATTAATGGTCATGATCAACATCTGCTTTTCCCTTGGAGAGCCAACCTTCCAAAACCACAGTCTGTATCTGCATATTGCTGGTAAACTATTTTACCAGCTTGCGAGTGTTGCAGCACAGATCATGTCTGCCCTTAGTGATCAATTATGGAGTTAGAATTTTGCACTGTAAATGTCTTAAAAGCTAATTCTATTCCTTTCTTTTTCATTTTAGATTCCTGTCCTCCAAAATGTGCATCATTTTGTGATAAAGTACCGGCAAGTGACTCTCTCACCAATCTCAGTCAGTACTAATCTTTATGGGGTGTACAAGATTGAATCAGCTTGTTAGTATTTTATTCTTTCTCTTATTTTTTTTTAATGTCTCCATTTAACCACACACTCTATCAGAAACAGGTCCTATATAAAAGGGTATAGTAAATTCTCTGTTCCTTGGGAATTCTCAGAACTAAGATAGTCCAGCTGTAATTGCAAATTTATTTGATGTAAAGTTAACATTCCTTTGACAAAGTTTTAGATTAGAACCTTTTGTACTCAAAATAGAGAGGAATGTAATGGAATAGACTCCCCACTGGAACATTTAATGCTGTATATATTAACACAGTTTGAATAAATATTTAGCTAAGAGCCATGTATGGATGGTTATAAGGATGAGTACTTCTAGATGAAGACAGAATCTAATGGTTTCTGAACTGCTAAAGCCATTAAAACACATGGAATAACTAGCCAAGTGTGGTATCAGGATTTTGAAATCTTTCCTTGTTTCATTTTAAATGGGAAATGCTTGCGTCAATCCGTATTATGAGTCCTTTAATCTTAACAAAGCTAATTATTGGCCACAGTTGGTACCTGCCTAAATCTCAATGAGCCAATTCTACAATTTACAGAAACTCTACCTTATTTGTGCACAGTGTATTTTTACTAAAATGCTTTAACTGTCATTTATAAGTGAGAAAGTAGTGACAATATTTTTAAGAAAGTCCCCCAAATTCTTGGGGTGTATTTAAAAGCAGAAAGCATAATAGCAAGGTAAAGAAAGGTACTGATGCAAAGATCTTGTAGAGGCATGGTCAAGTGCAAGGTGGAAACATGGTAGAGTTTCATAGTCAGGGATGATGAGGATGTGCTGGTGTTGGACTTGGGGTGGACAAAGTTAAAAAAATTGCACAACACCAGGTTATAGTCCAACAGGTTTATTTAGAAGCATTAACTTTCGGAGCACTGCTCCTTCATCAGGTAACTAGTGGGGTAGGATCATAAGACACAGAATTTATAGCACAAGACCAGAGTGTCATGCAACTGATACGATACATTGAACAAACCGTTAAGTCTTTCATCTTTTAGAATGGATTGCAGGTTTCAATTCATTAATATGTCAGGAACCCTAGGTCAGGTTGGAACGTAAACAAACATTGCATGGGGGGAGGTGTGTGGGGGGGAAATCAAAGAGGAATTTGTAAATTATCATAAGAGTTTCGACGTCTGCTAAATTGGGAAATAAGAAACAGAGGAATCTCTGATGGTTGGATGAGGGGTGAACATCTCGACATGTATTATGTGACACTTAAAATGGATGGTTCTTCTCTGAGCGTATAGTTATATATTTGATTGTATTATAGATTCTAAACTTCTCTCTTGGTATGGACACAGATTATAATTATATTATTATTCCTACATTCTTTAATGATTGAGTCCAAGTGATAATCTGACTTCAAAATCATTAATTGAATTCAACCTGGACATTGGACATAAATTATAATATTACCTTTGCTCTGAATTTGGTCAGGCTTTTCAAAATAAGGCAACTATGTGCTGCTTTCTTGTGTGCCAGCTTCAGTATGTATGTTGCCACAGTCAACATGGGCTCAAAAGGATGAATGGGGCAGAGCATACCGTTCAGAGTCGACCTGTTCCAAGATCAAAGCCTTTCTTCTTCAGTACAAAGGATTCTTTTGAAAAATAATTGACTCATTACAGACATTCAGTTATTTTGTGCTACAGAATTGTTCTGCCTTTACTATTTACCAATCCAAAATGAACATGGTAGTGAAACATGAGACAGCAGGGTTTGATGTATGTGATGACTGCGGTCAGAGACACTAAAGTGCGTCAGGAACTGGTCATTATTATGTCATTGATTGTGAAGGTCTGAAGCCTTTTTGATACCCAGTGCCCCCTAGCCCACTCCAGTGTAATACAAGGACTGAATTTACCAGGAGTCTGTGCACTATGAGGTGTAAGTCTTTTTGAGGCTTATTTTATATTAATTATGGCTGGTTTTTTGGAACACTTCAGAGAAAATCAAGCATAAAAATAGCATTTTTTTGGTAACAATAACTATGTACTACACCCCACTATAAACTCAAAAATATGTTTTATTCCAGTATTGGGTCTCAAATGACTGTTTGAATATACAATTGAAAAACAGCACTGCAAAATATCTTTTTTTCGAGTCCAACAGTGGCTCAAATACAATTAGCAACCCAAATCCTGCCCAAATTTACAGCGATTCAGATCCAAGTCGCAATGTTTCAATATGGTAATAAGCTAATCTAAGGCCACGGGCTCATTTGTTCATTTCAATACAGTTGTGTCTTGGGGCAGCAGAAAACACATTATCAGCTTCTGTACACAGATTTCTATAAGAAACTAGTTATTGAGGTTAAGGTCATGCATTAAGAATGGAGCTTTGAGATTGTAGAGAACAAAGACTGCTTTTTTTTAATTGTTGCTGAATCCCAAAGAGAGAAAATAGTTCTACTAAAATGGAAATTGCTAGACTTAGAATATTAGCTATTTTGTAACCTGCTTGATATACTATTAGTGGAATGGGACAGGAAGCTGATCTATCTTCCAAGCGTCTGGTTTGGTGGTAAATCTTTACTTTTATTTCATAACATTACCTATGACAGCTCCCTAGTAAGGCACAGAAAGTAATGCATTTGAACTGAATGCGAATATATCAAAGACGGAAAAAAAGCACAAGTTTCCAGCTGAAGAGAAGGGAAGGTTTAACTAATCAAAGGGTGTTAACAATGTTCCTGCTGAATAGAAAGTAGAAAATGTAACCCCACTATTTATGAAGTGAAGGAGAGGGAGAATTGGGAAACATAGACCTGTTAGTTTGACATCAGTTGTAGTGAAAATGTTAGTTTATTAAATGGTATTAATTATTAAATGAGTCTGTTAACTGATAACTCGACACTTTGAAAATAATGACAACATTGGACTGTGTCAACATGAATCTTTTGCGAGGGAAATAGTGTTTGACAAACCTGTCAAAGTTTTTTGAGGATGTAACTTATAACATGGAAAAGGAAAACCAGTGGATGTAGTATGTTTGGATTTTCAGAAGGATTTTTGGTTAAGTCCCACAGGAAGTCGATAAACAATATCAGAGCACATTGGAATGGGGATAATAGCCAGTATGGATTGAGAACTGATTATCAGACAAAAAGCAGAGAGGAAGAAGAAGTAGGTCATTTTCAGGGTAATAAGCTGATTGGTCTCCTTCTGTGCTATAAATTTCTATGATTGTATGCAGTGTACTAAGATACAAAACATACAAGACTTTAAGCAGATTTCAGTGGAGGTTTTGATGGTGAGGAAGATTAAGTAACTGATATTGAACTTGGAATTGGAATTGTTTTTAAATAGGCTTTGGAAATAAAGAGACCAATTGATGAAGGACCCTTTCACTGCTCCAGAAAATGTCAGTGTTATAGGATCAAAGGGTGCAATATATTACATGGGTCTGGAGGAAGTCGGGGTAGTGTAAGCATCAGGACTAGGTCCATGCTGTTCGCAAGGTATAGGTATCATTTGAATGTGGGGACAAAATGTAATTATTGCAGAGTTACTGATGACAGCAAACTGGGTTGGAAAGTAAGTTGAAGATCGAACAAGGAGGTTTCAAAGGGACTTGGATAGACGAAGTGCATGAGCAAAAAATGGCAGAAGGAATGTAATGTGAATGAATATGACATTTTTTCATTGTAAAATGAAACAAAAGGCCAGAATATTTCTGAAATGGGAAGAGGTTGTGAAGTGTTGCTATATAAAATGATCCATGTGGAGTTAATCATGAGCTTCTCAATGATTGTTGCAAGAGCAACAATCAATAAGGAAGGCCAATTGTATGTTGGCCTTCATTACAAAAAGATTTAAGGTCAGAAGATGTGTTGCTGCAGTTATATGGAGCCTTGATGAGGCTATATCTGAATTTCTCTCTTGAACCTGTTCAATGACTGAGCTTCCACAGCCCTTTGGGGTAGAGAATTCCAAAGATTCACCATCCTCTAAGTGAATAAGTGCAATTTTGGCTTCCTTAACTCCGAAGCGATGTAGTTACCATTGTGGAAGTACAGTAGAAGTTTACCGTGGGATAGCAAGATATCCTTATGACGAGAGATAGAGGGAATTGAGTCTGCATTCTCTGTCGTCAAGAAGAATAAGAAATTGTCTTATTGAAAGTTAGGAAGTTCTTAGAGGCATGATGAAGTAGTTGTGGATAGGGTATTTTCCATATTTAAGAGAAAGTGAGGACTGCAGATGCTGGAGATCACAGTTGAGAGTGTGGTGCTGGAAAAGCAAAGCAGATCAGGCAGCACCTGAGGAGCAGGAGAATAAATGTTTCAGGCATGAACCCTTCACCAGGAATGATCCCTGATGATATGTTTATGCCCAAACATCGATTCTCCTGCTCTTTGGATGCTGCCAGGCCTGCTGTTCTTTTCCAGCACCATACTCTCAACTATTTCCCTTATGTGGTGAGTCTAGAATCAGAAGAGATAATCTCAGAATGAGGAGTAGGGCATTTAAGACTGAGATGAGGAATGATTTATTCGTTTAGAGAATGGTGAATCTTTGGAATTCTCTGCCCTAGAGGGAGGTGGAATCTCAAATGATGAGCATGTTCAAGATGGATCTTGATAGATTTTTGGAATCTACTGACATCAAGTGATGAGAATGTGTTGTGGGAAGGTGGCATTAATGTAGATGATCAGCCACAATCTAAGTGAATGGGGAAGCAGACTTGCTGGGCTGAATGGCCTACTCTTGTTATAATATTCATTGAAGTGTCGTAACCTTGTAAAGCTGTTCACCAAAGATGGAAATTGGGATTAACAGGACTGAGGTGGATGGCTACTTGTCATCCAGCATGCACACAGTGGCTTAAAATTTCAATGATTGTATGCAATATACTAAGGTACAAAGCAGATTAGACTTTAAGTATTTCAGGGACAGTTTTGATAGTGGGGAAGGATAAGTAACTGATACTGAATTGGAGCTGGAGTTGTTTTAAGGAGACTTTTGGAAATACGGAGAGGCGAATGACCTTTTCAATGCTTTTGAAAATGTCAGTGTTATAGGATCAAACAGTGCAATATATTGCTTGGGACTGGAGGAAGTTGCAGAGGTAGCATAGAGAAATGCTATTGAGGAATCTAAAATTAAGGATGGGATTTTGAAAATTGCTGAAGTAAAGGACAGAGAGTCAGCATGACTTAGTACAGAAAGGTGCATTGGATACATGAGGCTTTGTGTAGGAGAGGTTCAAGGGAGAGACTTTCTCTTGCATTCAGGTTTATGTTGCTCAAGGTCCTGACAAGTAGAGGACAGAGGAAATTGAGCTTATAGATGCATTGGAGAGAAGGTGCACTGATATCATGGAAGTAGGTGTGTCTGGATAACAGATTGAGAGTCTTGAAGATCTGTTTGAGATCAAACAATGCACCGAGGTTTCACACATCAATGTCAGCTCGAGCTGAATCTTGGGGCAGTTTGGGTTGGCATGTCAACAACATCAGCACTTGCAATGGCTTGATTTTCCAAGTCAGGTTTACCTCAACGATCATGTGAAAATGCAGCATTCCATTCTGTCACACAGATGCAACAATACACTATAATGCAAGTACCTAAATTAAACATGGAATTTGCTAAGAGGGTTTTCACACGTCGGCTGACCAGTTTGTTATTTTGCGATTTGTTCTTGAGTACATTAGGTGGAGCATTTGTATCTGAAAATCAAATATATCTGTATTCCTTCATGGGTTGTCGGCATCACTGCCTGGTAATTGCCCATTCCTAACTGCCCTGGAGAAGATGGTGGTGAGCTGTTGTCTTGAACTGCTGGAGTTTGATCTTGCAGTTTTCTCTTTGGTCACAGGGCAGCAAAAAGTGCGGATTTAAATTTGATTAAAGCAAGACACTAAGGTCATGCAATTCTTAGAAGATATTTTAATACTGTATAAAAGTGGCTTTCATAAATTGTGGACCAGAAATATCCTTTTTACTTATTAGATGTAATTGACAAGATCACTGCACATCTGCACTCCTCTAATAGAAGCATGAAGTCCTTTCAGTATGGCAAGTGACCTATGTTTTCTAATAAGACCCTGGAGCAGCTCAGTTTCCTTTAACAGTAAGATTAATACTGATGGTTGCACCTAAAAGCATTCCATATGAATTGATGGTTTCGGATTTTCAGATACAAATTCATTGTGTAAAAAGTAAATTATAGGATTAATTGACAAGTGGACAATTTGGAGTTCACAATTCTACAATACTCAAATGTTGTGTTAATAAATTAATTCTTGGACTAGACCTTGCTGTACAGAGCATCGAACCAGAACCCCCAGTTGCTAGACTTAACCAATTGCCTTCAACCCCAAGCAATTTTGTCCAGAAAGTGCAAGCTAATAGCAGCACATTGAAGGGAACACACATCTGGAGCCTGAGTGAACAGATAAACAAACAGTGTATCTTCTTAACCGATTAAACTTAAATGTCGGAAATTAAACCAAAGAAGGGATGAGAAGCAGGGTGCATTCCTTGTCACGTCAGGCTGAAAAAATAGCTAAGATTGGGAAAGAAAGATTTGATTTAAGTCAGAGATTGTAAACGAGGCAAAATGGAAGTAATTTGAAAAAAAACACGTATCTGTAATATGTCTCTGAAAAACATCTAAACCTGAATAATAAGATTTCATGATTGCTATAAAAGCAAAGGGAAGCAAATGCAAATAAGTATGAAGTTAAAAAGCTGAAGGGTTTTAGATGGTGAGAGGTTGGGAAGTGCAGGTATCCAAAGGGATCTGAGTGACCTTGCCAAGAGTCATTGGAAGCTAGTGCGTAAGTGGAGCAAGTAATTAGGAAGGTGCATTGTGTATTGGCATACATTCCAAGGGGAATTCAGAACAGAAGATGTCATGTTGCAGTTGTATAGAGCCTTGGTGAGATCTCACCTGGAATGTTGTGTGCAGTTTTATAGTATCCAAAGGAGGATATACTTGCCACAGAGGGCGTAAAGTGGAGATTTCCTTATTTACTACCTTGGATGTTGAAATTATTTTATGAAGAGAGATTGACAAAACTGGGTTTGTATTCACTAGAATTTTGAAGATGTGAGATATTCTCATTGAAACTTAACAAACTTCCTGGAAGGTATGACAGGGTAGATATAGATAGGACACTTTCCCAGGTTGGTGACTATTTTAGGTGACATAATCTCAGGATATGGCTCAGGCTATTAAAGACTGAGGAGCTTGTGACATTATTGGGTATGGAGATAATGCGGAAAAATCGAGGAAATGATCTACCATCAACTTGATTTGAGGGACAGGCTTAATGGGCTAAATGGCTGACACTGGATCCTATGTTCCTAATCTCCCTTTTGCTCCCTGTCCAATGTTACCATACTATTCAGATACAAATAATGTTGTGCCCTAATAGCTTTACCATTCTTTGAGTATCAAATTCTGGTTTAATATTGTTTAAATAGAGGTGAAAAAAAAGCTATATTCAAATTGCACTACAAAGCTTCATAAACAGCTTTTCATTACCCCTTCCCTTCCAAATCTTGACCTCAATTGTCTCTGCAACCTCCTTGAGTACATTGGCATATGCTAAGACATGGTTCCATAATGCATGCAGGCTCATTTATTTGGCAAGACTGCAAACTGTGATTGCATTTGTAGTGCCTTTATACTTTGTGTAATCACAGAATTGTTTGGTAGAGGAGGAAGATTGTTGTGTGCAAGCACTTTGAGTGTGCTGACCAGTAGTCTTCACTGCCCTAGTCTTTCTCTAAGACCCTGGATGTTTTTCCCCTTCAAACATTTGTCCAATTCCTTTATCAAGTTCATTGTTGAACCTCCTCGAGAACATAGAACATTACAGCACATTACATGCCCTTCGGCTCTTGATGTTGTACCAACCTGTGAAACCAAGCTGAAGCCCATCTAACCTATTCAATTTTCTTCCATATGTTTATGCAATGGCCATTTAAATGTCTTTAAAGTTGGCGAATCTACTATTGTCAACACCCTTTCTCAAGCAGCGCATCCCAGATCTGGACGAATGTGTAAAAATAATTCTCCTCATATTCTGTCTTTCGTTTCTGTCAATTATACTAAATCCAGGTCCTCTTACCTGACCTCTGCCAATCAAAACAGTCTGTCCCACTGATTCTATCAAAATTCGTAATAAGTTTTCCCTTCACCATCTCGTTGCTTTTTGTGGGATCTTTCTATCTACAGAATTATTGCTACGTTTGCCTGCTCAACAACTGTGACTGTAATTCAAAGTATTTTTTTGCTTCTGAATCCCTTTGCGCTGTTTTTGAGTTGTGATGAGGTGTTATGTTAATGAAAGTCTTTTGATTGTACACTTGTACCATTGCGTGTCTTCCCTTGAAGCAGTGAGATTGAAAAATCAGTTTTGGGCTAATACATGGTGGGGAGTTGGAAGAAGATACCATGAAAAGGAATCAGACGGTATCCTATCTCATGGTATTTTCGGCTTTCAATAAACAATATATACTCTCGCCATTTGCCAACCCACTTTACTTCTTACCAAGCAACCAGTAGTTGATGTCAAGAATTTTTTTTGGTTCTTTCCTTATCAAAAATAAACTGTGTCAAAACACATATGTTACTGACGTGAAAGTTATCAATAGAGGGCTCATTAATGCAGCAAGAACATAACCCCAGATTCTTTTATGGTCCATGTTTAGTAATTTGCCATTTGTTGGTACAGATCTTGAGTATTGCATTTAAAAAGACACATTTTATTGAAGCTTTTTTATCTTGCACTCATCAGGATAATTTAAGGGGGAACCAACATTTATACTGTATGACTGATGAATGTTGATTGGATTACAAGTAGATTAGAGTAGAGTCATAGAGTCACAGAGATGTACAGCATGGAAACAGACCCTTCGGTCCAACCCATCCATGCCGACAAGATATCCCAAACCAATCTAGTCCCACCTCCCAGCACCTGGCCCATATCCCTCCAAACCCTTCCTATTCATATTCCCATTCAAATGCCTCTTAAATGTTGCAATTGTACCAGACTCCACCACTTCCTCTGGCAGCTCATTCCATACACGTACCACCCTCTGTGTGAAAAAGTTGCCCCGTAGGTCTCTTTTATATCTTTTCCCTCTCACCCTAAACCTATGCCCTCTAGTTCTGGATCTCCCTATAGCTCAAATCCTCCAACCCTGGCAACATCCTTGTAAATCTTTTCTGAACCCTTTCAAGTTTCACAACATCTTTCCAATAGGAAGGAGACCAGAATTGCATGCAATGTTCTAACAGTGGCCTAACCAATGTCCTGAACAGCCGCAACATGACCTCCCAACTCCTGTACTCAATACTCTGACCAATATAAGAAAGCATACCAAACGCCTTCTTCACTATCCTATCTACCTGTGATTCCACTTTCAAAGAGTTGTGAACCTGCACTCCAAGGTCTCTTTGTTCAGCAACGCTCCCTAGGACCTTACCATTAAATGTATAAGTCCTGCTGAGATTTGCTTTCCCAAAGTGCTGCACCTTGCATTTATCTGGATTAAACTCCATCTGCCACTTCTCAGCCCATTGGCCCATCTGGTCAAGATCCTGTTGTAATCTGAGGTAACCCTCTTCGCTGTCCACTACACCTCCAATTTTGGTGTCATCTGCAAACTTACTAACTATACCTCTTCTGCTCGCATCCAAATCATTTATGTAAATGACAAAAAGTAGAGGACCCAGCACCCATCCTTGTGGCACTCCACTGGTCACAGGCCTCCAGTCTGAAACACATTCCTCCACCACCACCCTCTGTCTTCTACCTTTGAGCCAGTTCTGTATCCAAATGGCTAGTTCTCCCTGTATACTGTGAGATCTAACCTTGCTAATGAGTCTCCCATGGGGAACCTTTTCGAATGCCTTACTGAAGTCCATATAGATCACATCTCTTGCTCTGCCCTCATCAATCTTCTTTGTTACTTCCTCAAAAAACTCAATCAAGTTTGTGAGACATGATTTCCCAGATACAAAGCCATGTTGACTATCCCAAATCAGTCCTTACCTTTCCAAATACATGTACATCCTGTCACTCAGGATTCCCTTCAACAACATGCCCATCACCGACGTCAAGCTCACTGGTCTATAGTTCCCTGGCTTGTCCTTACCACCCTTCTTAAACAGTGGCACCATATTAACCAACCTCCAGTCTTCCGGCACCTCGCCTGTGACTATCAATGAAACAAATCTCTCAGCAAACGGCCCATCAATCACTTCTCTAGCTTCCTGCAGAGTTCTCGGGTACACCTGATCAGGTCCTGGGGATTTATCCATCTTTATGCGTTTCAAGACATCCAGCACTTCCTCCTCTGTAATATGGACATTTTGCAAGGTGTCACCATCTATTTCTCTACAGTCTATATCTTCCATATCCTTTTCCACAATAAATACTGATGCAAAATACTCATTTAGTATCTCCCCCATTTTCTATGGCTCCACACAAAGGCTGCCTTGCTGATCTTTGAAAGACCCTATTCTCTCCCTAGTTACCCTTTTGTCCTTAATGTATTTGTAAAAACCCTTTGGATTCTCCTTAATTCTATTTGCCAAAGCTATCTCATGTCCCCTTTTTTGCCCTCCTGATTTCCCTCTTAAGTATACTCCTACTTCCTTTATACTCTTCTAAGGATTCACTCGATCTATCCTGTCTATACTTACATATGCTTCCTTCTGTTTCTTAACCAAACCTCAATCTCTTTAGTGATCCAGCATTCCCTATACCTACCAGTCTTTCCTTTCATTCTAATAGGAATATACTTTCTCTGGATTCTCGTTATCTCATTTCTAAAGGCTTTCCATTTTCCAGCTGTCCATTTACTTGCGAACATCTGCCCCCAATCAGCTTTCGAAAGTTCTTGCCTAATACCATCAAAATTGTAGATGTACAATGGGCCATTAATATTGTACCAGTTAACTGCCAAACTTTGATTAAATGTTAATAGTGGCACTTGACACTGTTTAGTCAAAGACATTGCCATCAGGGGTCCCAGGGGCACCAACAACTTCTCATTGTCCACAGCTGAGCTTCTGGTACAGCAGTAGTCTCCAGGGTTGTGTTGACACAGGCATCCAATGAATTATCTCATAGGCCTGCCTCTTCATTGAGGTCCCCAACTATCTGTGGAAGCTCTTTTACATGAGACACAGTAGAGATCAAGAATCCATTGCTTCTTTGAATGTCTGCTCAAAGTCTCAGAAAGCACTGCCAGAATCTTTTCTCAGTGGCTTTGTAACTCCAGCTGGCTGAGAAGCACTTTCACAAGTCTGGGTGCAGTAGGAGGGGGCTATCCTCTAGCAGTCTTCAAAATGCTGGTGGCCTCTCCTGTCACAGCCTCCTTCATCTGCAGCTGCCTGACTGTAGCTAATGTTCACTAGCGTCTGAATCAAGGATACTATGTGATTGACTCCCTGTCCAGCTTGAGTGCTTCTGCAGAAGCAGGTAGGACTCAACACCTCCCAAGACATCTAGATTATTGTCCTGTGAGCTAGTGAGAGGTGATCTGCTCCCAGCTTTCTGGGAGCAGAAGTCAACTCTGCAAATTATGCAATGCAAGGAATTTCTGGAATGACAGTGGTGAGGGCCACTACCATTTATTGGCCAGTTGTAATTGGGAGCTGGTGATATTAGCCAAACTAAGTCCTCACTCTGCACGTCCACCAATTCCAACTTAGAATCAGATATGGATCAATCACACTGCTACCCTGAAAACTGCAGTATTTTCATCTTTGCTTTAGCCAACAGCTGAAGTTCTGGTCGATGACTCCCAGACTTCATCTTCTCCCTTGTATTATGGGCACATTCATCTTGCAAGAGTACGTGGGAAGAAAGTGAGGTTGCCAATGACATTGCTGCCTGTTTGCCCCCTGATCCCACTCCATGCCAGGTTGCTCAAGTTTCCTTCCAATCCTCATGCTGTTTGCTAAATCTGGATATGTGTAAAGGGGGATACAATTTCCACAGGGAAACAAAGAAATTAAGTGCAGACATATGACACTCAGCCCATTGAGCCTGCTGTCCCATCAGTATGATCATGGCTGATCCTTTGTCTCAATGTTATATACCCACTCTTTCCTGACAAACGCAAATGTAACCCATGTAGCTGTGAAAGCTGGAGAGGAGGAAAGCCATTCAGTGCCCCCCATTTTCCTCACCTATAATTTAGCTACTCATGACGGTGTTACAATAAATACCCCTGCAGTGCAGAGATGGTCATTCACCTTCTCTCAGTTTGGACTCAGTCCTTCCGGTGACTATTGTCCAACTACCTTGGTCATTTGGATGGCCCTTTGCAGCCACTCGCAGTGAAAAGCTTTACCCCACTTTACAGAATGGCTTGGAGCAAATTACACAGTGGATTCTTGCTGAGCTGTGAAGTGGTATGCTGAGCAGACACAAATTTTCTGAGTTTGGAGCTGTCTTCCACCCGAGACTTTAAAACAGTTGTTTCTGTCTAGATGTGTACACAATGCTGGCAATTTCACCTGCCATTGTCCCTCTGAGAGGTTGCATGCAGAAATACCACTGTTTAAATGTGATGCCCTCTCTTGCTTCGGGTGCCACCCTCCCCCAGTTTGATTTGGCAGCAAGCCTCCACCACTCACGTTCATAAGCTTGCTGCCGGATGATTGGTTCAGGCAATCTTGTCCTTGCTGCGCTAAATTTCCAAATGAAGCAGTTCAAAATGGAAACAGTGTTTGCTGGAGAGTTACCCTTAATGCATTCCTATTGCTATTGGTAATTTTCTCCTTGAAATGCAAAAGAGTATTCCAATCACAGAATTGTCAAGGTGTGGATGAAGGCTGCTGAGCCCATCACGTCTGAGTATTTCAACTTTGTGCCAACCTGCGACCTCTACACCTTGGCTCTGCACATTAAATAAATATTCAAATCAAAGCAATGCCCCCTTGAGTGCCTCAATTGGACTGCCTCCAATACACTTACATGCAGTGCATTACGTACCCTAATTACTGACGGGGTGAAAACGTTTTCTCTCACATCACTTGTACTTTTGCAAAGTACTTCAAAATCATACTCCCTGTTCTCCAATCCTTTTATGAACAGGTCTAGTTTCTCACTATCTGTTCTGTCCAGACTAATTAAGATTTTGAAAATTTCGATCAAATCTCCTCTCAACCTTCTCATCTTTCGGGAAGACAGCTGCAACTTCTCCAGTCTTTCTTCATTACCGACATTTCTCAAGCCTGAAACCCATCTTGCAAACCTTTCCTGCACTAATTACAATTCTTTCACATCCTCCCTTTTGTCTGGCATATAGAAATGTACACTATACTCTCGCCGAGGTCTAAAAATGTCCTATACTAGTTCATCATCACCTTGTCTTGTTCTCTTTTAATGAAGCCGAGAATACTGAATGCTGTAATAACAGTTCGGTCTACCTATCCTTCCACCTATAATGATTCATGTACATATGCCCTCGCGTCTCTGTGTTTCTGTACACCTTGGAGTGGTGGTTTTTGTTATACAGTCTCCCTTTCTTTTGTACCACCTCACTGTGTTCTGCATTGAACTTCACCTATCACCTATCTGCCCCTTTCACCAATGTGCCAGTGACCTTTGAAGTTTTATACTGTCAACCTCATAGTTTATAATTTTCTCATTTTTTATGTCATCTGCAAATTTGAAATTGTCTCCTGTATACCAAGGTCTAGATCATTTACATATATCAGAAAAACCAAGGGTCCCAATACAGTCTTCCATCTTGAAAAATACCTATTGGTATTTAAAACTCTGTGTTTACTATCCCGCAGACATTTTGTAACTATGTTGCTATTTCCCTTTTATTTAATGACCTATAACTTTGCTCACAAGTTTTGATATGTGGTATTATACACCATCAACAGCTTATCCTGATCAACCCACTCTACTATGTCTTTGAAACACTCCTAGTTAGTAAGACATGATTGTCCCTTAACATATCCATGCTGACTATTCCAAATCAACTAAATCTTAATTCGCTCCCAAGTAATTATTTCTGGAAGACTCCCCACCACCAAAGTTAAACTGACTAATCTGTAATTTCTGTGTTTATCTTTATGATTTTTTTTTAATAATTACATAATGGTTGCAAATCTCCAGGCCTCCTGTAGTAATTGAGAAAGATTGAAAGATGATTTCCAGTGTCCCTTCAATTTCCACTTTCAATTTCTTGAAAATCATTGGATGCATCTCATTTGGCTCTGGTGCCTTATTAATGTTAAGTACAAATAGCTTATCAAATTCCTCATGCTCCTTTAATTCCTTCTAGTGACTGATTTTCTTCCTCTGTCTCCATGGATGGGTCAGTACGTGCTGTTCAGGTGAAGACAGATACAAGGTATTAATTTAATACTTTAGCCATGCTCTTGTTGCGACATAAATCCTTTTTGGCCTCCAATTCCCCCTACTCCTCTTGCCACCCTTTTACGATCGATCTGTTTGTAGAAGACCTCGAGATTTCTGCTTGTGTTAGCTGCCAATATTTTTTCATAATCCCTTTTTTATGTCTATTATTAGCTTTTCATCTCTCTACTGAACTTTTTGTATCTCAATTGTATTTATTAGCTGACAGCTGCTTTTTCCCACCATTTTTATTCTATCTCCATTGTCATCCTGGGAAGTTTAGATTTGTTTGTTCCTACCTTAGACCTTGACTTATCTGAAGCATCTCCTCTTTGAAGGTAGGCCATTGTTCAATAACTGTTTTATCCTGCCAATCTTTGGTTCTAGTCTGTGTGACGCTGTCGCTGCCCCATTGAAGTCCACTTTCTGCCAGTTGATTGGTCAATCCAGAGTAAAAATAATGTCATTTCCACTGTCATCCTAAACCTTATGATACATTTACCACTGTTCTCCCACTGTCACTTAATCTACTTGGATGCTTTATTCCCAAAAACCAGGTCTATCAGTGTCCCCTTTCTTGGTGGACTGCTGTGGAAACTTCTCATGAACACAATCTAGAAATATTTCTCTTTGCTGTCCTTTACACTGCCGCTGTTGCAGTCAATATATGGATAAACAAATGCCCTGCTTTAACTACTAACTATGATGTTTCATGGCTGACTAAGCAATCTAATTGTACCCTTAAAGAGCTATAGGGAAATGCAGGAAAGTGAACGTGAGGAATGTCTGACCAGCCATGATCATATTGAATGGTGGAACAGACTTGAGGGGGGGTGAATGGCCTACTCCTGTTCCTGTTTCTTATGGTCGTCTTCCTTAGCTCTAGAAAAATCAATTCTGTCCTTGAACTCTCTGAAACATCCCCTTTCTCCATTACTGCAAGTTCTCCTTCATCAAAATGGCATCACTCATTCTATTTTTCCTTTCCCATCTTTTATGAATACCTTGTAACAGGAAGGGTTACCACCCAGACCTGCCCTACCTTTAGCCGGATTGCTATCATTGTCACAATATCATAATTCCACGTGACAATCTGTGCCTGCAACATCCCAATTGTATTAACCAAACTCTGTACATTTGCATATACACAGTGCAATTCTTGCATTGCTTTCTCCCTTCTTCTGACTCCATGTATTAACTTATTCTCTATTCTAATGCTATCTATCTCAACATTTCATCTACCTCAGTATTACTTCCCAATGTTCTCTGGTTCCCATACCCCTGCTGGGTTAGTTTGAAATCACCCAAAAACTCTAGCAAAATGCCCTGGAAGGAACTCAGTCCTAGTTCTGTTCAGATGCAGCCCAATGGCTTATACTGGTGCCATCTCTCCGAGAACCACTCCCAAAGTCCCTGAAATCTAATGCCCTCCCTTCTGTGCCAATTTTCTAACCACACATTCATTTGTCTTCCTTTCCAGTTTCTGGCTTGCACACAGCATTGGAACTAATCTGGAGATTACAACTGTAGAGGTCCCGCTTGCTCATTTTCTACGTCGCTCCCTAAATCATAATAGCAGAACCACATCCTCCCTCCTGCCTGTACTGTCGTACCTCTGACTGTCTGCCCTTCTTCAGAAGAATGCCCTGCAGTCGTTTTGTGATGTCCTTGACTATGACACCAGAAGATCAACAAACCGTCCTGCAGTCATGTTGGTGGGTGGAGTAACATCTATCAGTTCCCTTAAGCAAAGAGCTCCTGTGGGTCTTGTCCTCCTGACTTTCTTCCTCCTTTCTGGTACAGTTGGGCCACCTGTGGGGCCAAAGGCAAGGCTCTTTTTGCACTCCTCCAAGAATGCATTGCCCTGACCAATGTCCAGAACAAAAAAAAACAGTCCCTGTTTTCTTGAAATATTTAAAAGTCACCCCTTGCCTTTATTCTTAATTTGCTGTGAGTTCACCTCCCTGAATATGCTGTCCATGTAGTTCTCTTCCTCAGATGCACCTCAGTGACTCAATCACTGAAACCTACAGCTCAATCTTAGGCTGCTGGTAACACATCCCTCACGTGGGCATGAGATTTAACCCAGCTTTCCATGTGCCACGGGATGGACATGCTGTTTGACTAAGCTGTTCTGCCATAATTTAACCTTAAAACTTTTAAGTTACACTTCAATTTTAATTACTTCTACTTAGTTCGACCTTTACTCTTAAACTATTCATTATAAATTGGTGATTCATAGAAATTCTTCCACCCTTACACACCCTTCAGCTCTCCATCCTGTGCCTTTCGATGCTTACTTTCCTATGCTAGATTAGAACTATACGTTTTTAAAGATTTCTTGCAAGTTGAAACTTAACCCTCAACAGCAGCCACTCAATAAACAATTCTGTCTTTTCTGGGATGTCACTATTAGACCTTTTGCGAACTGCTGCCGAGAAGCCCAGGAAGAGTTCTCCCTCACACGGTCCGGCTGCTCTTGCCCTGAGAATGTAAGGAAAACATCCTAAGGCCTGATTTCTGTTCATCTACAACCCAGGAAAGGTGCCCTCTCTCAAATCTGCTGTCTTCACCCCTGCAAGTTAAGTCAATGTGTTGAGAAACCAGCTGTTGCCCCAAAGAAATGATTGATTGTCTGGAAAGTTCCCATATTCCTTCCTGCATTTGGATGTAAATGATTCCAATAGGAAGCAGAAATTTAGCAGGAACAAAATGCATCCAGGGCAGGAGGAAATGAGATGACAAGTGCTTTCCAACATTGCACTTCAGACCATTTAAAAACTGATGACAGCCAATAAGGTACAAGGTTCTTTAGCGACAGTTTCCTGATGAAGAGAGCATTTCCATATTTTTGCAATCAGTCTTGTTTTACCACTGGGACACATGCAGGGAAAGAACTGGCATCAAATCAAATGTTCTCTATCCAAGTATTCTTGTTAACAAAGCATCTTTTAACTGAAGTCTACTGCACATTCATGGTCTTGCCATGTTATTTGCACATTCCTGACAAAATATTTAACGGACATTTAACGGTTTTTATTTCATTTTGTTGATATTTTCTGACATCTTAACTGCCTTGGTTTGTTATTTCAATAAACTTAAGTACTTATAAATCAGAAGAAAAGAATACTTTTCCACCAACTTAGATCTCTTGTGACAATAATCATTCTGCTAAAGGTCAGGTAGGAGAATCTCACCGATTCTTTGGTCAGTGAAACCCTACAACTGCCAGCCAAACTCAGTGACCTGAAATGCTTCCCCTGCTGATGGAGATCAACTCTCTGTCTTCAGTTATCTCACTCTGTAGAGTAGTATGGATGATGAGATGACAGTGGGGGTTGAATGCTTTGTGTTGCAAATAGCAAATTTGATGCAGACTGAAGACTATCAAGTGTGCTGGTGGATGGCAGTAAGGCACCAAGTCTAATCATGCCACTGACAACTTGTCACGTTGTCAAGTTTCAACTCATGGCTGCTGTGGATGTCTTGTTTAATATTTCACAAGCAAATACAAGGATATAACAATAGTATAAAATTGCACTGGGTGTATTCTCCTCGTACTTTTGCTTCTTTTAACACTGTAGCAGCTGAAGCTAAGTAGAAAGGAGCAGGAACAGTTGGACATTGTTACGAGTATACATAGCTGCTTCAGTGAAAATGTGCCGTTTGGTGTTGGGGGAAGGGGTATTTTTGAAGAAGGATAGCTAGCGCATTAGTTGTGTTTATGTAACAATATGCAAAATGGTTTTGCTTCTCAAGAAATTAATCCAATGAGAACCTGAAGGTGAAAGCCTTGCAGCCTCCTGGCACCTTTATTTTTCTCAAAATGCAAATTATACTGGATGCTTGTTTTCACAGTGGCAGAATGATGAGGGACTGTGCTAGTTGATTTGGTCAGATATATTGGGTTGCTAGGCACCGAGATACTGTGAGTTTGACACGTGCACATTGCTGGATGTCATGTACCTCTGCTCGCAATCATGTTCAACAGATTCTATTCAGTGGTTGTCAGGGTTGATTTTATGTCATCGGGATAGAATATCGGATTTTGTGGATCTTTCATTTATTCCTTTTTTCCAGAATTACAAAAAATGACTGTTTGTAAGAAGCCTATATTGCAGTAATGTACATTGTTGAACCTTTCATTATACATTGTGAAACAAATTTGAAGATTTCTTTTGTGTTTAGTTTGTCGAGCGTCTGGCTATTTATGATGGTTTCTTTATATTTTCCTTTCTTTTTTTTCCATTCTTAATGGATCTCTATCTACCTGATATTTGTATACATGACGACGGTCTATTTCTTCTTGAAAGAACTCTTTCACTTCCTTCAGTTACCTGGAAAACATCTCTTACAATCAGTGAAATGAATTTGTGAAATGATGCTCAAGAAGAAATATCAAATAAAAGCAGGGACTGCTGAAAATAGTCAGCTTCATAAATATCCTGAAGCTTTTTCTACAAAGGAGCTGTTGTTTTTTAAAATCAAATCAATTTAATAAGTGCAATGTGATTTTCTTTTTAAACAAGAATATCATTTTGTCAATCGCAATTTGCCATATTGGGAGTGCAGTCTGTTTCCCAAAAAACATTCCAATCGAACATTTCTTTAGGTGAATACTGTTCTTGGATTTGCTGATACAAGATCGAAGATCAAATGTTTTCATGTACAGTCTACTTTACAGATGTGAATAGTTTTTTGCCCAATTCCTTTTTTCCAGGTCATCAAACATACAGAGCTGTTGGAATTTCTGCTCAGTGCGGGCTGTAATCTTGAATAATTAACCACGTGAATGAGCTGCAGTTAAAAGAAAAAACTTAAGTCAGGCTATTTGGGCAGAATCGAAACCCGTTTGCAACAGCCCCAGCACTTTACCAGAACATCACTGGGTTTCGCACTTGAATGAAAAGAGAACATGGTCACAACTCAAACACCTCTCAGATCAGGTGCTGTTGAAAATTACACCTTGTACATTTTGGAATTAGCAGAGCCAGAAATCTAATACAAATTTCTTTAGTACAGCATCTGATGAGCAGCATTTTTGAAAAGTAGACGCTTGTTCTTCATGCTCTTACTTTGGATATTCAGAGGTAATATTGAGTGGTGGAATATGGTTTAATAGAAATTTTTAAAAGTGCATTGTATATTGTATATATTTGAGTGAAAATAGAGTTTCCAAGACTAACTGTTTAGTCTAAAATAGGGGGTTGACTTTTGCACATTTTGGAGAGTTTGGCGTTTTCCCTCTTCCATTGCCTCACTGTGTTGAGTTGCCAGGTTAGGGACTGTTCCTGCCAACCCCATCTACAAAACCAGTGCAACAGGAGCCACAAGTACCTGTATACAACTGGACCTGAATAGCCACCTTCAATGGGCTGCCTCTCTGTAACTGTCTCAAGTAAATTTGCATCAGGAAAATATGATATCAACAACATGGTTACTGAAGCACCATGGGATTTCATCCCATTTCAGTCACACTTATCAGCAGTGGGTGGTAAGTACAAAGACATAATGTTTAAAAGTTGGGGGTTGACCTGTCAAACAGGCAAATACAAAACAAACAATTTTTTAAAATCTAAAGTTGGGGGTCTAAAGTCAAAGGTTGACCTTTGCATATGAATCTACGATGAGTCTATACGGTAAATACTAGGAGGGAACCATGGAGGGCCATGAGAAAGAAGATGGGAATGACACTAACTGGATTACTCTTCAAAAGAGTCCTGACAGAACAGACTCACGTGGCTGCATACCCTCCATCTACACTCCCCTCTGCTTTGATTCTATGTTCCTGTGATTTTGCATTCTGCTCAGTGAGGACCGTTTTGCCATGTGAAATTATTTATTTGCACTGGTGGCTTCCTTTAATATAGTTGTATAATTTAAAGAGAGAATTTCATAAATGAGGAATAGAAACCTTAGGAATAACTTGAACAATATTGTATTTTTGGTCTCTTTTATATGTTTAATGTTTTTGCTTATGGGGACTGAGCATGAGAGAAGATAGATTAAAATATCTACTTAATGTGGTTACTGAAGCACCATGGGGTTTCATCCCATTTCTGTCACACTTATCAGACACAGTAATTACAGCTTTCCCAATGTTATCACCACCACTGACTATTGCTTTGGCTGTGTTGGGTGTGAGAAGAGCTGCAGTCATATCTGCCACTTCTGCAGCAACTTCGTGCAATAATGCTGTTGAGAATTTACCTGCATTCTGGAGGCACATTTAGGTAGGAAAATGATGGAAAACAGACAAGATCAGAATCAAAGCTAGTTTTTTTTTAACCCAATCTGTATTATCTTCTCCTGAAATCAATTGAGAGCAAAATTGAGTGATCAAAAATGGCCAAAGTCCACCCAATTCTGTGCTTTCTGACCTGGCAAATGAGGCTAAAATTATTCCAGAGAGAGTTGTGTACTAAAAGTCCACTCCATAGACTAAATGGCTTCGTACTTTTCTGTGATAAATGCTGAACAAGCATTCTCCCCACTCCATAAGAATGTTTAAAGTCTACAGAGAGCTTAGGTGCAGTTATTAAACTGTGCAGTCATCTTGCATACCACTTTTGTAGTATTTCCTTTTGCAACTATTATCCAGTTTCTTCTGTAATCTCTGTTCAAATTGTTTCAAATTGAAATACTCTGTATTTAAAATCCGCGTACTCTGAATAATGATTCTGCTACTTGGTAAAACATTTCTTTTTGTATTCGAAGCAACAAAAGTCTTCATAACTTTCAACAACTCTATTAATCCCCCCTTAACATTCATTGTTTTATGGGAAACTAGCTTCTCTATTATTTCACTTGTCTAAAACCCTATATTCTGGTATCATAGCATCCCTACAGTATGGAAACAGGCAATTCGGCCCATCAATTCCACACTGACTCTCAAAAGAGCATCTCCATTAAACTTAGACCCCACTCTATCCCTGTAACCTTGCATTTCCTATGACTAATCCACCTAACCTGCACATCTTTGGATGGTGGGAACAAACCAGAGCATCCAGAGGAAATTTACGCAGACACAGGGAGAATGTGCAAACACTGCTTGAGGCTGAAATTGAACCTGGGTCCCTGGTGCTGTGAGGTAGCAGTGTCACTGTGCCACCCTGAGTGATATGGTAGCTCAGTGGTCAGTGCTGCTGTGTTGCAGTGCCAGGGTTTTGGATTTGGTATGATTCTGATAAATGTCCTCTTTCTGAGACCTTGCCATGGATTTGTAACCCTTACCAGCACTGGGAAAGGAGATATGATGGCCCTAAAGGCCATGCAAACAGCCAGAGTGTCAATTCTCTATGGCTTCATCTGACTCCTGGGTTATTTTCACCAAGACGAAAGGGATGTGCAGTGGGGCTACCAGCCAAGGCAGCGTGAGTAACTGACCCAGCCCACTAATAAATTTATTATACAATCATTGAAAAGAGGCAGACTGGGATCTCCTAGTCAGTCTCCAGGTTCCAGCCAGTGGTGGTGGCTGTACAGCTTGGGAGGTATCCGGTCAGTGCCAGGACAAAGTGGCAGAACTCCAGATAGACTAGTGGTCCTTCCAGAGTCCAGATTAGAGTGGAAAAGCACAGCAGGTCAGTCAGCATCCGAGGAGCTAGAAAATCGACGTTTCAGGCAAAAGCCCTTCATCAGGAATAGAGGTCCTTCCAGTCTACTGGCAACATTTGGCTGCCTGCGAACTAGAATTCCTTTTCCATTCTCCTGCACCCACCTCTCCCCCACCACCAACAAAAAGTACACAACCCTCAACTATAGTAGTGTTGGCCAAACCTGTATCAAACTATTTTGTGTTTTTAAATTAAAAAGAAAAGGAATGGGGATCTCCATTTTGGAATGTTCTTGTGATACCATGGTCTGTTTCCCATTTTAAGCTGGAAGGTCTCTGGTTGGCTTTTCATTTTAACAGCCCACTGGCTCTTTATCCAACCCTATACCTAAGCACATACGTAAACAGTGAATCTGTCCTCTGATCATTAATTAAACTGGAGGGATATCTCGTTGAGTGACTATTTTCTGCACAATACTGCATTCCCTGTCGAGCCTGATGATGGGATTTAGAAGCCTTCATCCTGCCACTTGAATGTTTCGTTAAAATGTTGTGCCTGCTATGGAAATCAGTCCTCCAGCTGAACCAGTGATTAATAAGTCATGTAGCAAAATCTCCCTGCTTTTATAATGTATGCCTCCAGACTCCGTCTTCTTAAATCATCCTCATTAACTCAAAACTAGTTTCAGGAGGATTTGGGCAAGATTAATGAATGGGCAGATGGAATACTATTTGGAAAAAAGATAAGTTTATCCACTTTGGAAGCAGGAACAAGTGTTCAGAGTATTTCTTAAATTGTAAGAGGTTGGAAAATGTAAGTCCAAAAGGACCTAGGTGTCCTTGTCTTAATATGCAAGTGCAGAAAGAAGGCTACTGGAATATTTGCATTTATTGCTTGAGGATTTGAATACAGGAGTAGTGAAAGGCTTGCTTTAATTGCATCCCTCAGACTTTGGTTAGACTATCCCTAGAATACTGTGTGCTGTTTGGTCTCAATATCTCAGGTAAGATGATATTGTCATAGGAGTGCATCAAAGTTTTATCAGACTTGTCTCTTGGATTAATCTATTAATCCACCTTGTCAAGACTATTAAGGATCTTTTTTCACTCAGTTCAAGACACCCCTCACTGTTCTAAACTCCAGAGGGAACAAGCCCAATCTGTCTAACCTCTCCATAAAGACAACCTATTTTTTTGTCTTTTCTGCCGAAGAATGCAATCATAATATTTTGATTAATGTTAATTCAGTAAAGACTTGATAGATGACAAGCCATCTCTGATTGTAAAAATCGCATTACATGATGGCATGGTCCTTTTGCTTTCTAGTTCATGCGATAGCTGTTCTCATTTACTTGACTCACTTTTAAATGAAGATACCACATTATCCCATAAATCACGGAAGTACAAGATGCTGGCTATTTGCAACAAGAGTTCAGATGAACTTCTGATGGAATTAGTCAACTAATGAAATGATAAAGGGCTTGGATTGGTTGTCCATACACAATAGAATCATAGAATCCCTACTGTGTGGAAGCAGGCTGTTTGGTCTATTGAGTCCACACTTACCCTCTGAAGAGCATCCCACCCAGACCCACTCCATCCCTATATTTCCCTTGCTAATCCATCTAGCCTGCACATCTTGGAAACCAGAACACCCAAAGGAAACCCTTGCAGACATGGGGACAATCTGCAAACTTCACATAGATAGTCACCTGTGGCTGGAATCAAACCTGGGTCTCTGGTGCTATGAGACAGCCATGCTAACTACACAGCCATCATGCCACCCCTAAATAAGTTTCTGTTTCATAGGTCAGCATTACTCCAATTTCTACCAGAAAATGTGAAATATAATTTTGAAATAAATTAATGATCTCTGTTACACATGTGGAGGTTGAAAACATACAGGAGGAGGAGTTATTAACTTCACTTTAAGCTTCAGGAATCACAAATTATAGCTTGTTTTGTTTAAATCTGTAGATATATCAAACAGGCCTGTCAAAATATGTTAAATAAATCCATCTATCTGCAAGCATATGACATGGACAGCTTGTTCTCTTTGTTATTCATTGGCAACGTTAGCCTGTGTGTCAACAGCAGGTCAGGGGGACCAGATCAACTTTTATATTCTTTTATGACCATTTAGTGAATGAGATGTCAGCTCTGATTTCTGCAATCAAGGTTTAGTTAACATGAGATGCTCCCAGTTTTGAAGAGATTTTTTGAGGATAAAAGAAGTCCTTGTGTGCTATGCATGGGACACTGTGGCCTTATATATTTTCTATATATATATTTTCCTTAAGTGAGTGATGACCAGCTTAGATTTATAGTTATTTTAGCAATTGACACTGTTGCACCATTAGCCTGCCTCTTAAGCTGCCTGTGCGGGGCTATATCAAGTTTGAAATAACAATATTCCAATTTTCTGTCACAGGTAGATAAGTTATTTGCCTATTTATAATGATTAATGTGTTGGTAACGAATTATGCAGGATTGTATTGGATTTGATCATTTGGTGAAATTATACAAGATTCCCTAATTGTTTACCTGTATGAGAAATCAGGCTATAATTAATTGAAAGTTTTGACAACTAATGCAAATTAATGACTTTTTTTATCCATAACATCTATTGGTGTTTCCTTCTACTGTAGCAAGTCAAATCCTATGCATGTGGCTTATTGCTTATTGACAGTGTGTTTGTGTGAGTCCTATTGTGTTAAACAGTGACCATATAAATTAAAGTTGCATAGCGATTCTCAGTCCTTTAAATGAATAAATATTGTGTTCCACTGTTAAACATTGAGTGCTATCAAATATCCTTCATAAGCACCTCATCAGTTGCTGAAGAAAGAGCTGAATGCTATTAAATACGATGCTAGCATGTAAGAATTTGTTCAAATGTTCTCAAAGTAATAATGCTGGTAGACTTGAACAGGGTGAAGGCATTATAAAAAAAACTGATACTAATACTTCTTCAAAATACCACAATTCTTTTGTGATCACAGTAATGACTCTGTCCAGATATTAATATTTTATTTTAAAAAATCATTATACTCCTCTCCCTTCATGGTTCATTGAGTAAATGCAGCACCTGGTGTGAACTGAACAATATGAACCATGAAGATCCCAGGTTCACTCAGACTATGGCACACTCCGTGGGGATTCACTCATAGAGATTTGATATTCAAAGGCTCTGAAGGCCCACAAAATTGCAGCTCAGCATGGGCTACTACCCTCGGGAGTTGAACAAAAGACAAGGAAGGAACATAGGAAAAAATAAAATGGTAACAGCCAAAATCAAATCACTGATATGTGACTGTTAAATTAATTGGTCCAGGATTCGGCATTAATTCAAACAGTTGGTCGATATTAATCTTTGTTGATTTTGTGGGAGACTAGGTATGAGAATTCTAATAATTGGAAATCCATTATGGGATAGCTACACATGTGCAAAATGCTAACACCTGCAGACTATGTTTGCTTCTGGGAGCTTTGGTAAAGGTATATTGTATTTGGAGGGAGTGCAACATATATTTACAGTAATAAAATCTATGTTCCAAGGGCTAAACTATAAGATGATTATATGAACTAACATTGTATTCCCTGGAATTTAGAAGATTAAGGACTGATTGGGTCAAAGATTTCAAGGTATTACAAGGAACTTGATAAGACCAGAGTTATGGTATCTGGGTGGTACCAGTATGGTATGGTTGGATTGTTCCTCAAATATTTGAAGAGAAAATGAGGTCTGCAGATGCTGGAGATCAGAGATGGAAATGTGTTGCTGGAGAAGCGCAGCAGGTCAGGCAGCATCTAGGGAACAGGAGAATCGACGTTTCGGGCATTAGCCCTTCTTCAGAATTCCTGAAGAAGGGCTAATGCCCGAAACGTCGATTCTCCTGTTCCCTAGATGCTGCCTGACCTGCTGCGCTTCTCCAGCAACACATTTCCATCTCCTCAAATATTTGCCCTTGCAAAACATGTCATAATGGCTGGGTTCTTACGGAGATATATCTTGAGCTTTATTGATAGCACTAACCTTTTAGACTGCTGTAAGTTCTCAGACTTGTAGTTTAGGTCCTTTGCTTATTGCTGTTATGGTGATTACTGCTATAACTGAAATAGTAGTCATGATCAGCAATGTTGAGATGGGTACCTTAATATCAAACTTCACATATTGTAAGGGTGCAATGCCTTTTTGGTCTGGCATTCTATACAATAAGACAAGAAGTAAATACAAAGGGTGGAATAGGAGTCTGATGTGGCCTGTGGCAATGAGAAGTCTGGTGAGATCCAACTTGCCATTAAGGGCACCTCACTCCATCTTTCGTGATTTTCACAATGTTGTGGCAATTTTCTCACTAGGCAGTGGTGAGTTGCCAATTAAGGGGAATTATTGCTGTTAAACACCTTCTTAATGGACCAACTTGCTTTATAAATATTCAGCTTTCTACATTTCCAAAGTTGCCAAGCAAGCTAGATCTTGTGAAAACCGGACATGCAAGCCAGAGCAGATACCTGCTGGATTCAACTCATCGCTTGCTCCAAATGATCACCATGTTGCCTTTGACTAAACTGCAGCTCAGGCCATGATTCATGGGCAAGGTCCAAATGCAGCCGTCATCCATGGGCATTGGCATCTGGCCTTTACAAACCCCTGATAACTATCAAGGCACCTCCTTGACACATTGGAAGGTTCTCTGGAACTGGCGACTAGCATAAAAAAGATGCAGATGGGACTCTTGGCATGCACAGACAGGCACCTAGCTCACAGATTGGACCAGGCTACATCTCATGTTGCTTGCTTGCTCTCTTAGTGCTTACTCAGTTAGAACCTACCTTGATGCTCACATCATTCATGGAGAGAGAGGTAACTTCTGAAGAAAAGTTATTTCGGTCACAAAGCATTTACTCTATTTCTCTCTCCACACCTGCTGCCAGACCTGCTGAATTTTTCCAGCATTCTCTGTGTTACTTTCAGATTTCTGACATTCTGCTTTTATTCAAGCACTGCTATCAAGCAACAGCTGCTTAGCAATATCCTGTTCACTGATGGTCAGTTTGGATTCTGCCAGGGCTGTTCAGCTCCTGACATCACTGCAGACGTGGTTCAGTCATGAACAAAAGAATTGAATTCCAGAGGTGGGGTGAGAGTGACTGCCCTTGACACCAAGGCAGCATTTAGCTGAGTGTGGCATCAAAGAGCCCGAGCAAAATTGGAGTCAATGAAAATCAAAGAGAAAACGCTCTGCAAGTCAGAGTCAGACTTGGCAAGAAAGTCAGTCATCTCAAATCCGGGACATCTCTGCAGGAGTTCCTCAGGGATTGTCCTTGACCAAAGCATCTTCAGTTGCTTTTGTAATGACTTTCCTGCCATCATAAGGTCAGATGCGATTTTAGAGAAGATTTGTAGCTCAGATTGTAAGTTTGCTTGCTGAGCTGGTAGATTTGTTATCAGACATTTCGTCACCATGCGAGGTAACATCATCAGTGAGCCTCCTGTGAAGCGCTGGTGTTGTGTTCCATTTGCTATTTGTGTCTTGGTCTATTGTGGTGGGTGATATCCCTTCCGGTTCTTTTTCTGAGAGGTTGGTAAATGAGGTTCAAATCGATATGTTTGTTAATGGAGTTCCAGTTTGAATGCCAGGCCTCTAAGAATTTCTGTGCGTGTCTCTGTTTAGCCTGTCTGGGGGATGGATGTATTGTTGCAGTTGAACTGGTGTCCTTCATTATTGGCGTGTAAGGATATTCATGATAGTTGGTCATGTCTTTTGGTGGCTAGTTGGTGCTCATGTATCCTGGTGGCTAGTTCCCTGCCCATCTGTCCAATGTAATGTTTGTTGCAGTCCTTGCAGGGTATTTTGTATATGATTGTTCTGTTGGTTGTTGGTATGGGGTCCTTCAAATTCATCAGGAGCTGTTGCCGTGTGGTGGTAGATTTGTGGGCTACCATTATGCCTATGGCTGGAGTAGTCTGGTCGTCATCTCCTGAGGTGTCTTTAATCTTTAGCAGGGTGGTTTGAGTCTCTGGGTGTGGTGTGCCTTCTTGTTTAGGTTTGTTGTTCAGGAATCAGTGGACTGCTTGTTTGGTACCCATTGTCTTTGAATATGTTGTGTACATGTTTTCCCTCAGCTTCTTGTAGTTCCTGGGTGCTGCAGTAAGTTGTGGCTCATTTAAATAATGTCCTGATGCAGTTCTGTTTTGGGATGATTGCTCCTGTAGTTGAGTATCTGGGCCAGTGTGCGTGGCTTTCCTGTAAATGTTGGTCTGAAGCTCTCCATTGGCTTTTTGTTCTACTGCGAAGTCTTGGAAGGGGAATCTGTTGTTGTTCTCTTCCTTTTTGGTGAACTTTACCATGTTAAGGATGTTGTTTATGTGTCTGTGGGTTTCTTCTAATTTGTTGCATTTCATGATGACAAAGGTGTCATCCACATAGCGGAACCAAAGCTTGGGCTGGATTGTGGGGAGGGCTGCTCGTTCTAAGAATGCTTCAGCTAAGAGTCCTGATTTTGGAGATCCCATAGGCCTCCAGTTGATTTGTTTGTAGATCTTGTCACTGATGGTAAAGTGGATAATGAGGCACAAGTCTCCTAGTTTGAAGATGCTGTCATTGCTGGTGAAGTTGGTGCTGTCTGGTATTTGTGACTTGGGTTCATCTAGTAGTGCGGTCTGTATTTCTTTGGCCAGGGTGATGTTTATTGATGTGAACAGGGCCATCACATTGACGGAGGCTATGACCTCGTCGTACTCTACCTTGGTGTCTTTGATGATGTTAAGGAATTCCTGGGTGAAGTGGATGGAGTGGCTTGAATCTTCTACTCCGTGTTTCAGTTTTTGTTGCAGCTCAGATAAGGTCAGATAAAGGGATAGTCACTGATGACTGTTCAGCACATTTACAACACCTCTGATACTGAAGTACTCTGTGTCCGTGTTCAATGATGAGTAGATGTTTCCTTTCACAGGAGAGTTGAGGAGCAGAGGACATGTTCTTAAAACAAAGGGGTGCCAATTGAAGAACATAGGAACAAGAGAAGGCCATTCAGCATCCTAAGCCATTTCAACCATTCAATGAGGTCTTGACTGATCTGTGGTCTAACTCCATACACCCACTTTTGACCCATATCCTTAAGGTGTTGAATCCAAACCTGCTCACTATACTCCATGTGAGGTCGAAGCAGGTGTTTGTATAAGTGCAAAATAATTTCTACATTCTTATGCTCCATTTAAGATGGAGAGGAGGGCTTTATTCTTCCCCGGGGTTTGAGAAACTTTGAAAGTCCTCCCCACAGGGCCTTGTGTATATTTAAAGCTCAGATAGATAAATTCTTGATTAGTAAGGGAAATCGAGAGTTAAGAGAAAGTGGATATGAGAGTGTCAAATCAGCCATGATCCTGTTGAATGGCAGAGCAGGTGTAAGGGGCTGAATGACTCATTCCTGCTCCTATTTCTTACAGTTTTACATCCAAGTGTAGGCAGACCTGGACAATATTCAGGTTTAGGCTGAGAGCTGACAAGTAATTGAACCATTTAAGTGCCAGGTAGTGACTACAAGAGGGAATCCAACCATTGCCTCTTGACAGTCAATGGCATTACCATCACTCAGTCCCCCACTATCAATATCCTTGGGGTTACCATTGGCTAGGGTGGCTAGGAATTCTTCAGTAATGAACTCACCCCCTGACTCCAGTAACTTGTCCAAAATCTACAAGACCTAAGTCAGGAGTGTGATGGGACACACCCCACTTGTAGCTCTAAGAACACTTAAGAAGCTTGACACTATCCAGAACAAAGCAGACTACTTGATTGATGTCACATTGTTAAAAATTCACACTCTCTATCACCTATACTCAGTACAACTTGCTCTGTAGAAATCTAAGAAGGCTCTTTTGACAGTACCTTCCAAATCTTTCAACATGGTAAACAGGTTTGAGCTGCTTATTGCAATTGTAGACAAACTTACCTATACTCCCAAGTATGCATTGTGGCTGTTGATCTACAAATTCAGAGTTTCTGTACATGTTTGCAACTTTATTAAGAGTCAGATTCTCTTTTCACAGTCATGCTGTTATGGTAGAATCTCTTACACCTAAAATGTTTCTATCTTTAATCAGCTTATCTTTCAGTTGCATAAATTCATAGATTTCAGCCGAGTTATTGATGTTACGTATCGATCAATAGACTCTTTTCCCTCTTAGTTCCTATTCGTGAACACATCGTTCATATGTAACATTCACTTGGGACTGAAAACGTGGCTTCAAATCTTTTTTAAATTTCCACAATATGTTTTCTGCTCTTCAGATAGATTTGGGTGGATATATTTTGAAACAGTCTTTTCTCAGGAGTGATTAAAGTATAGCCACTTATATGTGTTCTGGTTGACTCAATACATCCGTAGCTGTTGCATAATTCTGTCTTTTCGCATTGAAGAACTTCCAATTTGAACAGGAGCTGAAATAGGCGAACCACAGCCATTTTCTTTTAACTGGTGTTTTAACTGTAGTTTGCTCTGTTGATATTTTCCAATGGCAGCTCACAGCTCCACATGTACTTGTCTGTACTGTGCTTACAGCTCTGCAACATTCACTTCAGTACTTCTTCTGACACCATGTTTCAGGTGTAAAGCTCAACAGCCTGTTAAAAAAAGACTTTATTGAAGTGAACTAAAGGTGTATGCCTACAGGGTGTGTGCCTCATGGTAGTGTTCATATGACTATGGCAGACTGGAATTGGCATTTTGTGCACAATTGAATTTCAGTGCACATTGCTGAAAAAATACATCAAGCAAATTTGATCTGTAAAACAGCTGGAGGTTCGTGTACTGAATAAGCCTCTGAGTTAACAACTTATAATAGAGAAGAGGTTGATTTCCATCATTTCTTACTGGATTTGTTCAAAGATTTGACATTTGATAGGTTAGTATTTTTCAACCATCATCTTGGAATAATTCAGTGACACTGTTTTCTAACTTCAAACTCCTTATTAACTTCTATCATAAATGTGTGAATAGTGTTTGTTCCATTTCATGCAGAGTTCAGACAATGATAACTGTCATAGTGAAAGAGGGATACCTTCAGATTGGTTTGGATGTTGATTTTGATTGAAAACAGTAACATTGGAGAATTACTTCTTGCTAACTGGGGCAATTATGTGTCCTTTGTTTTTGTCTGGTAACATACAGAGCTCAGCTATGTAAAGAAAGATGCACTCTTTAATTAAGTGCAAGCAGGGAGTATTGATCATCCACTCAGGAATTCCATTAAAAGCCATTGCTTGTGTTTATCAAAAACGTAAATAGCATTTTTATAAATGCCCAGGCAATATTATAATGGAGATTTAATGTATCATTTGGTTTGGGTACTTTTTTGGTTGAAAACAGAATAATGACCAAGTACAATTATTTGAGAATGCTGAAAGTTGATTCAGTCCAAGTTAGATTACCTTAATTCAGCAGAAAAAGTGAAATAACAGATTTTGATGGGTTTTTCTTCTGCATGAAAGATGCTTCATAGAGATAATACAGGTACTTAAGCTGGTACACATGGATTGGCAAAAAAGGGAATTTGTCATTTGGTCATTTGTTTATACAGTTTGAATGAATCACTGGTAAACTATAAAACTGGTTAAGGACCTCTGCTGCTCAAATACTTGCAGCTCCTTTCAGACTCAGATTGTCAGATGACTGATCCCTCTGAAGAAACTGCTGGCCAGTTTTGATCCCACGGTGACCGGGTTAATACATTTAAGACTGACCCAGTTCAGTTTGGAGATGAAAAGTTATTTCGATGCATTGATAATGGCCACTGAACTTTGGCCTTCCCTATTGCCCACTACAGATCATTGGGAAAGGCAATCTGAAAGCTTCATAGGTATTGGGTCCTTCTTAAACAAGATGATGTGTGAATTCCATTGATAGCTGCACAGTGCCCTCACTTTGTCCATCCTGAATCAGGTGTTCACAGGAATACGAGATGTCAAAAGGTTTAAAAAACATCTCATTTTATTTTCTGTATTTTTTATTGAGAACTGAAATGGGAAAAGTGACTCTTAAATCTAAGAAATGGAGAAAGAATTGCTGCATGTTTTTAAAACAAGGTGCTGAACTTAATTGTATGTGGCATTTATGCAGCTGCTTTCTTCAAGCAGTGGGAGAAGCTGTTTGTAGACACACCGTGTGCATGTATATTGCAATTTGGCCAGCAACATGTAGCTGATTGGTCTGTGCAATGCGAGCAGTCATGGATGACAGCTCTGTGGTTCCTGTGTAGCTGTACAGTTTGTGGTTGTGAATGTTGCAGCAAGAAGCCTTTGGACCTCTGGAAGAGCAGATTGTGTGTCTGCCAGTTATTGTCTTCCACCAGTAACTGTAGACTATTGACCTTGACTCACTGACACTTTGCAGTTGGTGTACCAGTCCCACTGTACTGACTGCAAAAGAGTGAAAGAATGTGAGGAAGAGAGATTAAAGGCTAAAAGGTTCTGGCAAGTCAAAAGGATCATCTCAGTGAACCCCAGGAACTGATATTATTGAACTGTGGTTTCTAATGTATGGACCTGTACCCATAAAACCAGTGTTTTGTTTGTCTCTGTCTGTATATGTGTGAGGGTATTACAAAAGGTGGTTAAAGTTTTAACTAGTAGGACAACAATATTGATCATACAAAACTGTTTGCTTTTGATTAGAATGTAGTTATTTGGTTTGATTTATTTATTGTCTCGTGCATTTTGTTGCAAAATACAGTAAAAAGTGTTGTACAGTGTTGCCACTATTCGGTGCCATCTTAAAACAGATAAACAAACCAAAACACCAAATATCAAGGCAGAGGAACAAAGAGAAAGTTTTCAACATTATAGTCCTTCTTGGTAAGTGGTCTGCCATGGGCCTGGTAGCCAGGCATGAGTCCCCTTCACCCTGTCACTCCCGCTGGAATGAATGTTGCCACCCTTTGGTGCCATCTCATCTCCACCAACATCCTCACCACTGAGTCCTCACGAGTCCAAATGCCACCAAAGCCTCTGGGTACCGCACTGGCTGCCACAATGAGTCCACTTCAGGCCTGTCGATGCTGCAGGTTCTTGTACTGGGCCAAAACACACTTCAGCCTCCATTATTCTACCTTGAATACAGATGCTACCGAGAACCCGCCGCAGCAGCACTAATGGGTCCACATGGTGACCACCATAAGTCTGCACTGTCCCCACTCAGTAACAAGCACATGTCCATCACACGTCTGGGCAGGGCCCACTCAGTCACCACCATGTTGCTGTGCAGGGGCCTAGTCAGTTACCACCATGTTCTCACATAGGGCCCACTCGGTCACCACCATGTTCTCACATAGGGCCCACTCGGTCACCATGACATTCCTGTGCGGGGCCCACTCAGTCACCACCACGTTCCCACATGGGGCCTACTCAGTCACCACCACGTTCCCGTGAGTGGCCCACTCAGTCACCACCACGTTCCCACATAGGACCCACTCAGTCACCACGACATTCCCATGCGGGGCCCACTCAGTCACCACCGCATTCCCCCAAGGGGCCCACTCAGTCACCACCACGTTCCCACATGGGGCCTACTCAGTGACCACCATGCTTCCACATGGGCCCACTCAGTGACCACCATATTCCCACATGGGGCCCACTCAGTGACCACCACATTCCCGTGAGGGGCCCACTCAGTCACCACCACGTTCCCGTGAGGGACCCACTCAGTGACCACCACGTTCCCGTGAGGGACCCACTCAGTGACCACCACGTTCCCGTGAGGGACCCACTCAGTGACCACCACGTTCCCGTGAGGGACCCACTCAGTGACCACCACGTTCCCGTGAGGGACCCACTCAGTGACCACCACGTTCCCGTGAGGGACCCACTCAGTGACCACCACGTTCCCGTGAGGGACCCACTCAGTGACCACCACGTTTCCGTGAGGGGCCCACTCAGTGACTACCACATTCCCGTGAGGGGCCCACTCAGTCACCACCACGTTCCCACATGGGGCCCACTCAGTCACCACCACGTTCCTGTGAGGGGCCCATTCAATTACTATCACGTTCCCACATGGGGCCCACTCAGTCACCATCATGTTCCCGTGAGTGGCCCACTCAGCGAGTGCCATGTGTTGGGGCGGGGCTCACTTGTTGCCATGACTGAGCTCTTCAACATGAGGTAGGCAAAATAAAAGAGAAAAAAGAGAAGAGGGAGAGGGAAATAATGTAAAAATGAAAAGGAAAGTGGAAGGAAGGACGGGTGCCAGGCTCAGAAGCCCTACTCCTCCACCATCTGACTGGAAACATTTGTCATTAACCGTAATCCTTGTGAAGTACAGCAAAAAGGTCAGTGTTTTTGTTAACCTGATCTTAATGGACAGGTTAATTGGGGACTGTGTGTAATTTGATTAAAAACCTTGAATTTTGTGATGAGCGCAAGAAAGGTGGGACTTGAGAATCAGTGCACTTTACCAAGTGAGTTCTAACATCAGAGCTGAAAATGTGTTGCTGGAAAAGCGCAGCAGGTCAGGCAGCATCCAAGGAACAGGAGAATCAACGTTTCGGGCATAAGCCCTTCTTCAGGAATCTCCTGTTCCCTGGATGCTGCCTGACCTGCTGCGCTTTTCCAGCAACACATTTTCAGCTCTGATCTCCAGCATCTGCAGTCCTCACTTTCTCCTCGAGTTCTAACATCAGGTTAGTATCCAGTTTTTAAAAGTATTAAATAAAAATTCATAAACTGTTCTGGCATGACACCTTAATTGTTGGTTTCATTGCTTGCACTTCTGTTTATAATTTGTTTATATATTTTTAAATATTATACATTGCCAAATGTTTTGTGCTTTGAATTTTAAGTCGGAGGTAAATTTAAAGCTCTGAAGCACACATTCCAAATACATTACAATAAAATTACGATTGGGGCAACAGGTGTCTGCCTACAACAGCTTGAAAAATAACATGAAATAGCACTGATCAAAAGAGTCTGTTGGTGAAAATAAAAGCAGAAAATTCTGTCAATACTCTGCAGATCTTTCAGCACCTGTGGAAAGAGAAAAAGGAGCAGGATCCTATCTTTTCTGGGCATTTTTAGCCTTTTGAGTTCACCATTGCGTTCAACAGTGTAACTTTTGGACCTGTTTTGTTTTGTTTTTCTTTACTTTTGTTTCCTTTGTTTTTCTTCTGCATGGGAACAATTCAGAACCCTGCCATATATAACTTGTGTTTGTTTCACTTGTGCCATTAATCCTTCTGTTGTTTTGGCACCACTTTTTCTTACTACAGTTGTTATGGGGGATTTCAACATGTAGGTAGACTGGGAGAATCAGGATGGTATTGGACCTCAAGAAAGAGACTTAGTGGAGTGCCTCCGAGATGGATTCATAGAACAGCTGGTGCTGGAGCCTACCTGGGAGAAGGCAATTCTGGATCTGGTATTGTGCAATGAAACAGAATTGATCAGGGGCCTCGAAGTGAAGGAGCCATTGGGAAGTAGTGACCATAATACAATAAGCTTCAATCTGCAATTTGAGAGGGAGAGGGTACAATTGGAAGTGGCAATATTTCTGTTGAATAAAGGGAACTATGGAGCTATGAGGGAGGAGCTGGCCAAAGTTCAATGGTGCTATACCTTAGCAGGGATGACAGTAGAGGAACAGTGGCAGATATTTCTGTGTATAATGCAGAAGATGCAGGATCAGTTCATTCCTAAAAGGAAGAAAGATCCTAGAAGGAGGCAGGGGCGGCCGTGGCTGACGAGGGAAGTTAAGAAACATATAAAGTTAAAAGAGAAAAAGTATAACATAGCTAAGATAAGTGGGTAAATGGAGGACTGGGGAGCTTTTAAAGAACAACAGAGGATTGCTAAGAAGGAAATACCCAGAGAAAAAATGAGGTACGAAGGTAAACTGGCCAAAAATATAAAGGAGGATAGTAAAAGCTTTTTTTAGGTATGTGAAAGGCAAAAAAATGGTTAAGACTAAAATTGGGCCCTTGAAGACAGAAACAGGGGAAGGCAGATTACTACCTAAATGGAATCAATTTAGGTAAAGGGGCAGTACAAAGAGATCTGGGTGTTCTTGTACACCAGTCAATGAAGGTAAGCATGCAGGTACAGCAGGTGGTGAAGAAGGCTAATTGCATGCTGGCCTTCATAACAAGAGGGATTGAGTATAGAAGCAAAGAGGTGCTTCTGCAGCTGTACAGGGCCCTGGTGAGACCACACCTGGAGTATTGTGTGCCGTTCTGGTCTCCAAATTTGAGGAAAGACATTCTGGCTATTGAGGGAGTGCAGCGAAGGTTCATGAACCAGTCTCTGGATTCATTTAAGAAAGAGTTGGATAGAGCTCTCAAGGATAGTGGAATCAAGGGTTATGGAGATAAGGCAGGAACAGGATACTGATTAAGGATGATCAGCCATGATCATATTGAATGGTGGTGCAGGCTCAAAGGACAGAATGCACCTATTGTCTATTGTCTATTGTCTATTGTCTATTGTCTATTTGTCATTTAATCTCTTCTGCCTCCCATCTTATTCACTTCATGTGACTGGAAGCACTGTGCTCTTTTTCCAGTCCAGGGTTTTATTGACATTGGTTCTAGTAATATTGGAGAGCCAAATTTTGCAGTCCAGAATTAGTTCGCACTGATCCAGAATTTCCTTCCCTGGAATTCAGTCTGACTGTTGACTCATCTTGAGGACATACTTGATGCAATTTCTGGCGTATTTCTCATGCACCCAATGCCAAAATAACTGGAAGTGTCATCAAATTGGCATTGTTAGATTTTCTTATATTTGTATTTTGACTGAGGATCCTTTGGAAAAGCACAGTCTCTCTGGAGGTGCAAGTATGGCATCGTGAGGAGAAGAAACAGTGAGCCAAGTGAGAGTTTTTTTGTTTTTATTTGGTTCTGGTGAATTCAGTAGAAAGACTGAAAATTTACATTTGACAAAAACAACATCGAAGAAATACAATGCTATTTTAGTCATGGCAATATTTTTGTTTACAGCTCTGATCTGTATTACTCAGAAGTTTGGTTCTCAAGCACTTCCACTAACTAAAACATTTTCAAACAGCTCTTATCCTATTTCAGACTTTCTCAGGTAAAAATTTATTTCAAATGGAGTTAGAATCTAAGCACCTTAAAAGCCTTGATATCACCTCGAAGTTTAGCTAAAATCTTTAGGAAGAGTGTAAGCCTTAGCCATTGTATAGTTGCTAATAAATTCTGAAACTTCCAAATGAAAGTTAATCATAAATATTTATATTTCTCAATTAGGAATTGTACTAATCTGATTGCATTTTAATTTTTCATGAACCTGTCTTTTGTTGTATAACTAGATTGTTGAATTGATTCTTTAAGCACTCTCCTTATAGCTAATGTTGAAATAAATGCCTGACACAAAACCTTCTTCCAAATGTTTGAAGACTGCCAATTAGTTATCTGAAGTCAGACTGGATATTGTCAATGTGGTGAATGATAAAATCAGAAAAATCAGAGGTTATTTTGATAATTGAGAGGAATCTGAGAATAATGGCTGTCGACCAAGATGAGATAATAACGTGATTAGTAGCTTCAACTGACATCATGAACTGCTTGATTTTTATTTTCTAAATTTGTGATGCTCATCCTATTCCTGAATTGTCGTCATTGTAATCACCTCCCATCACTGGTTCCTGCTTTAATCCCCTCACTCCCATCTGCCTTGAAGGGAGATGAAGTTTACGCTGTTATGTACAACCATTAGTGTGTTTTACAAAACATAAACATTTAAATGACCTGATAAGGGAAGACACCTTTTGGAATTCGACAGACTTTGGCTTTAGTTCCACATAATCTGATGCCAGTGTGATTGTATGTTTTGCACATACTCTGTAGCTATTCTTAAAGGTACAATTGACCCTTACTGCACAGAGCCATTTCTACTTGACACATCGTTTTCTACTGCAACTCTCATGTTGAACTACTACTGAGTTAAGCAGCCCAGCAATCATCTGATGTTGTCAACTTGTGCATAAAATGTGAATGAGTCCAGGGAAAGGCACTTGTGAAGTGGTAAAGTCCCTGTCTTTTGGGCCAGGAGACCTGGTTTCAAGTCTCATCTGTTCCAGACTGGTGCAGTAACATCCTTGAACAAGGGCTGATGAAGGGCTTTTGCCTGCTCGATTTTCCTGCTCCTCGGATGCTGCCTGACCTGCTGTGCTTTTCCAGTACCAATCTGACCTAAACTCTGGTTTCCAGCATCTGCAGTCCTCCCTTTTGCCTACATCCCTGAACAAGTTGATTATGAAATATATATTAAGTCCTGAGGGCCAAATTTGTGTCAATATCTCTGCTAGAATGCACACTGCTTAACAAACAATGACTTTCACCCTGAATTGAAGCCCAAGTCAAATTTTACCCTTTGGTTTAAATTAATAATAATAATTTGTTCTGTGATATGGTATCAGTTTAAAAATTACTTGGTTTCTAAAACACTTCATAATTATTGGAAGTTATAGGTATTTTAATAATCATAGTAAAATTTAAAACCTAAAAATGATTTACAAAAAATGCTTCTTCTAAATTATATTTTCTGAGATTTGTCTTTTTTTTTGCCTTATAGAAACATGAAAGTTTGAGCATACACCACAATTTACACAAAATCCTTGTGAAACTTTGCTGTCTATTAGGTCTGAATTCATTTGTCATAAGTGTGTAGAAACTGAGGAATAAATGAATGAACATAACCTTAAAAAATTAATGGAGGTTGTTCTGCTATAACACGCATTTCGTTTACATGAATTTGTTATAACACACATGACGAATTGGGGACACTGTTTCTAAAGTGCAAAGATTTAAAGCGTGTATTGTTTATAACGTGATTCCAGCCACATTAGTTTAAATGGTGTTGTTATTACACGATTTTCTTATAACGTGAGATTGCATGAAAACAGAACTACTGTGATATAGCAGAACTGACTGTGGCAATTTCTCAATGCTGTTGAGGCCACAATGACATTCTTCAAGATATTGACCAGTTTTTGTTCTACTTTCTACCAGGTTCTTTCTCAAATTCTTCTTCACCCATCACCTTGCCCCATGTGTTTTCAGTTTGATGTCCTTTATGCTTTGATAAATTCTCCTGACATTGACTCCGAGACATGTGGCAGTTATTTCATCTTGCATGTTCAATCCAGAATTGGATTGTGAGGTTTTATCCTCTTTGTTTTTATTGTCCACCCAGGAATCCAAACCCATTCAGTAGGTCAGTTTTTCAAATGGAAATTGAAATTAGTGTAGTTTGGATTATACTATGTGAATTGTAAGATGCTTGTTAATTTGTATGAATTGAAGTGTTGCAGTGCTGATTATTGTGTTGCTGAATAAAATCTGACTGCTGATTTCATTGAACTCTGGACATCATTTGTGTCATGCTGCTCATCTCAAATGTGATGTATATAATTTTTTTTAAATTGACAATCTGATGGTTTTGCATTAACTTCATTCTTCTTTTCTATATTCTGAACATGACTAGATTGATGTAAGAAATAATGCGATCTATTCAGTGAACCATCTGAAATTTGGACATTTTCAATTACTTGGGCAGCATGCATGTTATGTTGGCCCATTCATTAATTCGGTGATGAGGATGAAAGCTGGTTTCACCAACTTCCCTCCAGTCGGGTGTCACTGTCTTTGGTCCCAGCAAAACCACTGTAATTACACAGCACGTTTTCTAATAGAAGTAAAACTAGCCATAGTGATGCACCAGGTGCCATATTAAAGATAGCCTGCAGACCATACTAACCTGCTAATATTTTCAACAAAATATAGAAGAACTAGGACAGTGTTCATCTAGAACATTACTAGGCACCTGGATGGGTATATGAATAGAAAGGGTTTCAAGAAATATGGGCCAGATGCTGACAGATGGAACTAGATTGGGTTGGGATAACACTTAAGAGTATTGTGTTTAATTCTGGTCACCAGATTACAGGAAGGATATGGAAGCTTTGGAGTGGTTGCAGAAGAGGTTTACCAGAATGCTGCCAGGATTTAGAGGGTATTAACTGTAAGGAAAAGCTAGAAAAATTTAGTTTGTATTTTTCTGGAGTGGCAGATGCTGAGGGGAGACTTGATACAAGTCTATAAAATTATGACTTGGTGGTGCCGGTGTTGGACTGGGGTGGACAAAGTTAAAAAAATCACTCAACACCAGATTATAGTCCAACAGGTTTATTTGGAAGCACTGGCTTTCGAGCGCAGCTCCTTCATCAGGTGGTTGTGATAAGGAGTAGCACTCCAAAAGCTAGTGCTTCCTAATAAACCTGTTTGACTATAACCTGGTGTTGAGTGATTTTTAATTATAAAATTATGAGATACATAGATAGGATTGACAGTCAGAAACTTTTTTTCCCCTAGAATTGAAGTGCCTAAAACTAGGGGGCATGCATTTAGGGTGAGAGGGTAAAGTTCAAAGGAGATGTGAGGAGCAAGTTCTTTTACAGAGATTGTTTGGAGTGTGGAATGCGCTGCTAGGTGTGCTGGTGGAGACAGGTGCGATAGGGGAGTTTAATAGCGTTTTAGATAAGCACATGAATTGGACCAAGGGCAGGCAGAAGGGATAGGTTTAATTTGGTATCAACATCATGGGCTGAAGGACCCATTCCTGTGCTGTACAGTTCTGTGTTCTAACTGTTTTTGTGGAATTAAAGTAATCGATTCAGCACCATGGACAGCATTTTAGGTTACCTCAATTTTGACAAAATCAATAGAGTCATAGAGATGTACAAAATAGAAACAGACCCTTCAGTCCAACCCGCCCATGCCGACCGGATATCCCAACCCAATCTAGTTCCATCTGTCAGCATCCGGCTCATATCTCTTGAAACCCTTTCTATTCATATACCCATCCAGGTGCCTTTTAATTGTTGAAATTGTACCAGTCTCCACCACTTCCTCTGGCTGCTCATTCCACACACGCATCACCCTCTACATGAAAAGGTTGTCCCTTAGGTCTCTTTTATATCTTGCCCCTCTCATCCTAAACCTATGCTCTCTAGTTCTGGCCTCCCCCACCCCAGGGAAAATACCTTGTCTATTTACCCTTTCCATGCCCCTCATGATTTTATAAATCTCTATAAGGTCACACCTCAGCCTCCGATGATCCGGAGAGAAAGAGAGTGGAGATAGCAGCATGACAAAGAGTGACAGAGAGAGTGAAGACTGCAGCTTGAGAAAGAGTAACAGAGTAGAAAGAGCAACTTTATAAAGAGAGAGAGACAGAATGGAGAGAGCAGCTAGAAAATCTTCAATTCACAAACTTATTCCTTGATCATAATTGACATATATTTGTTACAATCCTGTGGTTTTCTCTTGACTATACTCGAGTAGTTTTTATTCAGAATACTGCAGTGAGTAATTCCCCAAAGACTGTCCACCATCTACAAGACATCAGTCAAGAATGCGATGGAATACTCTGCACTCATCTAAGGTGAGTGTAGCTCTAACAATACTGAAGAAGATTGACACCATTCAGGCCTGCTTGACTGGCACCACATCCATAAGTATTTACTCCCTCCATCACAGACACTGAGTCACAGCAATGTGTACCATCTGCAAAGTGCACTGCAGAAATTCACCTAGCCTGATTAGATAGCACCTTTCAATCTCCGATCACTATCATTTAGAAGGACAAAGGCAAAAGATCCATATGTACACTAACACATGCAAGTTACTCTCCAAGCCACTCACCATCCTGACTTGGAAATAGATTGTCACTGGGTCACATTCCTTGAATTCCTTCCTAAATGGCACTGTGGGTCAACAGCACATGGACTGCAATGGTTGAAGAAGGCCTCTCACCACTGTCTTTTCAAGGGCAACTAGAGATGGGTAATAAAACTGGCCCAGCCACAATGCCCATGTCTCACAAGTGAATTTAAAAAAGGATATTGTTCGGGATGTTGAAGTTTGTGAATTCACTGACTCAGTGTTGACAGCATCTGCAGATACTGTAACAACACACATTGTCAAGGAGCAGAATCCCTCTGACAACAGCTTCTGATTTTCCATCTATAATTGATGTTAGATATTGTTGTCAGATTTTCACAGAAACAGTGCTCAGTACTGGATAGTTCCACCATCAATACAATCATAAAATTGTAGCCTTTGAGTTCCTAATTAGATTAACCAGTTAACTGGAGGCTTGAAGGAGAGTTGAATAATACCAGTATAATGCTGAGGAAATATGTCGCAAGTTTCCTAACTCTGACCTTAATATCAACAAAGGTCTCCAAACACTTACTCTTCACATGCTCTTCTGAGGAAATTGGTGGGGAAAGAGTTCAACGCATACATTAGAAATGAATGAGGAATATTATTTATTGAGAAATATTGTGAAATTACCTAGCTTTAATTTTTTTAAAGGAATACGTGCTATAACAATGAAGCAGAGAAAAGCAACACTTGACAATATATAGCTGTTGGTCAGTGCTATAGAAATCCCTGGACTGAAAATGTTATGGTCTTTTCAGTCTGCATGAAAAATGTGCAGAACAAAGAACTTGAATGATGTCTAGTGGCATTGATCCCACAAGCATTTCTCTCTCATTGTAGAGTGGCACCACAAGTTCATGTCTAATGCACTTGTCATAATACTGCAGGGTGTCCTTTCACATCTGAGATATGAAGTGAGGCAGTGGCTCTGCTTTTGTTTAGAATTCATGCAGAATCCTTAGAAAACAATCCAGCACTTTTTACAGTGAGTGTTAGTTGAAGTGCTGTCCAACAGTGTACAAACAAAAAGCTGAAAGCTTTGAAGAAGAATCTGATCAAATTGATTTTTTTGTGCCTTTTCCAGGAGTTTTCTATAGTCGATAAGCAGAGGCACCAGAGCATCAATGTCTGATTGGAGGCTGGAAATTAGTTTGCCTGTTACTTGACGTTACTCAGACAATCAAGACACTGATAGGACATATTGGAAGATTGCACCCATCGTATTGGGGAAAGAGATCCAAAAGCCAATCTTTAACTATTCCTGAAGGAAGTGTTGATCTCTCTACTTACGTAGATAAGAAGCCCATGACGACTTGAAGTTCTCTCTCTGAGATTGGTTAGTCAGAGATCCTCACCTCACTCCGAGACATTTGATTTGCTCACTCTGAATGGCAAGATCTGACTGAGTCTGAGTAGCAGAACACAACTCAAGTAGATGTGCCCTGTGAAGTGCATGTACCAAAATCCTCAGGCAAGAGAGATGCACAAAGGGCAAGGTTTTTGTTAAGGTAGTCTGTGAAGGCCTGCCCAAGGGGATCCATTTACATTCTCTCAACGATTTAATGGTCATAGTCAGAATTCAAAGGGAACAGTTTACATTATCAACATGGACAGATTGAAATGAGAACTTTCTGGCTGCTGGTAACTATGGGTAGTGATTTTCACAAAAATGGTGATTCCTACTAATGAAATGCAGCAGTTTCAATCATTTCCCTTAACAGCAGGAGAGAGGACAGGTGCCAAGTCCAATCTGTTAGTGACAGCGTACAAGTAAAAAGTGGACAGAATGGAACAAGGATTGACCCTAGCTGACTGTGATAACCCCTGCAAGGCACCTGGGGAATCATTATTTAATCTCCTTATGGAGCTCATTGAGTATGAGTGTTATTGGTAACAGTCAATGGCTGGAACTCATCACCTGGGCCCTTTATAAAGTAGATGTAGTCATGGTGATTTGGTGGTGGGAAAGTCATTCGTTTGTGTGTGACACTTCCAGATGTAAAATAAAACAGACCCATTGGTGAGATGACTAGCTGATGGCAATGTTGCTGGATGAGGAGCTCAGCAGCCCAAGGTAATATGCTATGCATTGCCTATAATGGGTTTTGCATGTAAACTTCTCATTGGCTGCACAGGTGATTACTGGTGGTGGTTAATAGTAAAAAAAAAAGCAAAAGTTGTGATGGTTTGGTGACTTGGTTTTTTTGTGATGATACTTCGGGATATAAAAAATAGAAAATAAAGCAGATCTGTCCCATTTTTCATTGCAGCCTGGGATGGAGGGCGATGCAAACAACAGTCCCATATAACTGCAGATAGAAACATAGAACATTGCAGCACCGTACAGGCTCTTTGGTTTCACAGATCAACACAATATCGATGGCCAATCTGAAGCCCATCTAGTCTACACTATTACAATCTTGTCCATGTGCCTATCCAGTGACCATTTAAATGGCCTGAAAGTTGGCGAGTCAACTACTGGTCCACGCCCTTACTACTCTCTGAGTCAAGAAACTACCTCTGATAACTGTCCTATATCTATATATTTAAGGGTATGTCCCCTCATGCTAGCCGTTGCTATCCAAGGAAAAAGGCTCTCAATGTCCAACCTATCTAACCCTCTGATTATCTTATATGTCTCAATTAAGTCACCTCTCAACTTTCTAACGAAAACAGCCTCAAGTCCCTCAGCCTTTCCTCATAATACCTTCCCTTGATACCAGGCAACATCCTAGTAAATCTCCTTTGAACCTTTTCCAAAGCTTCCACATCTTTCCTTTAATGTGGTGACCAGAACTGTACACAATACTCCAAATACAGCCGCACCAGAGTTTTGCACAGCTGCAACATGAACACATTGTTCTGAAACTCAATCCCTCTACCAATAAAAGCTAACACACCATATACCTTCTTAACAACCCTATTATCCTGGGTTGCAACTTTCAAGAATCCATGCATTTGGACACTGAGATCTTTCTGCTCATCTACACTACCAAGAATCTTACCATTAGCTCAGTACTCTATATTCCTGTTACTATTTCTAAAGTGAATCACCTCACACTTTTCTGCATTAAACTCCATTTGCCACCTCTCAGCCCAGCTCTGTAGCTTATCTATGTCCCTTTATAACCTACAGCTTCCTTCAGCACTATCCACAACTCTACCGACCTTAGTGTCATCCGCAAATTTACGAACCCATCCTTCTGTGCCCTCATCCAGGTCATTTATAAACATGACAAACAGCAGTGCTCCCAAAACAGATCCTTGCAGTGTACCACTAGTAACTGAACTCCAGGATGAATATTTCCCATCAACCACCACCCTCTGTCTTCTTTCAGCTTGCCAACTTCTGATCCAAACCGCTAAATCACCCTCAATGCCATGCTCCATATTTTGTGCAATAGCCTTCTGTGGAGAACCTTATCAAATGCCTTACTGAAATCCATATACACAACATCAACCGCTTTATCATCATCCACCTGTCTGGTCACCTTCTCAAAGAACTTAATAAGGTTTGTGAGGTTTGATCTACCCTTCACAAAACTGTGTTGACTATCCTTAATCAACGTATTCCTTTCCAGATGATTATAAATCCTATCTCTTACAATGTTTTCCAACACTTTACCCACAACCAAAGTAAGGCTCGCTACTTTATAATTACCAGGGTTGTCTCTACTTCCTTCTTGACCAAAGGAACAACATTTGCTATCATCGAGTATTCTGGCACTATTCCAGTAAACAATGACAACATAGTTCATGGACTCCCAACCCAACTGTTTATTTTGCAGCATTGTGGAGTCATCGCATTTTCCTCAGAGAGGGAGCATGCAGTATCCATCAATGTTCTTGATGCCTTTAGGGAGAGGTGGACATCATGGGGGCTTTATTTCTCCCTCCAGCTCCGTTTTGATTTCACCTGTCCCTCCCTCCCTACATCCCCCTCACCTTTGATGGTTTGCATTGCCTTTAACTGGCTTTGCATGTAAACTTCTAATTGGCTACATGGGTGACTTAGTGTTGGCGGTTGATAGATAAAAACAAAAAATAATGTAATGGTGGTGGTGGGAAAGCCTTTCAGTTGTGTCTGATAAGACTTTCACAAATATAATTATCAGGCTACAAAGTAATATACTGGATACATAAGAGGGGACGTTCTTGTGGTGCAGTGGTAGTGTTCTTATTTCTGAGTCATGATTCAAATCCCACCTGCTTCAGAGGTGTGGAACAACATCTCTGAATTTGTTGATTAGAAAATATAAAGCAAAACACACCTAAGGATAGGTTTGCAGTGATGTCTGTACTGGGCTGGAATAGCCTATGGCTCTGTTTTAATATTCCAGGTGGTCTTCCTGAGTTATTGTAATGGTGACAATAGTAAAGCTTCAGAAGCCTTGTCTTTCAGTGAATCTGGGAAGTATTAAAAATGCCACTCTTTGGGAAACTGGAACCTTATATGTGTGTGAAGCATTGGCCCCAGTGTACCATAGGAATTGGATACATTTTGCAGGGAAACGGAATAGAAGGGGCTCAGCAACAAAACACCATTTCCAGACTGCTGTGAGGCCTTGCATTTTAGCATCATTAAAGAGTTTAACTTACCTGTCCACGGTGGACTCAAAATCCTTTGACAAACTGATAGATAGAGTAGCCAACCACTATAACCTGAAACCCTCAGTTATGTTGCAGCGTTACAGGTGTAATCTGGCAAATAGACTTCCTGAGGAAGCAATTGACTGAATTCTTGATAAGACCCATGTGATAACACTTGTGGATATAGAAAAAAGAAAAAAGTCAAGAGTAATATAAAAGGTAGAACTAGTATTGGGTCTGCAAAACTGTCTGTCCCAGACTGGGACTAACCTATGTACGCCATGGGTTAGTTTTCAACAATAATTGAAGTGCCTTTCCACTCAGGCTTCCTGAGTTATTACACTGAGAATGACAGGAAGAAAAGGAAGGAAAGGCCGGAAGATGAAGGATAGAAAATTGAAGCGCTGTTATGGGTTGATTTGACTCTCTTTGCATATCTCAAGCTGTGATATTATGGGCTGGGAAAGAAATACAGTGTCTGTGCTGTGCTAGGATTAGAAATCATCATCTATATAAATTAGGATATCATGGCACTGCATTACAGTGTCACTGACAGTAAATTCCCTTTGTTACCAACAGTGTCCTTCTTTAACCAGAATAACTAGTTCAAACTGGATATTGCAGATTTTTCGACTTGCACAAAACATCCTTTCCATTTATATTTTATGGGAACTGATGCTCAACATAGAAGGGTATTTTAAGTTTGAATGCAAAGTATTAAACAACTGTTGAAAAACTCGACTATACGTGTTTAATGCTGTAGTTGCTGTGTTGCTGCGTTGTTGCTGATGCTCTGCAAACCACCATGCCGATGTAAACTCTACACCACACTTCAGTGATCGAAGACTCAATCCCTGAAGAAATCATGGATACAATCATTGATTCATTTAAATGCAAATGCAATAGATTTTGTTCAGAAGCTAACGTTTTTGAATGCAGAATACAGGGAGAAAGCAAAACATGTATTTATTTGGTGCCTTTCATAACATTAAGCCAACTGAAGGCATCTTACTGCTAATGGAATATATTTTGAAGGATGATCACTGTTGCAGTGTATGACATGCGGCAGGCAGGAAGCTTAAACAAACAACATTCCAAAAAAAAAATAATTGTTACATTATTACTTGAAAGGTAAATATTTATCAGGACACTGGGGGTACTTCTAATCTTCTTATTAGAGATAGAGCCCTGGGATCTGTTATGTCCACTTGAGGTGGCAGATGGGGTTTAACTTCTTTTCTGAGTGACAACAGCTCTGACAGGGTAGTATTGTCTCTGGAGTGGAATTGGAACCCACAGCCTTGTGCCTCAGAGTTTACCAACTGAGTCCTGATTGAGTAACTTGAGCCCATAATCTAAAAGGAGTTGCATGCTTTGGAACATCCGGCAATTTTGGAGCCACTGCTTTGATATTCCTTGCATTATACTTTGTCTGTTGTGGACTGATCATAGGAACAGCAGTAGGCCATTCATCTCCTCGAGCCTATTCCAACATTCAATGAGCTCATGGCTGATCTGTGGTCTAACTCCGTGTACTTGCCTTTGGGTCATATTCTTTAATATCACTCCTTAGCAAAAAATTTATCAATCTGATATTTAAATTTAACAGCTGATCAGCATTCACTGTCATTTGGAGAAGATTAGAGACAAAAAGACTGCAGATGCAAGACTGAGTCCTGAAGAAGGGTTACACCCGAAACATCGACTCCTCCACCTCCTGATGCTGCCTGGCTTGCTGTGTTCTTCCAGCCTCCTGCCTGTCTAATTTGGGGAAGATTTGCTGCTAAAAGTATTTAGTAATTCTGTTACCATAATTTGCAGAGATCAGGAGAATAGATGGGGAACTGAATTGTTTTTGATCCTTTCTCATCCTTAAATTCCTATCCGGAGCAGGTTTTCATGTTACAGAATCTGAAAACGTCACATTGATATTGGAAGTTGGATCTCACTAGATGAAAGACCGAAATTTACTCTAATGTACCACCTAATACTATAAATTTAATTGATGCTAATTAAATGTTTTGAAGAGTGGCAGAACATGGAAGGCTTGACTGCATTTCTGGAGAATAATCACTTTGTCTGTAGTAGTATTCTACTGGAATTTGAGAGCACTATTATTAAGTGTCTTTTGATGTTTTGAAAAGGCACATAGAGCACACATTAGCATGAGAATTGTATCCTATTCTTTTCATTGAAATCTCATATTTAAGTGCAAAGGATAACTATTCAGGAGTTCAGATACTTGCTCATGAATCTTGAACATAATGTACCAATAGCCTCACAGACCTTTGAAAATTAATCATTTGGATGAGAATATAGGAGGCATGCTTAGTAAGTTTGCAGATGACTCCAAAATTGGAGGTGTAGTGCACAGTGAAGACAGTTGCCTAGGACTACAAAGAGATCTTGTTCAATTGGGTCAATGGGCTGAGGAGTGGCAGATGGAGTTTAGTTTGGATAAATGTGAGGTATTGCATTTTGGTAATACAAACAAGGACAGGACTTACACAAATAATGATAGGGCCTTGGTAAGTGTTATAGAACAGAGACCCCAGGGTTTATGTACATAATTTTTAAAATTTGCATCACAGATAGACAGGCTGGTTAGGAAGGCATTTACCGGACTTGTCTTTATTTCTCAGACCTTTGAGTATGGGAGTTAGGGCATCATGTTGAGGTTGTACAGGATATTGGTGAGGCCTCTTTTGGAGAACAGTATACAGTTCTGGTCACCCTGTTACAGGAAGAACATTATTAAATTGGAGAGGGTTCAGAAAAGATTTACCAAGACATTGTCAGGAACAGAGGGTTTGAAATATAAAAATAGACTGGAAAGACTGGGATTTTTTTCACAGGAGCATAGGAGGTTGAAGGAGGACCTTATTGAGGTTTATAAAATGATTCGAGGCACAGATAAGATAACAAGCACTTTTTCCCTAGGGTAGGGGAGTTCAAAACTAAGGGGCATATATTTAAGGTGAGAGGAGAAAAATTTTAAAAAAAGGTCACAAAGGGCGACTTTCTTTTGCACAGAATGTTTGTGTGGGGAATGGAATTGCCAGAGAAAGTGGTGGATGAAGTACAGTTACAACATTGAAGAGATATTTAAATAAGTTCATGAATAGGAAAAAATTTGGAGGGATATGGGCTAAATGCAGGCAGGTGAGACTAGATTGGTTTGGCAACATGGTCGGTGTGGACAAATCTGTTTCTGTGCTGTATGGCTCTATGACTGAAAGCGAAGATTTACTTTAATAAACGTTTTTGAACAGAAAATAATTTTTCCTTTAAATGCAATTTAAGACTGAATATTTGTACTTGGTGTACTCTTGGCCACAGGAATCTCGACTTTAATGTAATGTGGCACTGTTTGTCTCTTTTGATGAGACTGAGGCAGAAATGTCCCATGGGGAGTCACTTAGTTTTTGTAAAACTCAACAGTGCAAGTCAAAAAGATAGAAAATCATCTTGGACGACAGCACAAAGTGGCAGTATTGTTAGTGTTGCCTATTAGATAGGTAAACAATATTCTTTTCTATAGACTTTGATAGACTGCAATGGGCCATATATAAGGCAGTTGATATGATAGTATCCATTCAGAATTTCTTCCCAACAGTGTTACTCAAACATGTGGTATTATAACATTCTTGTGTGATGTCCACATCCATATCTTAGTGATTGTAACAAGGTCAACTAGGTGGACCTCATAGAATACAAGTTCCCTGATTGGGGGTTTTAATCTGGCCCAATCATGGAGCCCAGGCTAACAGATAAATGCAGGAGTGTCAGAGGTTCTGTCCACCCTCGCCACGTGTAAATAAAGGGTAAATTGGTAATGGGGTACCTGCTTCTGTGGAGATATTTCATATGTATTCCCAGTAGATACAATAGCCATTAGAATGAACTCTGAATAATCTTTCCTGCACATGTGAGCTCATGGTGAAGAGTCCATTGTTGACTGAGACCAACAAATTCAACACTGGACCAAACCTTGGGTGCTTATTTGCTCAAGAAATTCATTGTACCTTTGGAAATGCTCTAATATAGATCTTATTGAGAATTTTAAGGTAGCTTAATTTCTGGAATATCTTGCTTGGAAATCTCTTTCCTTTACCATTTGTGTGCTTAACACAACTGACTGAGCATCTCCTAGAATCTGAGTTTTTTCATGCGATTGTAATATTGGAAATTTGGAATTTTTAATACTCTGCTGTAGATTGTACCACTGTTGTATGAAGACTTAATCAGCGATCTATTATCATCATTACACTATCAGTCAATAATTATGAATCTTTATTCACAAATATCAAGGAAGCTATCATCGGTCTTTTATAGGGTCATAGAGTCACAGTTTCATAGAGATGTACAGCACAGAAACAGACTCTTCGGTCCAACCCATCCATGTCGACCAGATATCCCAACCCAATCTAGTCCCACCTGCCAGCACCCGGCCCATATCCCTCCAAACCCTTCCTATTCATATCCCCATCCAGATGCCTTTAAATGTTGCAATTGTACTAGTCTCCACCACTTCCTCTGGCAGCTCATTCCATAGACATACCACCGTCTGCATGGAAAAGTTGCCCCTTAGATGTCTTTTATATCTTTCCCCTCTCACCTTAAACCTATGCCCTCTAGTTCTGGACCCCCCACCCCAGGGAAAATACTTTGTCTATTTATCCTATCCATGCCCGTCATGATTTTATAAATCTCTATAAGGTCACCCCTCAGCCTCTGCTGGTCCAGGGAAAACAGCCAGAGCCTATTCAACCTCTCCCTATAACTCAAATCCTCCAACCTTGGCAACAACCTTGTAAATCTTTTCTGAACCCTTTCAAGTTTTGCAAAATCATAGAAAGGAGACCAGAATTGCATGCAATATTCCAACAGTGGCCTAACAAATGTCCTGTACAGCCACAACATGACCTCTTAACGCCTGTATTCAATACTCTGACCAATAAAGGAAAGCATACCAAGCACCACCTTCACTATCCTGTCTACCTGCAACTCTACTTTCAAGGAGCTATGCACAAAGACACACGGTCTCTTTGTTCAGCAACACTCTCCAGGACCTTACCATTAAGTGTGTAAGTCCTGCTCAGATTTGCTTTCCCAAAATGCAGCACCTCACATTTATCCGAATTAAACTCCATCTGCTACTTCTCAGCCCACTGGCTGATCTGATCAAGATCCCGTTGAAATCTGAAGTAACCTCCTTCGTTGTCCACTATGCCTCCAATATTGGTGTCATCTGCAAACTTACTAACTATATCTCCAAGAATGTCACTGCCCCTTCAGCAACCAAATGATGTTGACTAATTTACTCAGAATGTAGCATCATAAATAAATTCCTTTAACAACCTTCATGGTTTTTCTTTCACATATCTAATGGCTGTATGCCTTACAAATAGCAGTAAAAATATTGATATATGGACTTTTCAATTTCAAATTCTGCTTTCACGTGTGTTTTCTTCCTAACTATGACCTCAGTGATTTTCTAATTAATTAAAACATGAATACTTCAGTTTTTCCTTCCTAATCAACTTGCTCAAAGATGTTATTACACACCTAGGGAGCACGGTGGGACTTAAACCTGGGTCTCCCAGTTTAGGGGTATTACAACTGTGCCACAAGAGGGCTATGAGCATTTCAGTAAGAGGAAAAAACAGCATGTGTGTCCCTTTAAGATGTACTCTGCCAAAAGTGGCAGTTTGTGTTGGCTTCTTGTCAATCACGGTATCCTGACTGAGAGATGAAATTCCTGACAACTATTTAATATACAAGTCCAAGGACCTGAGCTAGGCTGTACAATAGCATGAATTTAGTTACTGTGCAAAATGATGTTGAAGCATAAGTGCTTCATCCACATGAAGAGTGATCAAATAATCTGCCTCTTTGCCTCCCTCCATTCAACCAAAGCAGGCAAGATATTTGCCAATTCAGTGAGCGTTTAACTGTTTACATGTAATTATAAAGAAACCAATAAGACCAGTTTTCTTGAGAAAGAGGTTGGCATTATTGTATTTAAATTGATCTAAGTAAAATAATAAAATTCACATCGGCATTTGTGGGCACAGACTCAGATTCCGCATGAATACAAGTACAGATTACAAAGTTGCAAGAATAAATTGGCCAAATCAGTGTTGATAAAAGAAAGAGAACTTCAATTTCAGGCTGAGTTCATTGGTCTCAGTGCTTTTGATTTAAAGATGTGGATAATTGATTTGGTTGTTCTTCTGGTGACACAGCTGTGATATTGAGTTCTTTCTTTGAAATCTCTGCTGCATACGGAGAGGGAGTTAAACCACAGTAGACAGGGCTTAAAAATTGTAGTTGTGTGGAGAGAGAGACCTAACTTAACAGCTGTGTCTACAGTTCTACAGAGAAAATGTGTGCTTAATATTCAAAGGCATTGAGATGCAAATCATTCAAGTGTGGTTGTATATTCCAATTGTAACTCGATCAGCTCATTGATCATTACATATCTGGAGAGCTATCTTAACTAAAATTGTATTGTTCAAGTCATTAACATTTAATAGTCCATTGTCAATTGTTGAATTGCTCAGGTTATTGTCATAGGCACTTTATTAATGAGGAAATGAGGACTCTTGTTGCATGGGGTAATGTCTCTACTTCGGGATAAAGAGGTTTATGTTTAAGACTCACCTGCTTCAGATGTGTACAATAACATCTCAGAACAGCTTGGTTAGCAGGAGGCAGGAGGTATAGGATATTTCAAACTTTAAGACGTCATTGTGTTTGCTGAGCTGAAAAAAACTTGTTATCTTCATTCCAAGAGTGTTGTAATTGGGATTTAAAGTAATGCATATTAGGTGGTAACTTTCAGGCCACGATTGTCATTCCCAGGTCATTGCACAGATCGCACATTTCCCAGGAAGATAATGCTTGGAAGATTGGATTCCTGAGGTGGGGCAGGGTGGGAGGAGGAGAGTGGACAATTGCTTCTACACAGCTTGAAGGTAACCACTCCACAAGCATGGGGCATGGTTAGGTGGCAGGCTAACATGACCATTACCATGCCATGATCAAACCCACACCGTCAACTTTATTAGGCCTCATGCTCTCGTCATCTAACCAATACAACCACACCCCCAACCCCACATTTTAATTCTGAAAAGAAATTCCTCCAATCCTCACCACTCACTTTTCATGCTATTGCAGACACTCCATTGCCATCTTATATTCCTCTCCCCATCCCATGGTCTTACATATCACCATACCCCCAAACCCACCATTCTGGGCCTTTACAGACACTATGCAATCCATTTTCACAAAATGGGTTGAAGTAGGACACAGAGCAGCATGACATCAAGTATCTACTTGTACAAAAAAGCTCATGTGGTAGAACAGGCTACAATGAAAGAAAAGCCAAAGATATTCCTCAGAGAAATACTTGATCCAGGAGCAGCTTCTTGGCAAGAAAATATTATATCAATGGACATCTCACTACCTTTGAGCTTGATACAAGTGCAAGTGTCACTATACTAAAAGACGGTAGACCATGATTGAAAATCTCTCTACATTCAACAACAGTACAACTAAAATTTGGGGTCCAAAGTAAATCAATAGAGAGCACTGTCTGCACTTCAATCGTCAAATACAGCAAACTATCTCTCACTGCCTAGACTACAAGTTTAACTTCTGTAGTTAACAAAGGGTGGATCTACTGAAGTGGATTGGATATTCAAATACTTTGTCATGTTAATAAATGAACACAAAGCTGAATGAACAATGTCTGAATTGAAATTGTGAAGAAAGATTATTGACCTGAAACATTGGCCTTATTTTGTGGAAAGTCAGTACTCATTGCTCTACTGAAACTGACAGCAACTTTAGGGGTTCGGTCTTGTGCGCGATAATGTGGAAATTCACCAGTTTCTGTCAGTGAGTCTGTGCTGTGAAGACATTCCTTGTACTGAGATCTCCATTGCTATTTGCATTGATCAGAACTCTCCCCCTTTTCTAATGCTGTTTTTTTTCCCAATACAAAATGAGAAAATGTTGACAACTTATTTGAATGAGATAAACCTGGCTTTTTAATGGTATGCTTGCTAACTTGTTACTGATTATTAACCAATTTACTAAGGTCTGCATTTATGGAATGTCAAATTTCTCAAATGTTGTGACAGTCCTTATTTTTAAAAACAAAAATCTTTGTAAAAGATTTCTGATTATATTTATTTTAATCTGTTTTAAAATTGTGTGTTTGTTTTATTAACTGAATTTAAACTAGCTGCTTTTCACTTCCTCATTTGCTACATGTGAATATCTCATTTCAATTAGTTTCTTGCCTGGTTGCTAACATCACTGTTGATTCCTGCCAAGATAGCCCTTTGACTGGCATCAGCTTTAGACTGCTGTCATAAATTTCCAAGATCTTTTCTTTGTTCGAACCCTTCATGGCCAGTGGTGAATGCCCTACCATTGTCACTGACAGTAAAATTCAGACTATTGTCTTTTCTTCCAGATACTATTTGATCTGCTGAGTTTTCCAGTATTTTTCATTCTCCCTTCATGTGTTCAAAATCTGCAGTTTTGGGCGTTTGTGCTGGTCTTGAAATTAATTTAGTTGAATTCATTAATCCTTCGGACCTAAGTTTGCTTTGCTGTTCATCCCCATTAACAGTAACAGGAATGCAGAGTACTGGGCTAATTGTAAGGTTCTTGGTAGTATAAATGAGCAGAGAGATCTCGATATTCATGTACGTAGATCCCTGAAGGTTGCCACCCAGGTTGATAGGGTTGATAAGAAGGCATACGATGCATTAGCTTTTATTGGTAGAGGGATTGAGTTTCGGAACCATGAAGTCATGCTGAGGCTGTATAAAACTCTGGTGCAGCCGCAATTAGAGTATTGTGTCCAGTACTAGGATGCGGAAACGTTGGAAAGGGGTCAGAAGAGATTTACTAGGATGTTGCCTGGTATCAAGGGAAGGTCTTATGAGGAAAGGCTAAAGCACTTGAGGCTGTTTTCGTTAGAGAGAAGAAGGTTGAGAGGTGACTTAATTGAGACATATAAGATAATAAGAGGATTAGATAGGGTGGAGAGTGAGAGCCTTTTTCCTCGGATGGTGATAGGTAGCACAAGGGGATATAGCTTTAAATTGAGGGGTAATTGATATAGGACAGATGTCAGAGGTAGTTTCTTTACTCAGAGAGTACTAAGGGTGTGGAACGGCCTGCCTGCAACAGTGGTAGACTCGCCAACTTTAAGGACTTTTAAATGGTCATTGGATAGACATATAGATGAAAATGGAATAGTGTAGGTTAGGTGGGCTTCAGATTGGCTTCGCAGGTCAGCACAACATCGAGGGTTGAAGTGCCTGTACTGAGCTGTAATGTTCAATGTTCTCTATATGTTTGAACTCAAGACTTAACTCTGAAATTGACCATTTCTGAGATGTCTGATAAATATTTGGTAAGCTGACAGAGACTGTTTTGAATCAACAGTGGGACGACTGATTGCTGTGACACCAACAAAGTGAACCCTTTGATTGGTATTCCCCTTAAAGTATCAATTTGCTATTTATAAAATAAAGATCTTTAGAGAATTGTGACCTATGAACCAAAGTAATTAGAAAACTACTCAAAGAAAGCCAAGCACCATGACTTGGTGAGGTGCAGGGATACTTGTCAAGGTAATTACTTTCCTTCTCAAAACTGAAGTAAATTGAACAAAACTATCTGTTAGCACACAAAATTGAAACTGCTGCTTTTGAATTGGTCAATATTGACACATGGACCTGGTTCTTCAATCCTATGATTTTGTTGAGATTTTAAAGCAAATGTTAGAGCTTATTGGTAGCACTGACAGGAGTGTTAATGCAGTTCAACAATGGTGTTTAACGAACACTCAAACTCCTGAAATTAGCACTTGGCAAATTTCTAGTACACTTCAGCCCAAAGTGTAGAATTCTGTTCAAGCCTTTCATACTGTAACAATTGTGCAATTAATGTGTGTAATGCAATTTAAAACAATGGCAGCTGTTGAAGAATCTCTGCACTACAACCTAATAAATACATGACAGTTAACTGCATGCCTCCAAAAAATGTGCTTCTATTCTTTATTTACGGCTTTGATTTTACATTTACTTTGCTTCTCTTTTCATACTCTTCATTGCTTCACTATCTCTTTATCGTCCTCAGCCAACTAATCTGCTTCAAAGCTTCTTCAACAAGTTGGCTTTGGTTTTGTCATAAATCTCACACAAATGCAATTTTCTATGAGCCAACTCTATGAGCGAAAGGCAGTTGGGAGTGGGAATTTTTGATTTTTTTTAAAACCATGGAGTTTTCATGCCAGACTAGTTGTATATATTTATGAACAATCACTAATGATGGTAACTGAGCAACATGTAATACTAAATCTGCTAAAGGTGCAGTGGGTGGGAGATTGTATGTTAACACTCAACAGAAAATAGATTAACAAGATGTTCTATATGGTTGGATTTTAATTTCTTTCAACTTATTTCTGGTTTTGGATGGTTTGGTGAATCTGTGCCTTTTGCAATCTGCCAAATTCCAGAGATATGAATCGGCTGTTCAATCAACGATAGAATCTCTGATCAGTAATATTAGACCTTCTACAATATTGAAGGATCTGGTAGATCAGAATACAATTGACAGATAAATATGAATAAGATTCTTTTCCTATTTGCTCTGTTACTTGCAGAATGCAAACTCCAGCTATCATCCATTCCAACATCTAGTTAGTTCCTTAGTTTATATAGTATGGATTCAAACTTCTACTTTGGAAATTTACTTTTATTACCTTTCTGTATAAGCAAAGTCTTTTAGACACCTGATCTAAATTTATCCTTCAGTATGCAGTGGGAAGCCTTGATCACAATGAAAGGATAAGAGGAGCTTAAGAGGCTTAGTGGAATTTGGTTGGAATAACTTAAGCATTAATAATAAAAAAGAGAGAAATATAGAGTTTGTTGAAAGTTGGATGAGTTAGTTAGAAATTATGATAAATAGCAAGGAAGACTTTGAGCAGACACTACAGTCAGGTCTAATTGCTCATAAATATTCTGATACACATTTGCATACCAGAAACACAGATCTTTGCAGCAGGAATTGCTGTACAGGAATAGGAATCAGCAACCCTGAGGCATTAAGGATAATTGTAGTGATCCTATCACTGTACTAGATGAGAACAAATTCCTGGCACAATGCTGAACTCAGGTCTGGGTGCAGTTGATCAGAGATCAATCTGGAGATGCCCTGGTCACACAAATATTTTCATTAACCTGCTTAGATATGTTATGACGCACCTCTGAAGGAAGCAGGACTTGAACCCAGGCCGAGGCGAAAGTAGGACTGCAGATGCTGGAGATTAGAGTCAAGATTAGAGTGGTGCTGGAAAAGCACACCAGGTCAGGCAGCATCTGAGGAGCAGGAAAATCGACATTTCGGGAAAAAGCCCTTTATTCCTGATGAAGGGCTTTTGCCCGAAATGTCGATTTTCCTGCTCCTCGGATGCTGCTTGACCTGCTGTGCTTTTCCAGCGCTACTCTAATCTTGAACCCAGGCCTTCTGACCCAGAGATAGGGCGTTACCATTGTGCCATCAGGTCCTTGCCTTGGTTTATATGATTCAGTTTAATCCATCATAGTGATTACCAATAGGTGCAAGAAAAAGATGCAGTGGACATGTTGTAAAAATAAAGTTGAAACTAAACCATTTGTTACATTTCTTTATTTGGATTAGAACTGTGGATTTATTGCATTTTTGAAACAGAAGTTATTGAGATCACTTATTTTCTTCTATTTATTACATGGTTCAAGGAGTTTAAGCCTGTGGTGCAAAACTCACTTGGCAAGGATGAATGCTTCATTACATCTCGTTAAATATCAATCATACCAGTATGAGACAACCACAGGTATTGCATGAGATGATTTAACAAATATATCAGTCTGTTACCTCTGTATGATTGGCCCGCTCCCTTTCCAAATACTAACCTTTCTCATGCAGATTTATTTAGTGTAAACCACTCCCTCTTCCCCCCAACTGAGCGAGATTCTTCACAATACCACAGGCCCCGTCATATCACATCAATTGCAATTCCCTTGAAGTAACACCTATGGACAGGTCACACGACACTGCATCCAACCAACAGCCTTGTCATTTTTCTTTTATCAGAAAATATACTTCATTTACAAAGAATAATAAAATTACATTTTGCAACAGTTAAAATTGGATGTTACACAAACTACAGTCCAGTGCAAATTCTTCCTGTACAGCATATGCCAACCTGAGATTTAGCAATACTTTAGCAGTTGCACATGAGATTTATTCCATGGTAAAGATATGGCCTAAGAGGTTTTGCACAGATTCCAGCTCCTCAATGTGCAATGGGAGGTGGATGTTAGACTGTATCTTTTGCCCTTTGTTTCAATGAAACAGCTGCCCCAAACATGACTGTGGCCTCAAGTAAATAATCCTGGATCTTGGAAAGCACCAGTCTGCAGTATTCTCATGCAAACTTCCAAAGTGGTGCAACTTCAACTGTCTGCTTTCTAACCTACGAGCAAACTTTGCACACCTCTGTCATCATATTCTTTAGCTTAGTATCATTCCTCCCAGATTTTGTTCTTTTCTGTATTCTCTCATGGAATGTGGGCATCACTATTTACCCATCTTTAATTGCCCTTGAACGAGGTGGCAGACCTTTTCAGAGGCACTTAAATGTCCCATGTTGGCCGGACCAGGTAACAATAGCTGTCATACGTCAAAAAGAATGGGACAAGTGAAAGACAATAGAATTCAAATGGAAATAAACAGAATTTGAATTCCGCAATTGTGATTGTAATGCATTGGAAATTATTTTAAAAGTGAGAGGAACAACTTTTTCACACATAGGGTCGTTTGTATGTGAATGAACTGCCACAGGAAGTGGTAGATGCAGGCACAGTTACAACATGTAGAGACATTTGGACAGGTACAGGAATAGGGCAGATTTAGAGGGATATGGGCCAAATGAGGGCAAATTTAATTTGGGAAACTTGGTATGCATGAATTTAGATTAGATTTTTTAGATTAGATTACATTACAGTGTAGAAACAGGCCCTTCGGCCCAACAAGTCCACACCGACCCGCCGAAGCGAAACCCACCCATACCCCTACATTTACCCCTTACCTAACACTACGTGCAATTTAGCATGGCCAATTCACCTGACCCTGCACATCTTTTTGGACTGTGGGAGGAAACCGGAGCACCCGGAGGAAACCCACGCAGACACGGGGAGAACGTGCAAACTCCACACAGTCAGTTGCCTGAGGCAGGAATTGAACCCGGGTCTCTGGAGCTGTGAGGCAGCAGTGCTAACCACTGTGCCACCGTGCCACCCAATGAGTTGGACTGAAAGATCTGTTTCTGTACCATATGACTCTAAAGAAATGAAAAGCTGCAATCGATTTCTTGTCAAATTAAGAATCCTAGTGATGGATTGTAACAGTAAACTGTTATCAATAACTACACATGCTGATCAATTATGATAGGTTTTCACATCTTATTAATTGCAATAAATTACATTTCCACCAACTATTTATTCAAGTTTATTCAACTATAAATCTTCAGTTATTTCATTCCCCGTATATTTTTCCTTCATTCATTTTTTTTACACATGCTTGTGATTGTCTTGAGCTCTATATGCACCACACAACATTTTCTGTGTGAGAGAGAAAGTGTGGGAAGACAGCCAGATGTCAGATGCTGGCAAGCATTGTGTATTAGAAAGGCCCTCAGGAACTCCTCCTTACTGCTGCTTGGCACTGATCCTTTCCCTACTCACAGTTGAGATCTGTGCCTGACAACAATATGTGCTGCCAGTGTTTTTCCAAGATTCAACAGTATCTCACACTCTTACTACACAACTTTTGCATTTGGAGTCATGTGTTCTGACGCCAGCTAATCATCAGTGATATTTAATAAATCAGCTCAAATCATGACAAAAGTAAGGTCTGAAAATGGGGATGAACATCTGAAAATGGGAAATGTTTATCCAACATTTGTGACAGTCCAAACTCGGTTTCAGTGCAGACCGAACTAGAAAAATCAAGAAAATGTAAAATCCAGAATTGTTTACTCCCCTAAATCTGAACCATTGAATTTCATCGACAGTTTCTCCCATTATATTTACAGTTCTAAAGGTGAACGAGTCCCTCCAGCATTTCTTCCAAGGTGTCTTTTTTTATGATGTAGAGAATGCTTTAAATTGTTTTTATTGAACTGAATAGAAGGTGTGGCAGACTTTTTAACTGTAAGGAGTGATAACAACACATTTCCATTGGACTGATTGAAGACTGTCAAGGGGATGCATTTTGGGAAAGCAAATCTTAGCAGGACTTACACACTTAATGGTAAGGTCCTAGGGAGTGTTGCTGAACAAAGAGACCTTGGAGTGCAGGTTCATAGCTCCTTGAAAGTGGAGTCGCAGCTAGATAGGATAGTGAAGAAGGCGTTTGATATGCTTTCCTTTATTGGTCAGAGTATTGAGTACAGGCGTTAAGAGGTCATGTTGCAGTTGTACAGAACATTGGTTAGGCCACTGTTGGAATATTGCAAGCAATTCTGGTCTCTTTCCTATCGGAAAGATGTTGTGAAACTTGAAAGGGTTCAGAAAAGATTTACAAGGATGTTACCAGGGTTGGAGGATTTGAGCTATAGGAAGAGGCTGAACAGGCTGGAGCTGTTTTTCCTGGAGCGTCGGAGACTGAGGGATGACCTTGTACAGGTTTACAAAATCATGAGGATCATGGATAGGATAAATAGACAAAGTCCAGAACGAGAGGGCATAGGTTTAGGGTGAGAGGGAAAAGATATAAAAGACCTAAGGGGCAACTTTTTCACGCAGAGTGTGGTACGTGTATGGAATGAGCTGCCAGAGGAAGTGGTGGAGGCTAGTACAATTGGAACATTTAAAAGGCATTTGGATGGGTATATGAACAGGAAGGGTTTGGAGGGATATGGGCCGGAAGCTGGCAGGTGGGTCTAGTTTGGTTTGGGATATCTGGTTGGCATGAATGGATTGGACCGAAGGGTCTGTTTCCGTGCTGTAGACCTCTATGACTCTATGACTGAGTAGCCTGATACTGTTTCTGAAGTCATGGATTGTATTTGAGATAAGAAGCTTCAGTTCAATCGAGAGCTTTTGAGTTATCATTTCCATTGGGAGAAGTTACAATGTTTAAAAGACATTTTGGACAATAAAAGTTTAGAGGGATATGGGCCAAACGCAGGCAAATAGGACTGATTTAGTTCAGAGAACCTGGTCAGCATGGCTGAGTTGGACCAAAGGGTCCGTTTCTGTGCTGTATGACTCTATGAATCTTATGACAGAACATTGGGCTGTTCAGAAGAAAGCAGTTTAATAAATATTGTCTGACTTTCAATGTTGAGTAGAAGCCATCTAAAGGAAAGGGACACTGACAGAATACATTAAGCTATATACATAATATGTTCTGATTCTAACTGATGTTGTTACTCAGCAGGTCAGATTCCACACTGAAATCCGGATTGATAGATCATATTTTGTTTTGTTTTTATTTAATAATGAAGTTATTCACTGAAACACAAGTATGCAATTCTGCAAATTTGTTTTTAACCAATAAAACAGAAGTTTATTGCATAAAATAAATGAAGGTAAAAATAGGACAAACCAAATAATCTACATGCAATACAATTTGAAAAAAAATTCCTACAAGCATTAAAATCTAATCCAACACTATCACTTTGAAGTACCAGAGTGTTCCCATTTCTATTAGGTCTGTTGGTTTAACTTAGATGTTTCTTGCATTCCCCATCTTGTGAGTTTGACAGTTGATAATTCACTGAGTCTAGAAGTTCTTAGTTTCCAATAACCCTTTATGAGTTTGAACTAAACACTTCTGCCTGGAGATTCAAGCTAAAACCCTTACACTGGAGATCATTTTCTTTTCTAACTATTGTGAACTATCTCTTTTCTTGAGGAAAATCTGTGTTCTTACATCTGACTCTAACCAGGACTGCTGCAAGCTGAAATGAAAGCTTTCAAAGATTGAATTTTCTTCTAAGCACAAAAGAATCCTCACTATTTTAAAGTTAAACATCACACAACACTAGTTTATAATCCAACAGGTTTATTTGGAAGTACAAGCTTTCAAAAGGAGCAGTGCTGTAAATGCTAGTGCTTCCAATTAAGCCTGTTGGATTATAACCTGGTGTTGTGTGATTTTTAACTTTGTCCACCCCAGTCAAACACCGTCACCTCCACATCATGGGGCTCTCATTCTTTTAAAGAGACAACATTCTTTTAAACAAACAGCAAACTTTTCAACATTTAGTCTATCCAATGGTAAAACTCTCATAATGCAAACAAATTTCCCTTATGATTACAGGAAGAATGTCTCTCTCTCTGATACTGGATTTTTAAAAAATGCTTCCAGAAATACTGACAAGTTTCCATTATCATTACAAGAACGCTGACTCTGTGATGCTGGATTTAAAAAAGAATGGTTCCAGAAATACTGACAAGTTAATAATCCCCATACACACAGACCAAAATCCAAATTCCATGAGTTCAAAATCCCAGTATTCAAATAAATGATTTATATATAAATTACACACAACACACTGGGTAGATATCTGGATAATCAGGTATCTGTCTGAAACTTTACAATGGGATTTTGAAACTGTAGACAGCCAATTGATCATAATGTATATAATACATTTTCTGGGTGAACTAAAATCTTCAATTCCCAGAAAGGTCATTTTTGAAGTGGTTTCAAAAGGCTAAGTGGCCTCCTTCTATGCTGAGTCATTTTTGATTCTATTGCCTGTAATTTTGTACCAGAAAGTAAGATTTCCTCTGGTTGTCATGTGTACTATTGTTGAATATGTTCTTTCATTCACTAAGAATAGCAAAATTACAAACTTTTTTTTAAAACCAGATTTGCTATTGAGTTACAGATCTTTAGTGGAGAAAACTGTTGTCAATTTGTAGTAAATATTGAGATAAAGGTATATTGCAGTGCTTTAGAAATCCTTACCTCCTAATAATTACTGGGGCCACTTCCTCCTTTCATATCTCTTGCAGATGATGCCATATTGCCTTCCAGTTACTGAAAATGTGTATTTGAAAATGTGTGCATAGTGTATAAGTATTCTAAGTCCAAAGTGCATGTCACAGATTAATGAGAATTAATATTTCCTTATTGCTGCATTGGAACCAAATTGCAGAAAAGTGCAATGATTATTTTTTAAAACTGTTTTGCCTAATAACTCTAATTAATTTGTAATAGTTATTTATAAGCATATGGCATGTGTTATGAATACCTTTTGGAAAATGATTTATAACCGATTTGTGGTGCTCCCATAACTAACTTATTATTGCATCTCTGATATGCCCTCATGATGGATCTGATTTCTCATGCACAATCAACAAACCAAATATACCAATTTAAGATGAAATTAGAATTAATTCTTCATCCTAGAATCATAAGATAATATAACACAAACAGAAGTTGTTGACCTGATGGTGTCATGTTGGTTGTTATAAAGAGATATCCTATTAGTTTCGTTACTCTGTCCTTCCCCTGCCATTTTTTCATGTATTGTCCACTTTCCTTCAGGTAATGTTCATATATAACTCCATGATCCTTTCAGGTAGTGCAATCCAAATCATCATAACTCATTGGAGTAATAATAGAACAAACTTACGTCACCAATGGTTCCTTTGCCAATTACACCTATCACAAGAATGGAATTGCTGGAAATTGTTTCAACCTGAAACATTAACTCTGATTTCACTCCACAGATGCTGCCAGACCTGCTGAGCTTTTCCAGCAATTTCTGTTTTTATTTCTGATTTAAATCATCTGCAGTTCTTTCACTTTTTACCTTAAATCTGTATTTTTTCTGTTCATCAAACTTCTGCCACTGAAATCTGTGTTTCCTTATTTCTGCTATCACAAGCTTTAACGATTTTACAATTTGTTGCTTAATAGAACCTTGTGTTTGATATTAGATCTTGAATAATTCCTAAAACAAAGCTATTCATAGTAAGCTTGCTATTACCATCTTTGGATGATGAATTTGTCAACCTCAACTAATAGTGATCGGCAGCATTTAACTTTACAGTCTGAAGAATGATTATCTGAGCAGTATGGTAGTTGAGCTATCGCATGAGATGTGTCAGACGATAGATAAGTGTGTTCAGATCTTTAATTTTCAGTGTGCAGTAGTCACATCTTTTCTACTCAGACCATTCCTGACAAGCAAAAATCTATATCTGACTAAATTGTGCGTTTCATTTTATAATATTGGAAAGTCTTGTGATTTAACCTTTCAATCTTTTTTTACCTACAGAGTCATCAAATAAATCATTCTTCCTTTATAGCTGGAGATTTATTATTTCTTGCAATTAAGTGTTCAGTGTTTTATCTCGAATTAAAACAATTCCAATTGACTGACAATTTGAGAAGGAAATATGTCTTATAAATTAACTGGTAAAAATACTCCCATCCATTGGAATCATTCTTATCAGATAACTGCACATTGCTCTAACAGTGAGTATATTTTTGCCAATACAACATTGCAGTTTGTTTGCTACCCAATCAATAATCCAGTTGTCCTCTGCATTGTGTTCTCCAGTGGGTTCACTTTATATAATAGCCTGCAAATGATTTTCTACAGTCCTATTTATATCTGGAGTGGGGACCTGCTTTACTTGTATACACACAGTAAACAGAAGCATGATTTTATTGTGAGGAAACAAAAACAAATCTTGGATTGTGACCAAGATACATTTAGGTTGGCATGCAGGTTGGGGTTTGTTGATTGATAGATTTGACAGTTTGGACTTTATTGCCTTCAATATTAAGGTGTCAACTTACGATTTAACAGTTAGAAATTCCCATCTCAAAATCAATTGATCTTTGTACTGGAATTTCCCATACATATATAAATTTGTCTGCGTAAGCCTGATCATTTTAGAAAGAGAGAAAATTGTCATCCAAATTGAGTGTTTGAAGCAATGCTTTAGGAAAATTACTCTGTGAACGAGCTGGTTGGAATCCACTACCTGGAATTTAAGAAAGAATAAAACTACATTCTGGTGACTTGGAAGTGCAGTCCAAGGTAGCTGAACATTTTCACACTGTGCACTTCACATTTCCATGCCATTAAGTGGAGGCTACCTGTCCAAAAGAATCACCAAGAGCAATTTTCTTGAATGAATATGAATGGGGAGCCTCTCCCATGGTATTCGAAAAGTATACAGGCAATCACTGGGGAACTTAGCGAGTCAAATCAAACCTTTAGACTGAATCAATTGGACAATGGGACTCTTGCTATGAAGGGAATGTGCTGAGATGTAATCCCAATCATGACATCCAGGCACTTGGAATCTATTGTACCAAAGACAAAGCTTTTCACTGTGCCTCGGTGCACATGACAATAAATTCAATTCAAATCAATTCTTAGGGTAACTGAACAGTTAGAGAAGTCATTTAACAACCCAGGTAACTCTGTGTGCAGTCCAGGCCTTGTGTCTATCTTGTTTGTTCTATCTCTCTGTCTCTATTTCTGTCCAATTATCTGTCCGTCCGTCTGTCTATCTCTGTCTATCTGCCTAGCTATCTATCTATCTCTATTTGTCTATCTATCTATCTCTGTCTGTCTCCCTCTCTGTCGCAAACCTGTTTGTTTACATAAATTTGGCTCTCTCTATCTCAAACCAGTCTGTCCATGTAGATTTGGAAAAATGTACATTATCTTAATCAGAATTTTTTTGTAATGTAGCTTACTTTAAAATGTGATTTTACAGAAACTGAGAGTCCAATTCATTTTATATTTAGTGACAGGTTGAAACAGGTAAAACCATGAACATTCGGATTGTGCAAGATATCTTTTTCACTTGAATCCTTGTTGTCTGCCACGTTCTTGGGGATAGTTTGCTTTCAAAAATGTCATACTTGAAGCAAAATTTCAAATTTCATCCCATCCTTGTTACCATTGTCCACATCTTTGCAAGAAACAGTAAGATTCTGTCTGGAGCTTTCAGAAACGGTGCTGCTGTAAAACATATTTTGTTTTTCTCCTTCTAGATTCCCTCCTCTCTGGTTCAGAGCTATGCTAGCTTAGGTGAACAAAATGCACAACATAGTTGTAGAAACAATAATGCATTCCCATATGACTGGTGGCTTTCTAATTACCTTCAAGGTAGAATCATTTCACTTTAGATCAAGACAAAATAGCAGGACCATTTGTGGATTGGGAACCCATTAATTCATGGGGGCGACTTTCACAAGGCTCTTTAACTGAGCCACAACAAAAGCATCCTACCTCTCGTTTCCCAGCCCACCAGAGAAAGTAAGTGGGATAAAGCATTGAATTTGTCAATGATCAACTGGACATGGATTTTTGAGGCTTAGACTGGAAAGGCTGTTCGCTGGAGCTCTAACTCTTAGCCAGACAGCCTGCTGCAGGATCTGAAGGACTGCAGTGAAGTGAATTCTGACAAACAGAAAAGGAAGAAACCAGCCTTTGTGCTTTGAAGTCACTGTGGAATGAACTGGAGAATAGTCCCTTTGTCCTGAAGACAGGACAATGGAGGTCCTTCTGGGAAGGCTAAATGAGGAACACAACACTTTCAGACAGTGAAATGCATATGCAGCAAGACTTGGGTAACATTCCGGCTAAGGCTGATAAATCTACATTAATGGATCTGAGGTTGAGAGGGTGGAGAGCGTCAGGTTCCTCAGAGTGATGATAACTAACAATCTGTCCTGGCCTTCCCACGTAGATGTGATGGTCAAGAAGGCACAACAATGCCTGTTCTTCCTCAGGCAGCTTAGGAAATGTGGCATGTCCATAAGGACCCTCAACAACTTCTGCAGATGCACCATCGAGAGCATATTATCCAAGTGCATAACGGCCTGGTATTGCAATACTCTGCCCACCGTAAGAAATGACAGAAAGTGGTGTGCACAGCCTAGGCCTTCACAGGAGCCAACCTTTCATCCTTGGACTCTATTTTCGTGCCACGGAAAAGCTGCTGACATCATTAAAGATCCATCGCACCTTGGTAATGATCTCCTACAACCCCTTCCATACAGAAGTCTGAACACACGCACGAGCAGGTTTAGGAGCAGCTTTATCCTGGCCATTATTAAACTATTGAATGGACTCTCTAGCCTCAAATAATGCTCATCTTGCTAGTGTTAATCTCTCATGTATGCCCTATGCAATGTCACCTGTATGCCTCTGTCTAAATCCTTTGTTCTGTACACCTTTGCTTACTATAATCTGCCTGTACTGCTTATAAACAAAGCTTTTACTTTGATTGATTTAGTGTCACGTGTACCAATCAATCAAGTAGTAAGTAACATTTGTGTCAGGCAAATGCCAGGCAATGACGATTTCCAACAAGACAGAATCTAAGCATCACCCCTTGACAATGGTGTTCCCATCATTAAATCTCTTATTGCAAACACTTGGGATTGCTATTGACCAGAAACTGAACTGAACTAGCTGTTCAAATATTGGGCCCATAACAACAGGAATTTGGCAGTGAGCAACTCACCTTCTGTCTCCCCATTTTCTGTCCATCATCTACAAGGCACAAGTAATGGTTGTGATTGTATAATCTCCACTTGCCTGATGACTGGAGTTTCAAGAAGACTCAAGAAGCTTGACACTAGGACAAAGCAAATTTCTTGATTGGCATTTCATTCACCATCTTCAACATCCACTCCATTCACCATTAACACAGTAACAGCAGTGTGTACAAAGTACCTGACATACTGCAGCAATTCATTAAGACTCCTCTGACAGAACCTTCCAAACCTGTTAACTCTACCAGCTAAAAGGGGAAAGACAGCACCTCCATGGGAATCTCACTAACTGCCATTCCTTCTGAGCACTGAATATCCTCTCAGTCACTGGGTCAGAATCGTAGGCGGCACGGTGGCACAGTGGCACTGCTGCCTCACAGCGCGAGAGACCCGGGTTCAATTCCCGCCTCAGGTGACTGATTGATTGTGTGGAGTTTGCACATTCTCCCCCTGTCTGCGTGGGTTTCCTCCGGGTGCTCCGGTTTCCTCCCACAGTCCAAAAATGTGCAGGTTAGGTGAATTGGCCACGCTAAATTGCCTGTAGTGTTAGGTGCAGGGGTAAATGTCGGGGAATGGGTCTGGGTGGGTGTGCTTTGGTGGGTTGGTGTGGACTTGTTGGGCCGAAGGGCCTGTTTCCACACTGTAAGTAATCTAATCTAATCCTGGGATGCCCTGCCCACTAGCAATTTGGTTGTTCCTGTACCCCAAGAGATTTCAGTGGTTCAAAAAGACACCTCACCATGATCTTCTCCAGGTCACGTAGGCCAATAAATGTTGGCCTAACCAGCAAAACCTAAATCCTGTGAATGGACCAATTTTCCACAGTTATCTCACCAGGCAGTTTATTTGGTCATGTGCTTAAAGGCACATATTTTCTTGGGATTTCTGTTTTGAACTCACTGTTCAAAATGACTTTGACATTTTATTTGTTAGAAAAAGCCACCCTCACAGAGCTAACACCAGCATTGTTTACTTCCGTTTTAGAATCCAAGTTCCACTTCATCACATCATTGCTTGTCCCAGATCTCCCCACTCACTTGCTCGACAAGAGAAGAGAATACACACCTCATGAAAAGACAGAAACTTAAGTTGGGGTGAGGGGGTATAGGTAGGGGCTAGTCTAGTGGCCCTCGAGTGATAAGCATCTGCAGGCCCTCACCTAAGGTGTGCTCACCTCCTGCACCTGAAAGCAGGTTTTCTTGCAGGAGATCACAGAGTATAAGCAGTAACCTGTCAAGACAAGCTTCGGCCTCCTGCAGCACTGCTGATCTTCTGCCCACAGGCACTTGTCTGGGATCTCACCTCCTTGGACTTGTGTCTCTGTTTCTCATCCCCCTGTCAGGGGATGCAGTATATAGTTGAGAAGTATAACATTGTGTTGCTTCTGGATCTATTAGTGTTGCTGACCTCCTTGATCTTTGTCAAAGCTGCATACCCTGCTCCCGTTCCATAGTGAAGGCGAACAACAGGAAAAGTGCTGAAGAATTTAGCAACCAGCTGTCAAGCAGTGAAAGGACACTGTCTGAAAAGGAGTGCTGTTAGTTGCAGCCTTTCACCCCTCACTGTCTGTACCTCTTCAGTTCCGCTAATCAAAGGTTTCTCAGCCTTTCAGTTTCACTGAACTTGTGTTGATGACCCTGGTGAGCTGCTGACAGCTCAGGAAGGAGGTCTTCTGGTTGTTAAAGCCGATCTTCTTGGTTAAAGTGTATTTTAAAGATTTGCCTTTGCAGACAGCTGCATTGAATTCCTGCTTGCCTTCAAACCTAATGTCTTATACATGAACATCTTCAAGAAAAATTTGACATCCAAGCATCAGGTCAATTAATTCAGAGATTTGTAAAACAGGGAGGTTTTAAGGAGTATATTAGTGAAGGAGGGAGAATGGTATGTTTAGAAATAGAATTCCAGGATTTAGGACCCATCACCAACATGTCAGGGATGCTCGAGCCTAGAATTAAAGGTGTGGAGATATTTTGGTGAGTTGTTGGGCTGGTGGTGTACTTAACCTGAATGATTTCTAATAACACAATTGAGCTCTTCGAAGAGCTGATTTAGAATTAGCACGCTGTCTGCCATCCTCAGATGAATCCAATGAATACCCAATTGTTTTTTTAAATCAGAGGCTTCCATTCTCTTGATAGTCTGTAGCTTTATAAAAACTCTACTATAAAAACTCAGGGAGTGAAGTTGGTTATCCAGCAGCCACACAACACGGGCTCCTCATGAATTATACACTACACTGGTTATCAAGTTTTGAGAAGATTTGTAACTCAGATTGAGGTTCTGGATGTAGGTTTGCTCGCTGAGCTGGAAGGTTCACTACGCCAGTATTTTTTAATTTCCATTGACTTAGATTATCTACAGTGTGGAAACAGGCCATTTGATCCAACAAATCCACACCGACCCTCCGAAGTGTAGCTCAGCAAGACCCATTTCCTTCTGACTAATGCACCTCGCACTATGAGCAATTTAACATGGCCAATTCACATAACCTGCACATCTTTGAATTGTTAGAAGAAACTGGAGCACCTGGTGGAAACCTACACAGACACAGGGAGAATGTGCAAACTCCACACAGATAGTCACCCAGCGCAGGAATTGAACCCAGGTCCCAGGCACTGTGAGGCAGCAGTGTTAACCGCTGAGCCACCATGCCACCCTTGTAAAGTATTTCCAAGACTTTTAATTTCCAATCACGCAAGAGTCCAGGAAACAAGTCCAAAGAATTTAAATATATAGGGGAACAAAAAGATTGGGCATGGTGGAAAATCAGCTGATTTTTCACCATCTGATTTGGCAGTTGCTGAGAGTGCAGAAAATCTAAGACAATATGTGGTGTTAAAGGGCATGCTTTAATCATTATTTACAGTTTATTGCCAGATCTAGGGAAAAGTTGTACACTTAACAGCTATGCTGGAAGAGGATCAATTTGAGCTAAGTTCAGGCTAGTCACCTTGCAATACTCTCTGTCCTGCAGGAATCTCAGTCAGCCTTCTTTTTTTAATTAAGAAGGCCCAGTAGGTAATAGTTAACTCTAAATTTGAACTTCTGGAGAAAGTACTAGATTTGCAGCTCAGTGTGCTGTTTAAGAATGGTCCTGCAGTCAGTGAAAGGAATATTGTATAGCTTTGCCTCTATTATTTCAATAAGGGCTGTTAAAGAGTTTCCTCATCCTCTTCTCATTCAGCAGATCCATTAGTGCCCAGGCTAAAGTTGTGCCTATCACAGGTTGGTCTCATTCAGTTTCTATACCATCTTTCCAACCTCAAGACAGCAGAGAGCTAAAAAAAAAAGCACAATGGCTCAGTGGTGAACACTGATGCCTCACAGCACCAGGGACTTTGGTTCAATTCCACCCTTGAGTAACTGCCTGCATGGAGTTTGTAGATTCTCCCTGTGACTGGGTGGGAATCCTCCAGTTTCTCCCTCAGTCCAAAGATGTGCAGGTTAGTTGGATTGGCCATGCTAAGTTACCCATAGTGTCTCGGGATGTGTAGGGCAGATGGATTAGCCATGGGAAATGTCGAGTGACAAGGATGGAGTGGGTCTGGGTGGGACGCTGTTCAGAGGGTTGGTGCAGATTTGATGAGCTGAATGGCTTGCTTCCATACTGTCAGGATTCTACATTCAGGGTAAGTTCACAGTTTTACATGGCCTGATAACCACACCAACAATCAACTTAAAATATTCAGTTGAGCTTGTAGTCTTGCTCACTTACACTTGCTAGAGGAACATATGTGGAGTCCCATTCTTTGCAGATAAAAGGATTATATTCGGGCTTATTTGAATTTGGCAGACTTCTTGCAATTACCTATTGGCTTCTCCATGATTACACCATGACCTGTAGGAGTCAACTTGCTAACAAGCAACATTCTATTTGATTTATTCATTCAGTGTAGAATGAACATGGCTGGCCAGGCCAGCATTTATGGCCCATCTTTAATTACCCACAGAGCAGTTAAGAGTCAACCACATTACTGTAGGTCTAGGATCACATGTAAGCCACAGCAGGTAAGGATGGCAGTTTCCTTCCCTAAATGACATCAGTGAACCAGATGGGTTTTTCTGACATTTGGTAATGCTTTTGTGATCATCTTTAGACTTTTAAGTCCAGATTTTATTGAATTCTGGGAATTGAACCATTAGCAGTAGTGGAAATCAAACCCAGGTCCCAAGAACCTTTCCTGGATAATAGTTAGCAATGCTACCAGAAGGCCATCACCTCCCCTTCAAACATAAATTGATATGATCAGTTGACGTTTGGCTTTCTTGTGTTTGTCCTGAAGAGTGCATGGCAAAAAGTTCCTCAGTGGTGGGAAAAATGCTGGAGTCAATTATAAAGGACGAAATTACGACACATCTGGAGAGCAGTAACAGGATAGGTCAGAGTCAGCATGGATTTGTGAAGGGGAAATCATGCTTGACTAATCTTCTGGAATTTTTTGAGGATGTAACTCTGAAGATGGACAAGGGAGATCCAGTATACCTGGACTTTCAGAAAGCCTTTGATAAAGTCCCACATAGGAGGTTAGTGAGCAAAATTAGGGCACATGGTGTTAGGGGCAAAATGTGCATGCATTGAAAATTGGTTGGCTGACAGGAAACAAAGAGTAGCGATAAACGGCTCCCTTTCGGAATGGCAGGCGGTGACCAGTGGTGTGCCGCAGGGATCAGTGCTGGGACCGCAGCTTTTTACAATGTACATTAGTGATATAGATGAAGTTATTAAAAGTAATCTTAGCAAATTTGCTGATGACACAAAGCTGGGTGGCAGGGTG
>NC_057736.1:30820384-30886740 GCF_004010195.1 Chiloscyllium plagiosum | reverse complement strand
AAGATTATTAAAGGATTGGACACTCTGGAGGAAGGAAGCATGTTTCCGCTGATGGGTGAGTCCCGAACCAGAGGACACAGTTTAAAAATAAGGGGTAGGCCAATTAGAACAGAGTTGAGGAGAAACTTCTTCACCCAGAGAGTGGTGGGTGTATGGAATGCTCTGCCTCAGAAGTCTGTGGAGGCCAAGTCTCTGGATACTTTCAAGAAAGAGTTGGATAGAGCTATTAAGGATAGTGGAATCAAGGGTTGTGGGGATAAGGCAGGAACAGGATACTGATTGAGGATGATCAGCCAAGATCATAATGAATGGTGGTGCTGGCTCAAAAGGCAGAATGGTCCACTCCTGCACCTATTGTCTATTGTCTATTGTTGAATGGGGAGTGGTTTCTATTGGTCTCTGTTTCATGGACTTGCTGACAAATTTTTTAAATTGGTGTCCAATTACAATCAGATACTTAGAAAGTTTATACTGTGAGCTGCTTCACTGGGTGTAAACCAATTAGAGTTAATTTGAAGACTGGCTTGTGCTGTGAGCTCATGCCCTCTGGGAACTTGATTATGACAACCCAAACCTATTACATTTATAATTCTAAGTAGCCTTCATAGAGAGGGTAGATTGCTGTTCCATCTGCAGAGATTGGAACTAAATTCAAATCCCAGAGGCTAGATCTAAAGGAGAATGTTGCTGGTAACACCAATGTATCATTAATTTCTTGGTACATTTCTGATGTTTTCGTACAATTATCTTTTATTATTTCAGACACTTCACACATTGTTAATGACTTCCTCATTAAAAAGGAGAGCACATCAAATGTTTTTTTTTCTTTCACTAGCTCCTTGTTATAACAGTTTGTTCTAAACCAAGACATCAATGCTGCAAGTTTCATTAATGGTCTTGTATGCAAAAGAGTAAACAGTCAGTGTAATTAAATTGTTGTGTTCATGCATTACCAAAGCAGAACGCTGAAAAATAACTTGCTGCCATTGTGTAAGTGTAGCCGTGATGACAGCAAGATTTTGTCGCAGCATTGTGCTTTTATAGTTGACTATTGTGAGAGTGAAGTAGTCATTGAATCCAAACAAGGTGAAATGTCTCAAGCAGCTGAATGACCATTTTATTTTAATTTCATAAATGGCTCCACTTCTCTTCTGGAGGTGTTAGCTGCTGAGTTGGGGTACAGCTATAGAAATGGCACTCATTCATAAGTAGCTTATTCAACTATATTTTCTCAATTGTTCACTGAAATAGTGTGACAGTCATTGGGCCAATAGGGATTTCACAAGTGAGATTGATCCTGTCTGCCCTAGATTGTAGCATTCCTGTGAAATCAATGGCTGGTTTATAAGCTAATTCAGTACATCCAGGATTTTGAATCCAAGACCTCCTTAGCTTCTCTATTCACTGTGGTAGCCAATGATTCTGTGCAGGACAAATGCTCGCCATATTGTTTTCACTAAGTGCTTTAAGTCCATGTAAGTACAAGTTAGATGCTTTTATAAATAATGTAAATCAACTCAAGTCTTACAGCCAAGCAATGAAGTTGAAAATAGTATTGTGTCATGTCATGTCTACCCAAAAGCAATGTTTTGACATGGATCACAATGACTGTCTTTTGTCACAGAGGAGCTTGAGTATTTGTGGAAAGGAATTTAATTACATGGATCACATATAGGTTGGAATCTTGTGCCTTTCCCTGTGGTGAGTTTGAAGGTGGCTGGCATATTAAACAAGGAGGAACCTTCTTGCCTTCACTCCAATTGAAGTTTGTGGTGGGAAGTCCCACGGGTAGCCTTCCTGCTTGCTGTTAATTGAAGCCCTTATATATGCGCACTGCAGGGCCTCACGCTGCCACTGCTGGTGCTAACCGATACTTATACACCTATTAGATCACACAGAGCTATTTTCTGGGCGTGGAGGGATGGGGCATCCCTCACTCTAAAATACTTCATCTCTGGTTGTAGGACCCAGCTTTAGGAGGATGGCAGTCCAAGCTGAGAGTCAGAGCCCATCCATGCTTCTGAAACCCCTTTCCCTGTGCAGCCCACTTGCCTGAAACCTGGGATTCAGCAGTGGTAGTCAGGCCTCAGGTGGGTGTCGTATTGACAGCAACCACTGTCTCGTTGGTGGTGTTGTCATTCAGTAGAGCTGGTCATTGACTGGCTAGCATTCCCAGTGGGTTAGCTTTCCACCATGATCCTGAGAAATAGCAAGCCAATGGCTTGTCATACGTCTTAAGTGGAACAAGATGCAGTGGGCATTCCCTAAAAGAGGTTGCACATGGCTCTGGCAAATTCTGCAATCTCCCAGGCAGGACTGCTGTTGTCATCATCAGATAATGCCCATGAATGTCCTGCTGGTTTGAAGAAAAGCAGATTGGACTGGCATACAACAGAAAACTTTTGGGTAGAGATTAAAGTAGCATATTAGGAAGCCACGGTGGGGTGAAGAAATACAATTTCGGTCACGAGTTTCAAGTTTTATTTCCAAATGTTGTAATAGGAAATGATGCATTGAATCGAAACCCACTAGTTAATTGTTGCAGAATAATAGCAACCTCACTTTTAACTCAAAGGGTGGACTTGTTAAATATATAAACAGAACCAATAATTATCCTCCTCTTGTAAAAGGTGATAAACATCAACATCCTTAAGATTCTCTATTTTGCAATGGAATCAAAAAGCGTTCTAGGTCATCGGTCTTCAAAAATAGTGGCTGCATATGAACATAACTGTTTGATGAGAAAAGACCACAGGTGCATCCAGTTTTGGTTCCATGATACAATGATAATGTAATTGGCAACTAATTAGAGAATTTGGAATCTATCCATTAGTCTACAACCAAGTCAGACTTGACTACAAGTCCTCACCGATGGAGATTGTGGAGAACCGCTAGTTCAAAGTCACCTTGAACCTCCCAAATAATGCTACATTTGCTCTGTGTCATGTCTCAAATTGTGCATATACTTTTCTGAAGGAAATCTATCATGATAACATACGCAATTTACATAATCGCTTCTCATCACATAATCCTTCCATACACTCAGTCATCCTGCTTGCTGTCTTCTGTATACAAATCAGGGTAACTAGAAGAGCTCTCTAATCTCAATGATAAACTGAAGACAGGACTCTGCAAGTGCTTAGAAAGGGGTTGTGTGTTACCAAAGGAGCCTAACTAGTTCCAGCTATAAACAGATTAAGAATGACAGAAAGGAGAGAATGGAAGTAAAACAAATAAATGATAGAGCTTTATGGTCATTTATTGGCACGTTTTCAGGTTGGGAGGATTGTCAAATTCATGCTTCCACACCATCTTTTTATTTAATCTGAGCCCAACTGAGGCTTCACATGAAGACCATTTCTTGCTTGGCAGTAGTTTTCTGGTAAATGGGAGCAGTTCGAGGATGGGATGATTGGGGAGCAAGTCTGATACATTTCAATCATAACCCCAACCCGCTATGACCCGCCATCTCAGACTTGCCCTCCAATTCCTATTGGAAAACTTCACAATTAGCTCCATTCTGGGGTCTCAGACGTTACGTTTGAGGGGTCTACTGTATTAGGAAGAGTGGCACCTACTCATGGTGAGATTGATCAGTCTGATTGGCTGATAGCTCTCTGAATAGGAACTTCTGGCTGAACATCCTGCCTCTATCCAATTATCCTCCTGAGTGTTAAATGGTATTCATGTGGCAGAAATACATTCACACTGTTGATTCTTTCCCACTGCATGTAAAGTTCAACCCAACGTGGTTTTTAGAATAAGGAATGAGAAAAAGAAACAGTTTAAAAACAGGAAAAAATGAATGGGAGACAATCTGATAGAAGGGATGTGTCACAAGGAGAAGTGCGTTATAATGCTGTATTTTATTACTGTTTTTAAGTCCTCTTTGCCTGGCAAGGAGCCTAACATATTTTAATTGCTGGGCTTCTTTTAAAGGCTGCAGATTGGCTTTCTGGTGAGGCTGGCAGATCTTGGCAATGGGCAAGCGCGCAATGTAAAAATCATAAATCCCAGAGACTGGCTGCCACCTTCAAGAAAAGGTTGCTGACTGCAAAGTACCTCCAGGAAGAGGGGATAATGAGTGTCTGCCTACTATTTGGGGATGGCTTGGGGGGTGGAGGAGTCCAACGCTCCTGTTCTTCTATGGCTCAGGAACACTTCCTTCTATGTAGCATGTCAGACTTCTCTCATACAGAAAACTGAAAATAAAAATGGTTAACTTGATTAATTTATCAATTTATATTTCTGATAAAAGATTATGACTTGAACTGCTCAATTCGCACCAACCTGACCTTTTAATGCAGCTGTTTTCATTCAAACACAACCAGAAATGGACAAAAAAGGAATTTCATTAATTTTAGAAAGGAATAATCAATATCAAATTTTCCATTTATTTTTGCAATTATTTTTCCATTTTCCTTGGTCAATGTTGTCATAATATCAAACTAAAGTAGAAAATGGTGAAAAGCAAATAGCAAGTAGACTCAATAGAATTGACCAGTTCAGGTCATAATCTTTTATCAGAGATATAAATTGATAAATTAATCAATTTAACCCTATTTATTTTCAGTTTTATGTATGAGAGAAATCTGACATGCTATGGTAATGGACATAGTGATAGATAAAAGTTGGGCAAAACATGACATTATAAGTGGAGGTAGAAATAACATTCTGCGAGTTAATTCCATTTGTAGTGGGCAGTGTGGTGCAGGGCAGTGGAGTGATATGTTTGGGTTTGATTGTTTATGAAATAATGCATGTTCTGAGTTGCTTTGTGGAAGCAATGGATGAAAATAGTGTTTAAACAATGGCTAGATGAGAGGCACAGAACTTTGAAAAGTAACCCTGAGATAATTTGAAATACTACCTAAAATGGTCACCACTGATCGGAGACTTGCTTTTGTCATGACAGTAAATAACATGTACTGGAAGAGCAGATTTCTCAGTGATCTGCTTTCATTACGGGACAGCCAGTACATCAAATGTACTGGAAAAGCAGATTTCTGTGACCTGGAAAGAGTCCAAGGGGGCCTGCACTTTGAAAGGCATTGCTTGGTAGTTTATTGTGAATCATGGAAGAATCAATAAATCCAGTCGTATCTTCATTTAAAGCATACATCTCTGCTTTTGGGTTTGATAAAGAATGTCTCTTCATCAGAGGCACTGAATAGAGATGAAGAGATGTATTTGAGTGAGTTATGAAGCAGGTACTGTTCAAGTGACATTTTTTAATATGTGTATCCTGAGTACCAGTCGAATGTTATGATCAGAACAATCCATTGACCGCATATTTGTTTCTATATATTTACTTCTCTAGCTACAACTTATGTTCAAAGGTAATCCTTTTTTAACCTTCACAAAGTTATGACAACTGTTCCTGGTTGTTGTTTTTGCTAAATTTATTGCTCATCGATGTGAGAAATCGAGGTGCAAGTGGATAAAAAGTCTTACATTCAATGTCAGGATCAAACCTTCTCATGTCAGATATAATGCATATTTTATATAAATTTAAAGCTCATGACTTAATGCATCTCTACATTCATGTCAGGAGGGAAAATGTGACTGTGACATTTAACTTCCCAAGCCAATCATCAACAGAAAGTCCAATTTATTAAATCTTCTAATGTGAGTGCATCTGTGTCCAGTTTTCCTACATAAACACTGCTCCTTATATTGGCAATCAATTAACTTGGCAGGCAGTACACTTAACTGGAGAGCATTGAATGTTGCTGTTCTGTTGAATGTCTACGGTCAATCATTCGAAAGGAAATTGAGGACAAAGAAAGTGGCCAGTTTGTTCAAAGTGGCACAGCAGAGACATGTGAATAGCACCTGATACTGGTGGTTTTTGACCCAGTTGAAGGTGATACATTGAAGAAGGATAAACCTACTTCTTGCTGATAACCACTGAGAGGTAAGTGTTCAGGTGTTAGCACCTTTGAGGGACATTAATGGCTGTAAGTGACCTTATCAAAGCTTGTAAAATCATAAGGGGTATAGATAAGGTGAGGGCAGGTGTCTTTTCCCTCGGGTTCAGAATTTCAAGATTGGGAGTGTATTTTTATGGTGAGAAGAGAAAGAGTATAAAAAAGACACGAGGGGCAGTTTTTTTCACACAGAGTGGTTCATGTGTGGAATTAAGTTACAACGTTTAAAAGACTTTTAGATAAGTACATGAATAAAGAATATTTGGATGGATATGGGCCAAGTGCAAGCAGGTGGAACTAGTTTAGTTTAGGGTTTTGGTCGACATGGACTGGTTGGACCAAAGGGCTTGATTCTGTGCTGTGACTCTAAGTCACTTGGGTGCCTCTTGGCTGATTATGAAAATGTGTCCTCTACCTTGGGAGCAAGGCAGTAGTCCTGTGTTTTCTTGGTCAGAATGTTTTGGAAATGTAGGAAACTGATTAATCCATTGGAAGGTCCCATTTCAATCATTCTCCACAAACATTGCACTTGCATGCACTTGGTTGCATGCACTTTGCAACCAATCCATGTGGCCACATTTTTTTAAAAAATGGAGCGTGTGACAAGTGTGACACTGCATGTAAGTGTTCACATTTCTAGACTGAAGCCCTTCACTGATAGTAGCAGCTTTATCAATGGGATTAGCAGCCATGGATATTGACAACTACCTGGTTCTTCCCAGAATCATCCAACCAGTGGATTCACTGAGGAACACCCCTTTTTAGACAACAGTCATTATCATGAGTGTGCTTTGTATTTCTGTTGCAATACAACCAGAATACTAATTGAGTGCAAGCGCTTTCCGTTCAGGAATGGATTGATGTGAAGAAGCGTGATAAAATGTGAGAATCCTACCACCTTTTGAAGCCTTTAAGTGCTGATCAACCTCTGCCTGGTTTCCACAGAAACAGTGAAGGAACTGTTTCCACTTGCCAAATCAACAACTTAATCCGTTCCAGATAACCAGATGGAAGAAAGAGCCGAAACCTTACACACGTTTAATAATTTATTGACATAGACATAGATAACAGACAAATACCTCCAAACACAACAGCCACAATTTCAGCCTGCCCCTTTATATTGGAGCACAAGCAAATCCCCATTCAACACCTGACTTCTGAATAAAATCAAATGCTTAATCAATGTTATAATTTACATACTGCAGCTTCTCTATGTATATTTTTTCTTGACAGTACTTAGAAGGATGCAATAACGTTAAATTGTCATGCTGTGGTCACCATTGCTACAATAGCAATATGATAGCTACACTCCAGTGAGTGAATAGCTATGGGCTTTATTGAGCAAAACCATGTACAGATGGTGATTTGAGAAGACATCATGCTTAGAGTCCTCCAGGCTTAGGCTCCAGTTCTATGTGATCTGACTGTGACATAGCTCCCTTTTCCAGTTGCTCAGTTGTATTTGAAATTAAGGTTCAATTCCCTTTTCATCTCCCCCACAAGTTCCTGCATGATCAGCATATGTACCTTTAATATTTCATAACTGCCTTATGTCTTGACTGATAAAGATCCCTCTAGTGTTTCCATAATTTGCTAATGGGTTTCTCTCACAGCCTCCAGTTGCCATCTATCCATATTGATAATTTTTGCACATTGAATATTAACAGGATCCAATTTGGACTTAAGGATCTCTTTCACTCTGGATGAGCTGTTAATTACCTGAAGCATTGAAGAAGGGTCACAGGATTCGAAATGTTAACAGTTTCCTTTCCACAGATGCTGCCTGACCTGTTAAGTGACTCCAGTCATTTGTTTTTGTTGATTACTTGAAGTTGTATGATTTTATGATGAGCCTTTGTTGAAGACTGAAGGTTTTTCTCTCAACTTGTCAAGCTTACAATGATGTTCTCTGTACATGGTTGCAACAATTTGCTTCAGAAAGTAGGCCTTTATCTCATTGTGACACCACTATCTTTCTTACATGTTTAGTAGCTATACTGAAGAGCAAAGGTGCGCTTCCCTTTACAACTGCTACGGAGTCAACCAACCCTGTGCTACTTGTGGGAACAGGTCATTGTACAGAAGATGGAACAAGACATGGCTCCAAGGTTGTGAATGTAGAAAACAAACATAGTGTAAATTGATATGTAAATCTTCTGCCATGTTCAGCTGGGGTGATCACACATTGCTCTTGAGTTTCTTCATTCATTTCTGGATTGTTAGTCTTCTCATAAATCATTCTTACTTCAATAATTTAGCATGTTCATAACTTCTAACGGCACATCCTTGCCACTATGTTGGGTGTCACATCAAAGGAAACAGAAATCAAACGTAATGAGTAACAGCGTAGGAGGGATTATGGAGACTTTCCAAGTAAACTGATTAATGTGTAAAGCACATTGTAGCCAATAAAACATAAAAGACAAAAAAAATAGAATAAGATATGACACTAAGAAATAGGAGTAAGACCATACGAACCCTCCCTCTAACCTTCTCCACCTTGAACATAATCATGGCTTTTCTTTTGCCTCAATTCCACACTCCTCATATCCTTTGATTCCTAAGAGATTGAAAATGTATGCACAACACCATAGAGGAGAGAATTTGAAAGAATCCATGATCTTTGTGAAGAAATTTGGACTCATTATTGTCCCGAATGATCGACCCCTTCTCCTGAGATTGTGTTGATTCTAGACTTCCAAGATTCTTCCATGATCTTCCAACTTAGTATCATCAGCAAATGTGGACACATTACTTGTTGTTGTCCTTTTGTAGCCGTACCAAGCAGGCCTTGAATGTTCTATCGCTTTTATAATCAACTTCTGATGGCAACCCTCACCACACAGAGAAGTGGGGAATGACCAATAAACAATTTATAGGCAAATAAACTTCAGAGAAAAATGTACATTTTGTTCCGTCTGATGAAAATAAAATTTGATCAGATTTTATGACATTTTCTTTTTGAAGTGCAAATATTGGAGTGTGAACCTTTTCTATTTGGACTAAAAGCCTTCCTTTAGTATCTGAGCAGTATGTTCTCACATTGTTTCAAAGACCTTTCTCTTCGGGACCGGTTCACCATTATTGCTGAGTGCATTAACCAGAATTGTAGCTTTGCTAGGTTGGTGTTAAATTGTTGATATGTCTCCTGAACAGTAGTTGTTCAACTCTTTGTTTGAAGGAACTTTTCTGAACTGGACAACTGGGTTTCTATTCATAAACATGCCCTCCATACTAATTTAAAATATGCTTAAGGTGAAAATGCCACAATTTGTAATAATGGTTTTAGCTAACAGGCAATTAATCACAAGCATCAGTGAGATGGGTGTGTCTGCTTTTCACTTGAAGTATATTGTAGGAAAGATGTTGTGAAACTTGAAAGGGTTCAGAAAAAAATTACAAGGATATCGCCAGCTTGGAGGGCTTGAACTGTAGGGAAAGGCTGAATAGGGTGGAGTTATTGTCCCTGGAGCATTGGAGGCTGAGGGGTGACCTTATAGAGGTTTATAAAATCATAAGGGACATAGAGTAAATAGACAAGGTCTTTTCCCCAGGGTAGAGGAGTCCAAAACTAGAGGGCATAGATTTAAGGTGAGGGGGGAAAGATTTAAAAGGGACCTAAGGGGCAACTTCTTCATATGGGTCGTGCGTGTGTCGAATGAGCTGCCAGAGGAAGTGGTGGAGGCTAGTACAATTACAACATTTAAAAGGCACCTAGATGGGTATATGAATAGGAAGTGTTTAGAGGAATATGGACCAAATGCTGGCAAATGGGACTAGATAAATTTGGGATATCTGATTGGCATGGACAAGTTGGACTGAAGGATCGGTTTTCGTGCTGTATATCTCTATAACTCTATTTCTATCCTGCACAGCACTCAATGAGGCAGCTAATCCACTTTACGCTGTATATGTGATAGCTGGATCCTGCTTCTGTTGCCCAGCTTGCACTGAATATGTTTTAAGGGCAGCTTGGAAAGTCTTTACAGATGTTTAGGAATCTGCTGATCCAGATTTGAGAAACCCTGACCTAGAATCTGGAAAACTCAATTCCGTAAAGGTAGTGAACAGCTGTTTATATCACTTAAGATATCTATTAATGCTCATTAAAGAGGCTGCACATCACTTTGGTGGCTTGAACTACAAGTAACTTTGTCTCCTAACTGTGAGCATTTGATTGGGAGTAAACACAATGTTGTTGCCAGCTTCAAGTATTACTGAAAGGAATAGTTGCCACTTATATGGATGCATCTTGAGTTGGAGCTGTGAAGAAGACTTCCGAAACATATTGACTTCCTGGGAGACTTTGCCAAGAGACTTGATTTAACATTTATTCTGTCTGAGGACTTCACCAGTTAAGAAAAAGTGCTATGCTATTCCATGTTATCTGATAGCAGAAAGAGGAAAGTTTGATCACTATGAGTCCACCTTGGTTGTGATGATTTGGAGATGCTGGTGTTGGACTGGGGTATACAAAGTTTAAAAATCACACAACACCAGGTTATAGTCCAACAGGTGAACCTGATGTGTGATTTTTAACTTTGGTTGTGACGGGCTTTGAAGTGGATATGAAGTCAGGCAGAGCAGCTTCTGCCTTTACAGACGGAATAGACAGGAGGCTGAGGTATCTTCCTTAACTTCTTGCAGGTACAGGACATTCCTTCTCCTCTGGTGTTCCACCTCCAGGAGCTCCCGTCAGAGAACTTTGGTGCTCCTTTCCTTGATCCTAAGCCATCTTGCAAAGTGCTAACCAATGCCCTGAATGGAAATGGTGTGAGGATCCCAGATATACTGCCCCAGCAAAATTGTATCTCATTATTTCTGAATCTGCCACTTCAACACTTGCAGGCAAGATCAAGTGATGGAAATCAGAACTTAAAACCAACATATAGCCGTTCAGTCTTATTAAAACAGAAATGAAACAAAGTACTGCAGATGGTAAATGTCTGAAAATAAATTCTGGAAATACTCAGCAGATTGAGCACAATCAACAAAAGTTAAATTAGTGCTTCAACTTGATGACATTTCAGAACTGGAAAGTGTTAGAGACATAAGCAAGTGCAAAGGAGGGGAAGGGGAATAAAAGGTAAAGTCTATATCAGGGTGGAAAGCAGAAGAGATTAAAGACAAGGCAACTAATTGTGCAAGGCAAAAAGAGATGGTAATCTGATAAATGGAGAACCAAATATTGAGTCAAAAGAATGTGTGAATCGACGTTTCGGGCATAAGCCCTTCTTCAGGAATGAGGAAAGTGTGTCCAGCAGGCTTGTGGGCGCAGGGTTTGCAATTCCTGCGGTGGCAGGGGAAGGTGCCAGGATGGGAGGGTGGGTTGTAGGGGGGCATGGACCTGACCAGGTAGTCACGGAGGGAACGGTCTTTGCGGAAGGCGGAAAGGGGTGGGGAGGGAGATATATCCCTGCTGGTGGGGTCTGTTTGGAGGTGGCAGAAATGTTGGTGGATGATTTGGTTTATGCGAAGGTTGGTAGGGTGGAAGGTGAGCACCAGGGGCGTTCTGTCCTTGTTACGGTTGGAGGGGTGGGGGTCTGAGGGCAGAGGTGCGGGATGTGGACGAGATGCGTTGGAGGGCATCTTTAACCTCTTTGATCATATTTGTCTGTCACCCGTATTTATCTCACATTAAATCTACATGCTATGAGATAAATTGTATATTGTTTTACTGTGTTTTATTTTTATTTGTTCAAAATGATGGAGTAATTTGGTTTTATTTTCTGAGGTTTTACCTGGGATCTCAGATGTTGTCCATCCCAACCAGATCATAATGCAACTTTGGTGGACTAGGATCATGACAAGGATACATTACCAATTCACCTGGAGGAAGTATTTGGGTTTCTCGATGATAAGAATGAGGCAGTAAAAAGGCAAATGTTGTATCTTCTGTGCCTGAATGACAAGGAGTCATGGAAAAGGGAGGGAGTTATAGAGTCATACAGCACAGAAACAGACCCTTCAGTCCAACCTGTCCAACCCAACCATAATCCAAAACTAAACTAGCCCCACTTGCCTGTGCTTGGCCCATATCCCTTCAAATCTTTGCTGTTCATGTACTTATCCAAATGTCTTTTAAATATTGTAACTGTACTCATATCCATCACTTCCTCTGGAAGTTTATTCCACACACAAACTGCTCTCAGTGTGAAAAAAATTCCCCGATGTCTTTTTAAAAAATCTTTCTCCTCTCACCCTAAAACTATGTCCCTAGTCTAGAAATTTCCAACCCGAGAGAAAAGACATCTGCCATTCATTTTATCTCTATCCTTAATGAGTTTATAAATCTCTATAAGGTCACCTCTCAAACTCTACGCTCCAGTGAAAAATGTCCCAGCTTATCCAGCCCGTCCTTATAACTCAAATCCTTCATTACCGGCAACATCCTGGTAAATCTCTTCTGAACCCTCTCCAGTTTAATAATATCTTTTCTATAACAGGGCTAGCAAAACTGGACACAGTACTCCAGAAGAGTCTCACCATTGTCCTGTACAACCTCAACATAACATCAATATTCTTATACTCAAAGGTCTGAGCAATGAAGGCAAGTATACTAAACCACCCTATTTTTGGGGGGTATAATTGAGGAATGGTGAAATGGGCGAGGAAGGGACATTGTCTTTGGTGGTGAAATCAGGCTGCATTGTTGAAAATGACCAAGCATGATCTGTTGAATGTGGAGCCTGCTTATAAATGGAGAACAATGGAAAACTTACAGTCGCTCTTTTAGTGAAGTGATTGGGAGGGAGCATGAAGTTGGATGAATACAATTAATCACACGAAGGATAAATCCTCAGCTGAATGAAAAAGAGTGTTATACTAAGTCTTGATATGGAATCTGTCATCATCAGATGCAGTGGGGAAACAGGGAAAGTGGATTGAAATACTGGGTGCAGGAATGGGAGGAAGTATGGTCAAGGTGATTGTGAGAGTTGGTGATTTATAGTGGATATTGATTGGTAGCCAACATCCAGAAATCAAGAGAGCAGCTTTAAAGACGGGAAGAAAATAGTCAGTTGTGAACCACGCGAAAACAGGAAAGATGGGAAATTAGAAAGAAAGTTGGTAGAATTTTCTATTTGTAACAAGAGTGGGAAATGGCACTGATAAGGTCATCAAAGTGGCAGAAAAAGACATGAGATGAGGTGAGTAGGCATGGAACAAAGGAGTTTTATATATTTCAATTAAAAGGAGGTATAGACAGGGCCAATAAAGACTCCAGTTCTCAGTAGTACTGTCCTGTCTAGCATCTGCTTTAATCCTTTAGCCAAAATAACTTCATTGATTTGGGGCAACAGGTGGCTCAGTGGATTGCATTGCTGCCTCACAGCACCAGGGTCGCAGGTTCGATCCCCAGCCTTCGGTGACTGTCTGTGTATAGTTTGCACATTCTCCCCGTGTCTGCGTGGGTTTCCTCCAGGTGCTCCGGTTTCCTCCCGGAGTCCAAAGATGTGCAGAACAGGTGAATTGGCCATGCTAAATTGCCCATAATACTAGGTGCATTAGTCAGAAGGAAATGGGTCTGGGTGGGTTACTCTTCGGAGGGTCAGTGTGGACTTGTTGGGCCGAAGGGCCTGTTTCCACACTGTAGGGAATCTAATCTAAATTCCTGGAAGATGTTTCCAATATGATTGTGAGTTTTAAGTTGCAAAGAAATTAAAATTCAATTGCAATATCCTGCTTGGTCCCTGATAGTTATGCAATAGCAATATCTAAAGGTGAAGGAGGAGAGCTAACATAAGGCATCAATATCAACAAAATCTGAAGAAAATATTAGACAGATCAAATAGTATTAATAGCTGCAATTCTACTGTCACCTTTGAAAGCACCCGTTAGTAAGGAAATTACATCAAATTCAAAGAGCCTCACAAGAAATGGAAATTACCATTTCAGAATGTTCGTGATCATGATGTTTTTAGAATGGGTTTTATGATTCAATCTAGCTTGCATCTTTGGAACTGTGTTTTTTAAAAAATAAGATCATTATGGAAATGGAAGTTGGCTGATCCTGACAACTGCTTGTCATATGTCCTTAGTTTGGTGCCCTTTGAATGTGTTTTCTATATGGATTGTCTGAAAGAAGGTAATTCCCCAAGTGAAATGAGTCTGGGCAGGTTCAATCCATTACCTGTCAGATATAAGTCTATAGCACATAACAGCTGTCAAATGTGACACCGTTTGGTATTAACATGGTAATTTACCTTGGGTGACAAGGACATATTCTGCACTAAATTTCATCACAATTAAAGGTTTAATGACTTCTTTGTCCAAAAATAAATGTTATATTAATTTTTTATGTTCAGAAATTTTGGAATGCAGACAAATTAAGTATTAAAATGTTATGTAGACGTTTTGAAAAAAAATTATCACTGCAATCACTTCATGTTTCACTGCTTAAGCCGTCTTTACTTAAAGCTGATTTCTGATTGTGTATTGATTCAGTGAATGATACCACTCCTGTAATGTGCTTTGAAATCTTATCTCAGATTGAAGGTTCAAGTTTAAAAAGAATGATTGAGGAAGATGAATGGTACAAATTCATGAAAATTGAAATGACTTATTTTTAATTAGTTGTTGTGATTGAAAATTGACTATGGAATCTGCCTGAGGAAGGTAACAACTTGATGTTGTGCATCAGGAATATCAATGAATCTCAGGATGATATGCACTGTCTCCCAGCGAGAGCTATCATTTCTGCCTGGAATAAAAAGTGAACTGTAGTAGGAACGTAAAATATATCGATACTGGACTAACAAAGATGAGAGTTATACAACCAGAAGTGCAGAAATATGTCAAATCTTGGGAATAGCGAAGGATACAGATTCTGTATAAAAATATCAAATCATAAAATGGGTATAAGCATGGTAATGTTGTGCGATGTAGAATGAATTAGTGTTTTATCCATAGATTTGCTCACTCTAGGACTGTCTATAAATACCAATTGGCAATTCTGTTTATGTACTGTACTAAAAATATTAACAATAAAGAATCCAATTATGGGACTTGATATAAAAAATAATGTATTGCTAATTAAATTTGAAAATGATTTGCTATTTTTGGTCAATTTTTATAGGCCATCAAATTGGCACTACCAACTGCTAAATCATGTCTGTGCAATATAAAAGCCCAGGTAGTGTGGTGCAGGCTACTAGTTGGAGTCTGGCAGTCGTAGGTTTGTGATTTAATACTATTTGGGGCCTGAAGAAGAAATTGCCACAATTATGCATTTATGATTTTGGATGACTTGAGGCATTGCTTTGCACATGAGCACTGTAGAATCAAAAGCTTTGATTTCATAGTATGTCTGCCTTCCTAAAACGTATTGTGAATAATTTGTTTGATGCATGTGCATCATTTTGAGTAGATGAAAAGATGTCAGCAGAGAATCATGTTGTGTACGAATACTATGAAGGACATAAATATTACAGGTGATCATGATTTATTGTGAATGATAACCCAAAGATGATATCCCTCTCTCCATGATTGCATTACTCCCAGCATACATTGTTTTGGCTGTTTTGAAATGAATATTATGAAAAATTGCTTCAGTAAATGAAAATGCTTCCTTAAAAAGTGTATAAAATAAATTATTATCTCACTGTACCATACTGTCTCACATTTCCACAAAATATTCAGGCATCAGAATGCCTCTCCGTTGAATTTACCTGATTATTGGATAAATTACCACTTTTGATCCTCCAGAATGTTAAAGTATTTTGTATTAATTTCTCCTTGCATATCAAGTATCATATTCCATAAGGTTGGTCATTTGTATATGAAGTATTAATGCACATTTTGTGTATGAGTTTATGAGTGAAAGTCAATGGTCACATGTACACCAATATGTCCAAAATTGAATTCCTTGGAGATTGTTGATTCATCAATACCCTTGACTTCCTGCTGCTGGTTTCTCGACATACATTGAATGTAATGGAGTGTTGCTTTTCAGAGTCTAATTACTGTACAATAATGGGCTGCATGAAACAATAAGAAAGCTGCTCACTATGAACAATAAGCCTCAGAGTTTGCAATACTAACCTCTTAAATGCATCTGATTCTGGAAATTAAAGAATCCAGATTAATCTGAGAACAAGACAGTTTCTCCTTGAGTTTAATGCAATCTAACCTGTGTATTAACATCAAAAGAACTTTGCCACTCATTCCCATTCAATACATGAAGTGTGAAAAATGCTTTATTTCATGTAAGCAAATTATTTAATACAAACAAAAAGGTGATAGAATAACAAGTTCTGTTCACTGTTCTGGTTTGTAGTAGAATTATTGAAAATATGTGACGTTTTCAATAGATGAACATGTCATGAGTCAGTGGTTTGGAACAGATGAAGATCATTTTATTCAATGCATTTCAATAAACCAAGCCTTTAGTTGAGCATCTATCAAATAATAGTGTACTATTATGACAAAGAAATTACATACACTGATATGAATTGAAAAAGTGCATCCCATGCTACAGTTCAATCTTGATCCCTCTGCACTCCCAAATGATGAAATAACCTAATTTTCTTTTGCTGAATGCACACTTTCTTTCTCTTTATTTATTGGTAATTCTCAAGGTGAGATTGATTAATGTTGTGGAGTTCAATACCACTCCACTTTTAATGCCACAACAATCCCAGGTTAGATATTTAATTGAAGCTTATTCTTCACAACCCAATCATATGCTTCATCTTTACTCCATACGTTGACCATCTATTGCACCACAGTGTTTTTTTTAATTTCTTGACTCAGCCATTCTTATAATTAATAACTACGTAATTAATGAGACCTATTTCAAGTTTGCACAAATCAATTTTAAACTCTGCTGGATCTGCCTCAAACTCACCTTACTGGGATTCCAGCAAACACCAGAGGGTAAAACATTCAGGACATTATTTGCAATTTGTTCTCAATCAAATCCAAAACTGATAGAATTTTTTAAAAATACATTGCACCTATTCATCCCATGGGCAGTTTATTCTTAATGAAACAAAGTAGGTCACCATCAAAATAGATCTTGAAGTTGATGTGGATAAACAAAGTGAAGTGAACAGGCTTGGGATGAACAGAGAATAAAATGGAACAGAAACAGAAATTGCTGGCAGAACTTAGCAGCTCTGGTAGCATCTGTGGAGAAAAAAGCAGAGGTTACTGTCTCAGGTCCAATGACCCTTTTTAGATCTGATAATAGCTAGAAAAAAGTGGTACATATGCTGAAGATAGGGGGTAGGGGATTGGAGTATGCGATAGTTTGAGGTTGAGCCCAGAGAGCGACCAGCAGTTGGACAGACATAGATATGGATAATGATATGTCAGGAAAAAGGAAAACTGCTAATGGGGACCATGAGTAGTTGAAAATGGATTGGCTGTGATGAAAGCAGCCCATGTTATAACAAAGCGGAAGTGTGGAAGAAGCTGTTGAGGACCTAAAATAATTGAGTCTTAAAGACTGTAGGATTCCCAGTATCTCATTTTCCTGATTTCCATTGGGGACCCTGCAGCCTTCAGAACTCTATATTGAATTTTAATAGTTGTAGAGCTTAAACACTTTTTTTCTCCCATGTCCTTTACGTACTCCCATACACCTCCGGCTCTGCCATGACATGGGCTGCTTTCATCACAGCCAAACCATTTCCACCCATTAGAGGACCCCATTATCAACTTTTCTTTCTTCCCTGGCTCACTATTATTCATCCTTTTGTCTTCCCAACAGCTGTTCTCACTCTGGGGTCCATCTCCTGCCATTGTAGACCTCTTTTTTCCATGCCTCTCCCACCTCCACCCCATGCCACTCCCAATCTCCAGCACATATATCACTTTTTCCTAGCTACCATCAGTTCTGAAGAAGGGCCACTGGGCCCAAAACATAAATGCAACTTTCTCTCCACAGATGCTACCAGACCTGTTGAGTTTCTCGAGCAATTTCTGCTTTTGTTCAAATTTCCAGTAGTACTTTGCTTTTTTAAAGAGAACAAATGATTACCTCTCTGCATGATTTATTGAAGCAGTGAGAAATTCTTACACTAATCTTTCATATTTTCAGAGTTAAAGAGGCAAGAGTCATAGCAATGAAGGAGAAAAGATCTAGCTGTTTGATTAAGTAAAAGAAAGAAATGCCAAATCATCTTAATAAAGCTAGCGGAACGTGTGATGACAGTGATGGACGTTGAGGATTCATTGTTGAACATGATCGCTTTCTTCCACATCCTGTTGATTATAAATTATTTCAGTTTTTCTTTGAGTTTACAAGACATAAAACAAAGTACTTAAAGTTGATCTGTTAGTTTGAATCTTAAGCTGGCCAAATAATCTCATTAGCTGCATAAAACATTGAATGAATGAAATATTTATGTACCATATTAGAGAAGTTTTGTAGCGAAGAACAAATAGTAAATTATAGATTATGAAGTCTTTTTAAGCAGGATTGATTTCACCAAGAGGAAAAGTTTACTGATGACAAAGAAATAAAACTATATCCTTTATCCAGTGGCTTAGATTCAGACATTATGATCGTAAAGATAAAAAAAAACTCTTTCACTTCTTCACTCACTACATGAAATTCCAGAGTGTTTTACAAGCTATGGCAGTAGTCACTTTCATAATGTAGGAAAAATATCAGACAATTTGTGCACAGACAGCAGTATGATAATGAAAATATGTTTTAAGAGTTAATTTAAGAGTTAACATTTTGGGCAAGATACCAGGGATAGCCCACCTGTTCTTCAAAATAATGTCATGTAATTAAGAAAAAAAAGGCCCCTCCTGAGAAAGCAGAAAGGGGAATGGTTAAAAATCTCATATGAAAGATAGCATCTCCCTTGTTAACACCAGCCTCCATTCTTGTGTTCAGTTCTCTGGAGGGGGCATGAACCCACAAATATTCCAACTCCGAGGTAATACCAAACAAGCCACAACTGACTATTTGTCCACCTTTACTTTGACACAATCTAACAATGGTGCCAGAAGTGGCTGCTCTTGTAAATAGTGTACGAGGTAGAAGACTTGGGATGAAATCACAAGGAAAGTTAAGTTTGAGCAAACATTATATGGTCTCTCAAAGATTACTGAGCTTCTAAATGAACATTCAGCTGTGCTACAATTGAGTTCCATTTCAATTCTCCATCGCTTTATCTGGGAAATTATTCTAACCTGTTCTTTTCTGCAATTCTGTCTTGTTAAATTGGACTTATAGTTTGGACTAAACATTAAGACATAATAACTAGAAGCATAGGGAGGTGATACAGCCCCTCAAACCTCTCCAATTTTTAAGATGATCATGGCTGATCTTTGACCTTCACTCCATCATTCTGCTCAATTCCTTTGTTACAGAATTCCTGTTCAAAATGCTAGTTACTTCTGCTTGGACTCCACAAAAATAGAGCATCCAAAACCATTTAGTGAAGACACTTTCAAAGGTGCATAATCTTGAGAGTGAGGAACTACATCCATCTCTCATCCTGAGGCTGTGCCATTTTCCAGGTCCACCAGCTAGAGGAAGCAGCCAGTATGTTATATACCCTATGCCCATCTTGTGTTTCAAAGAGGCCACTTTGCAACCTTATAAACTCCAAAAATTATAAGCTCATTCTACTCAACTGAGGTACTACTCATCCTTAAAATAACCTCTCATTCCAGGAATTAATGTAGTGATCCTTCACGACACAGCATCCAATGCATGTATCTCATTCTTGGGAAATGGAGACCAAAGCCACGCACAGCACCCCAGGTATGGTTTCACCAAAGCAAGACCTCCTCACCATAGAACTCTAAACTTATTGCAATAAACCCATCATTACCTTTGCTTTCATAATTGTTTCTAGTCCTTGCAGGCTGACTTTATGCTTCTTGTATGAAGACATCTAAATCTCCTTGATCACCAGAATTTAAAGATTTTAATTCCATCTTTAAAAATCTGATTTTCTATTCTTATTTCTCATTTCTACATATTATACTCTGCCATCTAAATGCCTGCCCACTTAACCTCCCTATATCTCTTTGCAGTCCCTTTATATTCTTCTCAGCGTTTCCTGTTCCACCTAGCTTTATGTGATCTGCAAGCTTGGATGTTTTACTGTTCATCCTTTTGTCCAGTGTTTAAACACCTATTGAATCTTGCAGCACCCCATTTGTTTAGCTTGGTAGCTTGAAAATACTCTGTTGATTCCTACTTGTTACAATTTATGTTTGTTAATCTGTACACAGTCCGTGGGCGGCACGGTGGCACAGTGGTTAGCACTGCTGCCTCACAGCGCCTGAGACCCGGGTTCAATTCCCGCCTCAGGCGACTGACTGTGTGGAGTTTGCACGTTCTCCCCGTGTCTGCGTGGGTTTCCTCCGGGTGCTCCGGTTTCCTCCCACAGTCCAAAAGATGTGCAGGGTCAGGTGAATTGGCCATGCTAAATTGCACGTAGTGTTAGGTCAGGGGTAAATGTAGGGGTATGGGTGGGTTTCACTTCGGCGGGTCGGTGTGGACTTGTTGGGCCGAAGGGCCTGTTTCCACACTGTAATGTAATCTAATCTAATCTAATTACGAAAATGCATTATCCTTAACTGCATGAGCCCTTATCTTGTGTATTGACCTTTTGTGTGGAACTTCATTGAGTTTGTTTTGGAAATCATATATACTATATCTGCTGGCTCCCTTTTATCGACACTACTAGTTAAATGCTCAAATGTTTTACTGATTTTTCACACGCTATTTCCCATTCCAAAAATCATATTGACTCCAAACATCGCAGTGTGCTTAGTCAAACAGCATTAATAAAGATGTACAAGATGTTGAGAGGCATAGATAGAGTGGATAGCCAGACCGCTTTTCCCATGGTGAAAATGTCTATCATGAGGGGACATAATTTTAAAGTAATTGGAGGAAGGTTTGAGGAGATGTCAGAGGTAGGTCCTTTTCATAGAGAGTGGAGGGTGCGTGGAATGCACTGCCAACAGTGGTAGTGGAGTCAGATACATTAGGGACATTTAAGTGGCTCTTGGATGGGCAAATGGAAATTAGTACAATGAAGAGTATGTAGCTTAGTCTAATCTTAGTGGGATAAAAGGCCAACGCAACATCGAAGGTCCGAGGACCTCTACTGTGCTGTACTGGTCTATGCTCTATAGAGACTTTGTTAATAGTAGAGTCCCAGCATTTGTTTTCTGATACTTGATGTTTGGTGAACTGCACTGTCAGTCCCTTTTTTCTCATAAATTTCCCTTCTCAATTGCTATCTTCCAACCCACAAGAATCGTTTTAGAACATAGAGAATTTTGAAAGAACACAACCAATATTTCACTATCTTTACAGAAGCCTAAGATGAAGCCATTGGATTCAGGAAATTTGGCAGTTCTCCATTCTGTTAGTTTCCTTAATACTTACTCTCTGCTGCTATCAATTACATTATGTTCTTCACTTGCATTTGCTCCTTGGTGCTCCTCCATTTTCGTTACAATTTTTGTTTGGATTTCCTCTTCTGTGAAAATGTAATTTTTTCAAACATCTTTATCTTTGTTTTTCCTCATCACCTCTCCTGTCTCTGCCTGCAAAGGACCAATGTTTGCCTTTGCTGCGCTGTTCTTTTCTACATACTTCCCACTTTCTCAATCAAACATTTGTGAACCACAAGTAATCCTTCAGCTACAGAATAAATATGGTATTCGGCAACTTTGTTTTTACTACCCTGATTCTAGAATGAGAAAAATGATCCTTTCAAGTTTTTTTTTCTCCATTTACCACTCCCTCAACAATGACAGAGATATTCAGAATGTATTATTTATTTTAGATATAATAAAATATGCATTAAGCTTCCCATGACTTGGGGCTGCAACCAGAGTTAGAGAAGTCAATTATCAGTATTTGGTTTTCCACCCCCATCTTCTCAAACACCAATGATTGAAACAACGCTTTGCAACTTCCCTTTTCTGTTAGCCTTTGGATTGGAACATTTAACAACCCTGGGTTTGACAGCTCATCATATGTGTTTCTCCAATATCCAGTTTGATTCTTACATTATTATTGCTCAGAGCAAATGACTTGTTCCTTTTGACTTTTACACACTCTCTCTACTTCTTTGCTATTAAGTTCAATTGCTGGTTGATTGCTGTCCAGGTATATAGAAATATACTGAGGTGAACTAAAACGCAAATTATTGGCTCAAGTCTCGCAAGAGGAAGATAGTTGTCACTGTAGCGTGGACATGAGCTGTGCATCCAGACCTTGTGGAAATCCCAATACAGCTGACTCCACAGAATTCACTGGGGAAGTGGAAACTTCTGATGGCAATCTCCCAGCATCTGGAACACTCTAAAAATGTTCTCAGTTTTTCAGTTCAGAATAAGTTATTTGCCATAATAGTTAGTCAAGAAGGTTAGATTTATTAAAACTTGCTCTAACTCCTGGCTAACAATTATCCTGATCACCAACTCATCACTGACTTTCTCCCCCCACTCTAGCAGCCCTATGGACACCTATTTTACACATACACACACACACTTTTTTTCTCTCTATGTCACCTATACTCTCTCACACTCTTACATTCACACTCTCTCTCACACACACTCAGACTCTCACTCTCTCACACACGCACACTCACTCTTTCTCTATCACTCACACACACACACACACACTATCTCTCCCTCTCTCTCTGTCTCTGTCTCTAAGACACACACACAGACAGACTTACTTTACAGACTTACAATCTTTCGGTCACTGTCAGTGTGGCTTTAGGGCCATTAATAGCATTATACAGCAGTTACTGCTGCAAGAAAGGGATGTTCATTGTGAAACATGGACACTGCCCACTTGGAAAATCCATGGTTTTAGGTATTGGCTCATCCTTATGCAATGAAATGTGAGGATTCCACAGATGGCTGTGAGGTGCCCTCACATGTGCGTGTATTAAATTTATTAACCTTTAGAGACTTTTTACTGTCCATAGTCCAAATACCAAAAGCCACATAAATTGTGGCAACCCCCCATTACTGAAGCTTCTTTGGATCCAATGTTTAAAAGTATTAACTGAAAGTTCAAAATATGACATGCCTGCATAATGCAGGGCAGCAGAAAGAAACATTTATTGGTATTTCATAAGCGTATCAAATGATTTGGCTGGGTCAATGTAACGTAATTCAAACAAATTTCTAATTATGCCACAAGAGTAGAATTATTTGAAATTTATTGTACAGCTTGTTTGCTCCCTGTGAAGATGTGACACAGAGAGTAAATATTGCATACTGTAGCAAAGGACATGAATAGTTTTGGTATTCAACAAGACGCTAACTCTCTATTGAACCTACAGTAATGATATCATGATAGCTAATCTACCTGAGTGAACATCAAAGCACATTGACTGGCAGCCTTTGCAGAAAGAATACAGAACAAAACAATCATACGAACCTTGAAATAGGACACACCATCCCAACTGGGATTCAATCACAAGCCTTTGATGATTTACTTGATCTCGATTTGAGGCAGCACGGGCATTACAATAGGCCCTGCATTACAGTGAGAAAGGTTATCCAAGATTCTTGGTCTTACTTATTATCCAGCCACATCTATAGAAGGTTTGCATGTTTGAATGAAAAATCAAAAATTGAGCTTGGCTGTGACATCCTATTATGGTCAAATAACTCCTATGCACTCATCATCTCGGCTAATATATGAAGAAAAGCAACAATATTAACACTCTGAATCAAATACTTTCAAGGGAATATAGGCTAAGGTTACTGGCAACGAGACCAGAATGACAACAGTTTAAATCCTAGTGTTATGGAATGGATTCTCATATAGATTCCCCATTTTTGTGAATGCTGCTGTATTATTACCCCATTCATTTATTTCTGGATTCAACATTTTAAATTGGCATAGAATGGGAGAGAAATGCTCTCTCAAGTATTGCTGTAAAATGTAAAATTAGGTTTTGTTTCTGCCAAACCAAATTTCAGTGTGTAAGAGACCATATATTTTTCTTTTTTGGGACTATAAACTGAACTGAAAATCAGATTGCTGTAACTGAAATACAAAAGGAGTTTGCAACTCAAAGTGTATTTTGTGAACAGTGCAATACAACTTTGTTCTTTGAAGCAATGAGAGAGACAACTGAAGACTGAGCAGCTTCAAGTTAAGAAAGCTCTGCTTGACATAAGCCCTCTGATTAGTTGAGGTGTGGAGTATTAAAAACTGAAACTGTTGGCAGTAGAGAAAAATATATAGAGAGCCTGCGAGCAGAAAACACCCACTTTTTCCACTCTGTTTTCTCTGTGTGGGAAAAGATAGGAAATCAAAGGAACCTTAAAAGAAAAACATCCGAAAGCAAGGAAGGATCTAGGTCCATCTGATCACCTGTTGAATTGAAGAATGTCATCACCCTGCCCGCAACTGCCTGTTATTATTTCAAAAGAACTGTGAGAAAATGACTTTCCATTTTGTGAATTAGACGTTTGATCTTCAGCATTTTGTTAACCATGTTTATAGTCCTTTGTCACCCATGGTATCAATGTGTTAACCCATTTGTCGTCTATCTGTTTTGATTGTGTGCGAGTCTCTGTATTTGGGCTTATCGAAGGCTTCTAATTTAACTTGCAATTTAGTAGATTAGAAATACTTTCTGCTTCCTGTTAAAGTGTGTTATAATAAGCAGTTATTTTGCTGCTACTGATGCAGCCTGGTGCGAATTGCTTTTGTCCTGAACAATCGTCAGTCAGGCAAATTGCTCAATTTGCTGCTTTCTTTGAGATTTAATATGTTTGTACATTTTGTGACGGATGGTGGAACAGTGGGGTACAATTGCCGACGCATGTTTCCCAGTTATGTTATAACAAGTGGTTAGAACTCAGCTGTTTAAGAAGATGACTTGTGTTCATTGACGCTGTTATTGTTAGTTTCATTAAGACAAATCACGGTGGGGGGGCTGCTTTGTGGGAACTGATTGGACCACTTGTGCAAAAAGAGATGTTTTTCTCAGGTCAGTGTTGAATCAGACGAGAGTGAACTGCAATGTTCCTACTTCTGAGATACTGGTTACAAAAAGCAAAATGTGTAGTGTTCGAAAGAACTCCAAACTTTTCTGAATTCTGAACTTCTGTGCCTCCTCCTTATGATATATTCATAAATGTATCCTGTGTTTCACTCTCGGTATGATTTTCCCCTCCCAGGAATGGGACGAATAATGTCAGGTATGATGACTTAATCGGGCAAAAGTACCTAACTTTCGTTTAGATTAGATTACATTACATTACAGTGTGGAAACAGGCCCTTCGGCCCAACAAGTCCACACCGACCCACCGAAGCGCAACCCACCCATACCCCTACATTTATCCCTTACCTAACACTACAGGCAATTTAGCACGGCCAATTCACCTAACCTGCACATCTTTGGATTGTGGGAGGAAACCGGAGCACCCGGAGGAAACCCACGCAGACACGGGGAGAACGTGCAAACTCCACACAGTCAGTCGTCTGAGGTGGGAATTGAACCCGGTTCTCCGGCACTGTGAGGCAGCAGTGCTAACCACTGTGCCACCGTGCCGCCCACTTCTAGACTCTTTCTTGATGTTGGGATGATTTTCTCACCATCAGCTAGCAAGAAGTCTATCTGGTTCCTAGCTCATTCTATCTCCCCATCATCACAGGAACAGTCCCAATGTTCATTGGTCAGCTCCTTCAATGTGGAGATAGACAGACAGCTAAACAAAATCAGCCCTGTCACCTCTGTATTTGCAACACAGTAAAATTGAAACAATTCTTAAAATTAACCCAATGATTTCTAACTCTTCTTGGGGATAACTAATCCCAACCTCTCTGATTAGTCAATCCCAGCCATCAGTTTGTATCTTAAACAAAAGGTTTGGTAATTTATTAATGATATAGTAATTTCAGCAGAGTAACATTAAGCAACAAAGTAATCTAATTGGGTTTGCTTTAAACCCAAACATCCTTGTTTTCAGCCCCATTCACACAAAACACAGGCAGACAAACAAACATAGTTAAGGGATAAATGAAAGGAAATAACAAAACTGGTCAGATTACTTAACTGGTTTTCACAATGCATTGTTTCATTGGCATAAATGGTGGTTTTATTTGGTTGATTTTCTGAAGATGTTAATCAGGGTCACCTTTATAGTTTACTCAGAAAAGGGCAGTAATATTTATAACTCAGTTTTATTTTCTTACAAACTTCCAAGAGCTACTCATGGGAAGGCAGGGACCTTTCAATTCTTTATGCTGTCCATTTCAAACTCTGACCTCTCCATGTCTGACTGAGGTCCCAGTTACCATTTCTTCCAGACTTGCTGGAACCGGTTCCCAGGAACAGACCTGTTAATAGCTAAATCCTGCTACCTATTTAAACACAATGCTTTTCTTTGGCAATGAAGTGTATGCAAAATATTTTGAGCAGAAACCAACTTGCAGTTGGCTTCCAGACATGGCCTCATCAGTAAACAAAAGTTTTATTGATCTGTTTTCTGTTTAATACAAGCTGCTATTCACAGTCCAAAAGTCCTGTTTAGCTCACAGTTTGCAGTCCACAGCTTCAAACCAAAATTAATACAAGAGTAAACTAAAATTAGTGAAAAATTAGCAAGTCCAAAAAATATAGTGAAGCTCTGTGTGTCCTGAAAGCCCCAGCTGATCCTGACCCTCTCCACACAGTTGTAGGCCATATCTTTTCAGCAGTAAGATAAAAGAGGGGATTGACAATGATGACAGTGCAGACTTGCACTGTATGGACAAGCTTACATGGTAGTGAGCCATCTCCTTTACGTACGTAGATTAGATTAGATTCCCTACAGTGTGGAATCAGGCCCTTCGGCCCAACAAGTCCACACCGACCCTCTGAAGAGTAAACCACCCAGTCCCATTTCCCTCTCACTAATGCAACTAACACTATGGGCAATTTAGCATGGCCAATTCACCTGGCCTGCACATCTTTGGACTGTGGGAGGAAACCGGAGCACCTGGAGAAAACCCACACAGACACGGGAAGAAGGTGCAAACTCCACACAGACAGTCACCCGAGGCTGGAGTCGAACCTGGAACTCTGATGCTGTGCCACCAGAAGTGTAGTGTCCAAGAAGGTTGGTAGTTTCAGAACATGATGTGCTGTGAGCCCTTGAGTGCACCTCATGTGAAGCTGAGGCTGTGCCCTGGTAGAGTTAGACTGAGTGGTGTCCCTATAAGAGTGATGCAGCAGAGTGAAGATGGTGCCACGTACCTTGTGGAGAACAGGAGATTATTCCTTTTCTTCCTGAGTTGGCGAGGGTCGCTGGCACTGAACCTCATTGTTGTTTAGTCATGACGTGGGTGGGTTTGATGGAATGCTGTCCTGATAGCATCACTGGACAGAGGAAGTCCCTTCTGTCAGTAATTCTTTCAAGAACAGCTGTAGGGAAGTATCACTGAATTGAAGAGCCAGCTTGTGCTTCTTCATTTTATCACTGTTGTGGCTGACCAGCACATGTGACTGCACCTGTTTTTCCACATGCGATTTATTGAGTCACTCACACGGCATATTGCTTGGTAATGCATGCAATCATGTCAAATAACCATCCCAGGTCACAACAGATGAATGAATGATTTATTGTCACATATATTTTGTATATACAGTGAAAATTGTTTGCTGCCACAGTCAGATGCTATTTTGAGTCCCCATTCTGGGCACCACTACTGCCAGGAGTCCCTGTTCCTGGCACTCCTACTGCCTGGAATCTGGGCTCTGCGCCGACCACCATGCCAGGAATCTGGGCTCCGGGCTGACCACTGCCGGGAGTCTGGGCTCTGGGCTGACCACTGCCCGGAATCCAGGCTCCGGGCCGACCACTGGCAGGAATCTGGGCTCCGGGCCGACCACTGCCAGGAGTCCGGGCTCCGGGCTGATCACTGCCAGGAATCTGGGCTCCGAGCCGACCACTACCAGGAGTTCGGGCTCCGGGCCGACCATTGCCAGGAGTCCAGGCTCCGGGCTGACCACTGCCAGGAATCCGGGCTCTGGGCTGACCACTGCCAGGAATCTGGGCTCCGGGCTGACCACTGCCAGGAGTCCGGGTTCTGGGCTGACCACTGCCAGGAGTTCGGGCACCGGGCCGACCACTGCCAGGAGTCCGGGCTCCGGGCTGACCACTGCCAGGAATCTGGGCTCCAGGCCAACCACCATGCCAGGAGTCCGGGCTCTGGGCCTATCGCCAACCTAAAGGCACACAATATCTCCCAATGGTAACTTTTGGTCTGTATGCAGTAAAGGTCTGGCTGTATATCCAAACTACATTCTTAAATTGTTGATTTGTAATATTTTGAAATGTTTATGATTCCAGTATTTTCCTAGAACCCTATAGTTTTCACCTCTGGCTGAGTATTTTGTGGCCTTCTTTCCTTTGTCAATTCTTGCAGAATTTCTTGCATTTTAATCAATCAAAGTTATTAAGTTGAAGGTCTATGTGTGTACCAATATAACAGGGTAGTCTTCGATACTTGGAAAGTAGTGTCAGAGCATTATTCCTTGTGCGGATTTGGTAATAGAACAGGTTCCCACATTATGTATGTTCTCGTGGCCTGTGACCTTGTATCATCCAATTCTTTCATCCTCATATCCTTCAGTTTGAATCACTGGAATTATTCCCCAGGAATATATGTTATTATGTGGTAAATCAGGACCTGCCATACTGACAGGTGTCTTAGTGACAGAGTTTATAGAGATGAATGATACAGAGGTGTTTTTTTGCAGTTGGCAGCTAAGAGGATTGATTTTCACCAAGAGAGCTCTGGTTTGTTTATCAAGTTCCACTTTTGGATTGTCTTTCTTTATAGCACATTAAGCCCTGACTGGTAGTACCTGGCAATCTCCCTACCTCGTGTTAAAATCTTATTCTGTCTGAGTGTCACAGTCTTGATAAAAATGTATGTTCAACTTAATACAGCAAGTTTTGAAAAAGTGTTTATTGACATGCTCCAAGAAAAGGGCTAAAGCTGACTAAGTACAGAATGACACTTCACCCAACAGTCCGTTAGTTTTGTCTGATTATTGTTGGGAAGTGTGATGTGCTTAGCACAATCTGATCCTATGTCACAGTCTTTGTGTGGAGGTTATAAAGACTGTATCTTTTTATTTATCTATACTTTCAATTCTGGACTAAATGGAAAAATAACTTTTTTAAAACCAAGGATTATGGAAGGGATCGCTGCACTTCTTAAAAGCAAATTTCCTGACAGTCATTGTAAGTGCTGTTTACACAATTTCTTGTTTCAGTATGACCAGACCCCTTGAAAATGTTTGAAGAAAGTAGCCCAGGCCCTAACTTTTTTAGCTGTTTTAAGCAGGTGTAAGGTGGATACTCCAGGAATGATGCACCTGGTCAAACCACTTGGCTGTAAACAAAAGAGAATTTATTTACAGACTACCAAATGAAACACAAGCAAAGAAAGCAGAATATAGAATAACTTAACCTATCTGAAAACCCAGGCAACTCTTATCACAACTTAATAATACCATCCCAATTTCCCGCAACATCCCATAAACACAGCCCCTTGGTAAAAAGGTGAATTCAAACATAGTTTCTTACAGAGAGAGTGAGTCAGAAAACCTCTGTTGAATCATGGAACCTTTTTCCCCAGCAACTTTCTTGTGACCAGCAGCTTCAAACTAAACCAAATTAGAAAAAAAAACTGAGCTGGGAGAATTGGCCACTCCCCTTTCATTGTACAAGTGTTTTCTTTTAAAAAACAAATCTAAAAGCCCTTTTCCTGATTGTTGCTATACATAGTATCTGTTCGCCATAGTCAAAGTGGCCCAGACAAATCAGAACCTTGGCCTTTTTACATCACCTTTAGGAAAAAAAAGGAAAACCAAGGGGACGGCACGGTGGCTCAGTGGTTAACACTGCTGCCTCACAGTGCCAAGGACCCAGGTTCAATTCCCGCCTTGGACAGAGTGTGGAGTTTGTACCGTCACCCCGTTTCTGCGTGGGTTTCTTCCGGGTGCTCCGGTTTCCTCCCACAATCCGAAGATGCGCAGGTCAGATGAATTGGCCATGCTTAATTGCCCATAGTGTTAGGTGCATCAGTCAGGGGAAATGGGTCTGGGTGGGTTACTCTTCGGAGGGTCAGTGTGGATTGTTGGACAGAAGGCCCTGTTTCCATACTGTAAGAAATCTAATCTAAAAACATAATCTTGTTAAAGGAGCAGTGTCATCACAAGTAGTAGTGGAGGTTGCAACAGCCGACATGAAGCTGGGGTGGTGTATATGAAGGGAGGTTCAGTCAGTAACAAGTCGTTGATTTATCTGTGGGGTTCTGATCAGTTTTTGATGACAAAAGCCTTTTTTTTTGCCAACAACAATGTGATTGGCTCCCATGTAGCTGAAGAGTTTGTGGGTCTGAATGTTTGAACAGAAACCATCGGACCTCTGGAAAAGAAGGTGCTATCCTTTTCTCTGCACTGAATAATAAACATCTCAGGCCTGAAGAAAGCCAGTTTATTTCCCTTCATCAGTTACTGTAAGCTGTGGCATTAACCAACATGTCATAGTTTGAACCAGTCACTCTGCCTCCTGCAAGCAATTAAAAAGTACCTCAGGGAACACATGAACAAAAATGCTCATCTCAGTGAACCGCATGGACAGGGATCATTCAATTACCTTCTCAGTCTTTCCCTCAGCTCATCACACCCATACTTTGTCAGTCTGTTTGTGAGTACGGGTGTTTTATGAGGAGGTTAGAGTTTTAACTTGTAGAGTTATAGTATATGTCGATGGCTCATAAATACTTGCAGCTAGAATCTGTACATAATAAATAATCATGCTTGTTAAGTACATACATATGTACTTGCTCTATACTTTCTGTCAACCTAATTCTAAAAGTCAGATACGTTAGTTTTTTGTGTTTTTTTTCATGAAATCTTCAACACTTGTGATGAAGCTAGGAATAGCAGGATTTGATTTCCAGTGCACAAGCCCAGCAATTTGTAATGAGGAACAGTTCACCTTGCATGAAGTTCTCAATTGAGACAGATATGATCTACCTGGCTCCTGATGATTGTAATTATGCTTAACTAGTTAATGTTAACTGTACCTATTGTTACTATAAACTATAACTATCTATGTAAGACAAGTGCCTTTTCTTGTTAATTCCCTCCAGTAGTTTATCTACCAGTGATAGAGAGGCCCTCAGACAAGGCAGAGAACAGACAAGAGAGTGTTCCTGTTGTGCAGTGGTAGTGCCCGTACCTATGAACCAGAAATTCAACTCCTGTCTGTTCCACTGTGTGAAATAACATCCATGAACAGGTTGCTTAAACATGTCTGTAAAGGCTAAGAGATGTCCTTGTGGTGCAGAGATAGTGTCACTGCCTGTGAGCCAGGAGGCCCCAGGTTCAAGCCCAAAATGCTTCAGATGTGTACAAAACAAGGAAATATGGTTTTCTGTTAACCTCTCACCAGGTAGATTTGAAAATACATGGGGCATACTTCAAAAGTGTAGATCATGTCTTTGCCCCACCAGGGCTGATTTTTGTTGACCTGATTAATGCCTTGCTTGAAGGGGCAATAACTCCTGTTACTTTTTTGTCACAGTGCACACCAGGGCCTATTTAACCTGTTTAATATTTACATTAAAAGTATAGAAAGGGTTGTTGTGGTGGTGACAAGCCAGAAGTATTTGATATTGCGAACCCAGGCGATGTTGGTTTATATTAATAGTTTCCTTCAGCTCCAGCTGTAAAAAATGACTTTCAGACTTTTAAGCTTGTAGTTTGAATAAAAACAGTGTGAACAATGACAGGAAATTTTGGATGCTTCATATATATGATGTAAAGTTGAGATAAGAAGCTTTTCTTCCATGTCTACCGAAATGTAAGCAAAATGTGAACTCTTGTGTAAATGGATCTAAAGTTCTGTGTTTCTAGATCCACTGGAAACCAATAAAATCAGAACATATTTACAAGAATGTACAGCATATTATCTTCAATTACGTTGAACCAGAGTGAATATTGGTAAAAATGATTGCAGGGTTGGAAGATGTGGTATATGAATGAATGACAACATTAGGCACAGTTTTTCCAGCCAAATCACAGGTGTATTTTACTTTGACTTATTTTGCTTACATCAGAACCAATTTGTGTACATTTGAAGTTGTATAAGGCAATTGCTTCAAGAGACCATTCAAGCATGGTGGCAGTATGGTGGCTCAGTGGTTAGCACTGCTGTCTCACAGTGCTCAGGACCTGCGTTCAATCCCAGCCTTGGTCGACTGTCAGTGTGGAGTTTGCACAATCTCCCTGTGTCTGTGTGGGTTTCCTTTGGGTGCTCCGGTTTCCTCCCACAATCCAAAAATGTGCAGGTTATGTGAATTGGCCATGCTAAGTTGCCAATAGTGTTTAGGGATGTGTAGGTTAGGTGTATTAGTCAGGGGTAAATGTAGGATCTGGGCGTGGTACTCTTCAGAGGGTCAGTGTAGACTCGTTGGGCTGAATGGCCTGTTTCTACTCTGTAGGGATTCTATGAAGCGCATTGTTGAACCATGCTAAGACAGCAGTGAGGCACTTATAGCAAAAGGTTGACTTGGATGAATTGGCTAAGACCACTGCAAGAAAGTGTCATCAGTCTATCAGCAGCTCTTTCTTATGAGTCTGACTCAAATAGTTGAAAATGACATGTACCTGCTTAAGGTGAATGTGGGATGCCTTGCAAGGCTGTTTCAACATTCTCGCTTTGAAGGATTTTCCAGTAATGCAAAGATTCAATGTGTGACAGTAAGATCACTTTCTTAATCTTTTCATTTCTTCCACTTTGAAAAAGAAATGTCTTGGGTTTAATTGAATTCTTGGATCTTTCTGTTTCAAATTTGCCAATTATTTCCATAGGGATTAATGGAAATGCCATATCTGCTTGTTTCTGCTGCTTTATGAAGATTGATAAAAAGATCTATGCTTCTCAGACATTGTAACATTGTTCTGTATGATGGTACAGTGCTTATAATTTTGGTTTTAGAAAGAATCAGAGAGGAGAGGAGAAGGATTGACTTTATGTTTTCAATTATTACGAGCTGAATTACATCATTTCAAAGGGTGATGGAAGCCGATTTTCATTAGAAACTGAGAGGGAATTAAATCAGTACTTAAAGGGGGAAATAATTACAAGGCTACAGGAAAGGAACATGAGACTGAGACAAGTCAGCTAGCTCTTTCAAAGAGCCAGCACAGATAGAAGGGGCAGAATGTGCTGTATGATTCAGTGAAGGAGTTGGCCCTCATTCTGAGGAAGCTGTTCACGTTATACTCAGGTGACTTGGCTACCAATACAGTTCAAAGTGTCCCATTGACATTCAATTAATGTTGAAATCCAAGGGGATAAAGATAAGGGTTGGATCAGTTAAATTAGATGGTTTATGAAAAGTGGCATCAAAATTGTGATGTGCAGTTAACCAGTAACTATTGGTTGCAATGCCATCTTTATGCTGCTTTGGCATTTAAATGATTGCTATATCTAGATGGCATTGAGTGGGCTCTTTATTGTTCAGGCACAAATGGTGAAGGTGTCCATTTGTAAAGACAAGAGAGTACTAATGGTGTTAAATAAGTGATAGATGTCTACACGATAAGTATGAAAAGGCAAAAATGTTTCTGCTCTGCTGAGGGCAACCAGATGCAAAGAGGACATGGCCAGGCAAGTGGTGAAGCAATTGGGACTGTGATGGTGTTGGGGGTATAATAAAGTGAAGGATTAAAGTCATGCTGTAAAGCTGTGGAACTCAGTGTTGAATCCCAGAGGATGTATGGTGCCTAAGCAGAAAATGAGGTACATTTTCTCCAGCTAGCATAACGCTTCATTGGAGCACTGTAGCAGGCCCAGGTTGGAAATGCTAATATAGGAGCAAGATGGTTTATTGAAATGGCAAGCTACTGGAAGGTCAGAATCTTTCTAATGGATAGAGCAGAGGTCCTGTACAAAGCAATCACCCAGTCAGCATTTGGTCTCACCAATGCAAAAGAGACATTGTTTAAGTCTTGTTGACTTTACTGTCAACTGAGCAGGCCTATTGTCTTGTCTTCTCACATTGCAACTACTTTATATCTCTATCCTTCCTTTACCACCAATTCCTGTGTCTTTTACTCTGGGCAGTCTCACCATCTCTTCCACTCCCCTCTTCTCCAAAACCATCATTTTCCAGCCCTTTTCAGTTCTGACGAAGAGTAGCATCAGATTCAAACATTATGTTTTTTTCTCTCTCTCTATGCTGCCAGTCCTGTTGAGTTTCCCCAGCGCTTCACAGTTTTGATTTTGAGTTTCCAGAATTTAGAAGAATGGCAGGGGACTCATTGAATCAATCGAGATTCTGTGACTGCTGGACAACATGGGTACTGAGAGGTTGTTTCCTCTGGTTGGGTAATCTAGAATAATGAAGCAAAATATATATATAGAATTCCTACAGTGTGGAAACAGGCCCTTCGGCCTAACAAGTCCACACTGACCCTCCAAAGAGTAACCCACCCAGACCCATTCCCCTACATCTACCCCAGATTAATACACCTAACCAACATATCCCTGAACACTACGGGCAATTTAACATGGCCAAGTTAGCGAACCTGCACACCATTTGATTGTGGGAGGAAACTGGAACACCCGGAGGAAACCCACGCAGACAAAGGGAGAATATGCAAGCTCCACACACACAGTTGCCTGAGGCAGGAATCAAACCCGGGTCCCTAGCGCTGTGATGCAATAGTGCTAATAAGAGCAGCAATCGACCTATCCCTGGGTGATCTTGAATCACCAGCCTTTCGATTAATGGCCGAACGCACTGACCAGTTGCGCCACTGAGACTTTAGGATGAAGGGATTGATCCTTTATAATAGAGCTGATGAGAAATTTCTCCAGTCTCAGGATTGTGAATCATTGATATTGTTTATTCTAGAACATTTTGGATACTACGTTGCTGAGTATGTGGAAGACTTGCATTATAGACTGCTGGTGCCTCAGAGGATTGAGTAATATGGGGAAGATGAAAAAAATGAAATGGGATCCAAGAACTATTCATGATCAAATTCAATAGTCGCGCATAATCAAGGTCATTTAGTCCACAATTGTTCTTATTACTGATAATCTGATACTTTCAAGAAAAAAACCTTCAATACAATATTGGAAGGACTTAGGGGATATTAGATAATAACTTGGTGAGTGTCATTGAAGCAACATGTATCATTGGTTCCTCAAACTCTCTAAATTGTTGCTGAATGATGGTTAGATTGCAACAGTCTATTCTTATGATCCCAGATGTTATTACTACTGACCAAGTCAGACTGCACGCTGAAATCTGATTTGATAGATCATATTTTGCTTTCTTCTTAATTTAAAATGGTGGTCTTTCACTGAAACAGAAACATACAATGCTCCAGATTTGATTTCAACAATTAAACAGACGTTCAATACTGAAAAACAATTATGACAAAATAGACCAAACCAAGCTCTTTATATTTTGAAAGATTTTGAATTACATGGCAGACCAAATCTGATGTATTCCTGAACTATCATTTTACAATACACAAATTGCAGAAAAAGTACCTTTCTCTCCCTCTGACTCAACTGTTTTGTTTTACTTCCAGGTGTTTGTATCTTGGTAGCCTTTTCCTTGATTACTCACACAACTGAGCTTCAATATTTTTGTCTTCAAATCACCCGCATAGGATTATAACCAAATATTTCTGACCTGGGCATTTCATGCTCAAACCTGGACACTAAGTTAACTTACTTCCTAACTGTTCTAACCAAATCCTTTCTCCAAAGGAATATTTTCTTACTTTTGACCCCAGCTTGGTCTTCTGTAAATTGACATAAAAACTTAATAATCTATGGGTTTTTTCCTGAGTGATACATATCAATCCTTGACTTTTTTAAACCAAAAGCAAGCTATTGCCTTTTAATATTAATCTCCCTGATTGTGCAACTCTCACAATGCAAACATAAGATGAGCTCTCATCATCACTCCAGGTGGGCTCCAGTCACCTTCCCTCTGAAACATTCTGATTTGAAATCATAGCTCCAGACAGAATGACAAGTTAAACCTCCTCATATATGTAGCCAAAATCTACTTGCCACTAGTCCAGATTCCAAACGCTAAAATAAATGATAATGTATATAAATCACGCACCTCACATGACACTATCTCTTCTGATAGGTGCTATGATGGTTATGTCAATTGCTCCTATTTAAAAGTGCAATGCACCTTCTAGCTTGACCAACCTGATTTGAAGTTTGCAACTCGACACAAGCTTTTGACTACTTTTGTTCAAAATGAAGGTTTTTAAAATAATTTTGCTTGTCAGGATTGTGTTCGGTTCACCTCTGGCTGTGGGCTCAGTAAAGGAGGATCAACAAGAAAACAAAAGGGCTCTTACCTAATGGCATTGCCACTTAAGATGTACCACAGGTCTCTTTGTAACTCAGCATAAAAGGTTTTTCTTGCTAGGCTCAGCTTCCTAAGAGTAACTGAGTGGAAATGTATTGACTGAATATGAAGGCAGGTTGTGACAGAACTGTGCCAACATTCTCCACAAATCTCCATATATCTAAAATCCATAGTGCTACTGACAAAGGCACCTTGGCCCTCAATCATTACGCAGTTGGCTTTAGCACTGGGGACATTTTATCGTCAGCAAGTTTTGCTGCACACCAATATATCATAGAAGCCACAGATCCATTATTCAACAGGGTTAAGAAACTCATTGCTTGCCCTGGAGACCAACAGCAGCCATCTGAGGGCAACACATTCTGCAGGCCCTCTGACTTTTCCAGAGTTTGGTTGTTATTGATTGCACTTAGGATGCCATGTGCTTATTATGAGTGAGAAAGATTTGACTCTTTCTAGGTGCAGCTATTATGTTACCTCTAGCAATCATTTTATGCCAGGCAGTGAAGATGACAAAGTTTATTTTAAACTGCTTGCTTTGTAGCCAAAAAATTATGAAGGTTACCTTCAGTTTATTCTTCAATATTGCGCCAGTGGCAATTTTGAGGCAAATATTTGAAGGCAATATTTCTTTAATTAGTAGCTTAATTTATGAACCAAATGAGCTGAGCTTTTTATAAGTTGCTATGGTCCCTGTTATTCTCTGTTACCTTTGATGTAAAATTGTGTTTCATATTTTGCTCAGAAAGGAAATTTTCTCATGATAGATACATCTGTTACTGCTTGAGGCTCCTTTTAATATAGTAGTGTACTTTAAAGAGGAGGATTTCATGAATGGTACTTGTTGAAAAATCAAAACCTTAGGATTAATTCTAATGTTTATTTTGTTTCACTTTCTGCTTATTTTTAATGTTTCTTTTTCAGATATGGTGACTGTGCATGAGAGAGGTTGATTTAAAATGCATACAAAATATGTTATGATTACTGAAGCACCCTGGGGTTTCATCTACAGATCTCAATTCCATTCTGTCACACTATCAGACCCAGTAATTACTTCAAACCAGTTTCTACAGTGTTGTCACTACCACTTGCTTTATATTGCCTGTGTTGGGATGAGAGAAAAGCAGGAGTCATACCTTTTTCTTGCAATAACATTGTGCAATAATGTAATGCTGTTATGACTTACTTGCAACCAGAAGTACTTTTAAGTGGGAAACTGTTAGGGTTGGTTAGGATCAGGCACTGAATTGGTTTTACACTAGACCCAATTTTACGCTTTATTGAATACAATTGAGTGCAATATCAGGTGGTTGCAAACTGCTTTATTTTCACCTGATCTTGTGGCTTTCCCACCCAGTGGGTTTGGTTAAAATAATTTCCTGTGAGTCGGAGTTTCGTGGATTGCTATCCCAATTTGAGTGCAGAATCTAGGCTAACATTTGAATACACTTCTGACGGGAGTGTTTTTCAGAGTCAGATGCAGTCCTTGCCACTTGAGGCCTTAAACCTAGGCCTTTTCAGGTTGAAGTGAAAATTTTGCTTGCATGAAGAAAGCAGAAACATTTCTTGGCAGTTGTCTTCCCTTATGTAATGCTGCTACAAGCAGGTGAACTGTTCACATAAACTGAAGTTGGATAAACTCAAAGTTTGGCAGCATCTGTGGAAAGGAAACTGAGTTAATAGTTCCGGTCCAGTGACCTTTCTTCAGAACTGATTGGGTGAACTGGTCATTTTTGTGACTTGCAGTTTGTTCTTGTTGCACACATTGTTGAACCATGTTTAACAAAATAATCCATTGTCCCCTGAAACTCTTGGGAACTCAGAATTTAAGAGATGATGGAAAACACTTTAACTGAAAAATACCAATGGTTTTCATTGAATCCCTACAGTGTGGAAGCAGGCCATCCAGCCTATCAAGGTCACTCTGACTCTCCAAAGCGCATCCGACCTAGACCCACACCACTATCCCTATAACCCTGCATTTTCCCATGGCTAAACCACCTAGCCTGCACAGCCCTGGAAACTATGGGCAATTTAGCACGGCCAATTCACCTAATCTGCACATCTTTTGATTGTGGAAGGAAACCAGAGAACCCAGAGGAAACCCATGCAGACATGGGGAGAAAGTGCAAACGCCACACAATTGCCCAAGGCTGGAATCGAACCAGGGTCCTTAGCATTGAGAGCCACCATGCCACCCAGTTTTTGGCAGTGGGTGGCTGGTGAAAAGGGCTGAAATTAATAACCTGCCAGGAAAATGTCTGCAATCCTCCCTCAACTTCTACTTTTAACTGTAGTGTACTCAACCACATGTGAGAGGCTCCCCTGAGGGGAGGTTTGTTACCGTTTTAATTTATTAAATGTATCATTAGTGGCTATTTTGACTCTATTTTCAAATGTAACTCTTTGGTGCATAGACATTGTAGAGTCCATCGGTGGTTTCAAAAGGATGACAAGAATGGAGAGACCTGCCAAAAAAATGTAGGCAGTTCTTTTTTTTTTAGATTAGATTAGATTACTTACAGTGTGGAAACAGGCCCTTCGGCCCAACAAGTCCACACTGCCCTGCCGAAGCGCAACCCACCCATACCCCTGCATCTACCCCTTACCTAACACTACGGGCAATTTAGCATGGCCAATTCACCTGACCTGCACATCTTTGGACTGTGGGAGGAAACCGGAGCACCCAGAGGAAACCCACGCAGACACGGGGAGAATGTGCAAACTCCACACAGTCAGTCGCCTGAGGCGGGAATTGAACGCAGTGAGGCAGCAGTGAGGCAGCAGTGCTAGCCACCGTGCCACTGTGCCACCCACAATGTGATGGTTGTGTTCTTGTGCAACCGCATGCTGGAGAAAAATTGCGCTTTAGAAACAGTGTTTAATGTGTTGGGTGCTGTATAAGCATTACAGCCAGCATGTGTTTTAAACGTTTGTGCTTTAGAAACAGTGTCCCCAGTTTGTCAATCGCGTTACATCGAATTTGTGTTAACGAAACATGTGTTATAGCAGAATGACCTGTACCATAAGTGCTCAAAGCTCACACCTGGTTCCTTGCCTTAGTGAGAGGCTTTTGTTTGCAAAACTTGTTCAAAGAGTCGATCTGTACTGCCTCGGAGAGAAATTCTAATATTTTGGAGGTAATTCCTTTGACTTCGGAGCGTTATCCTTCTGTTCTACACTTTGGCTGTGAGTGCTGGTCATGCACTTTTACCTTGAACCTCACATGAGGAACAAAATGAACAGCAGCCTTCTCCTCCAACCTGTTGTCCAATCGCACAGAGGGGCAGGGCATAGATGTGCAGTTGACATAAGGTGGAACCTACCTACAGAGGACATACAGGCAAAGGATTGGTTTCCTGGATATCTCAGAGTATCACTGCCTCGGGAGGGTAAGAGCACTGCATTAGACAGTCACTGACCTCTGCATCCATCTGGAAGATGCTCTCCTGCCAAGCGCACCAAGTACAAATAATTGACTTGTTTTGCAGAAGGGGTGGCATGGTGGCTCAGTGGTTAGCATTGCTGCCTCACAGCACCATGGACCTGGGTTTGACTACCACCTTGGGCAACTGTCTGTGAGGAGTTTGCGCGTTCTTCCAGTATCTGTGTGAGTTTTTTCTGGTGCTCCAGTTTCCTCCCACAATCCAAAGATGTGCAGGTTAGGTGAATTGCCCATAGTGTTTGCTGCATTAGTCAGGGATAAATATAGGATAGGGGAATGAGTCTGGGTGAGTTACTTTTTGGAGGGTCGGTGTGGACTTGTTGGGCCAAATGGCCTGTTTCCTTCCTGGAGGGAACCGAACCTAATCATACAGTGCCACTTGTCATCAAAGTCACGAGTGCACTTGATTTCTTCCCTCTGGCTCCTCCGAAGATGTGTAGGAAATATTTGCTGACTTTTGCAATCTGCTGCCCATAAATGTGTCTTGGGGATGAGCTATAGTGCGTGTAGTCTGCTTCAATTTTCCACCCCTCAATTGGATGTTTTACTTCAACTGATCACTGCAGTAGGCCATATGTGTTGTGCTGAATGGATATGTAGATACATATGACACACCCACGCTAAGAAAATCCCCACATAGCCAGCCAACAAGTTATCACTGGCCACATCCATGCCATCGGTTCTCTCTCGTACTCTGCAGATAAATTGAACCCTGTTAATTGGAAAAAATTTTTGGAGACAGTATACGTTGACTTATGAGCTGTTGTTTATGGTAGTGTTGCGATGGAGACTAGAACTACAGAAAAAAGAAGATACTAAGCATACTGGAGCTTTGGCTGGTGAAGAACAGGAGCAGCATGGGATGGAGAGGAAGAAAGTGATGTGCTGAGGGCTGAAACAGCACTGCAGTAAACCTTAGGGATGTGTGAAACTGTGATCCCATCTGACAGCCATATGCTGATCCTGCTTTGTCCCCCATCCAACAACATAAAATAATTATATAATCAATATAGCATCCTTGTCACCCACTGTTCACCTTTAACTCTTACAATTTATCACAAGTGAGTAGTACACTTGCCTGGCAGCTGGCGAAACAAGAAGATGACTCAAATGAGTAATTTTAGTCTTGCAGAAAGTTTAAATAGGAACTAAGTAATCTAACAGGTTCTTAAACACTCACATGGATATTACTGTGCAAATACAAATCTTTACCCCTTGTCCACTGTCCCTACATAGTGACCTCTTGTGGCGACTCATAACACTATTCTGACTTCTGAATTGCTCTCTCATGAGGACAGGATGTTGCTAGTTCGGCCAATATTTGTTGACAATCTCAAATTGAGCTTGAGAAGGTGGTGATAAGCTCACATCTTAAATTGCTTCACATGTCTAAATGGTGGACACACCCCCACAGTGTTGTGGGTTTGCTTGAACAGAAACTTGTAGCTGATGGCATTCCCATGGATCCACTGACCTTGGTATTCTAGCTGGTAGAGGTCATGGGTTTGGACATTGCTGTTGAAGAAACTTTGTCAAGTCGCTGCTGTGCATCTTGTACACATAATACATTGCTCCTACCATTTGTCAGTAACAGAATGGGTGCATATTGAGGGTGATGGATGGGATATCAGTGAAGTAAGCTCCTGCATGGTGCTGAATGTTGTTAGAACTGTTCTCATCTCGACAAGTGGAGAGTGTTTCATCGCACTCCTATCTTGTGCCTTGTGAGTGGTGGGCAGGCTCTGAGGAGTTAGGAGATACATTACTTACCATAGAATTCCTAACTTCTGACTTGCTCTTGAAGTCACTGCGTTTGCATGGCTGGTGCTAATCTATTTCTGGTCAAAGCTAATTCCCTCCACCCTGGTGGGAAATTCAGCAATGTGAATAACATTCAAATATCATGGGGATTATTTGATTTTCTTCCACTGGAGATGATCATTGTACATGAATGCCACTTGCTACTTTGCAACTCTAGTTCATACTCTGTCTTGATCTTGCTGCATATGGACAGAGCTGTGAATGATGCTTTACATAGGGCAATCATCAGTGAACAGGGAGAAGGTGAGGGCTGCAGATGCTGAAGATCAGAGTCAAAATGTGTGGTGCTGGAAAAGCACAGCCGGTCAGGAAGCTTTGGAGGAGCAGGAGAGTTGATGTTTTTAGCATAAGCTGTTCTTCAGGAATTCCTGTGGCAATTTGGGGTGGCATGGTGGCTCAGTGGTAAGCCTCAGCGTCAGGGACCCAGGTTCAAATCCAGCCTTGGGCGACTGTGTGGAGTTTGCACATTCTCCCCGTGTCAGCGTGGGTTTCCTCTGCATGCTCTGGTTTCCTCCCACAATCCAAAGATGTGCAGGTTAGGCGAATTGGCCATGCTAAATTGCCAATAGTGCTCAGGGATGTGTAGGTTAGGTGCTTTGGTCAAGGGTAAAATGTAGAGTAATAGGGAAACAGGTGGAGCACAGAAGGGTCAAGGCTATGTTTTCATCAATCATGTTAAGGGTGTCATTCAGCATGTGGAAACTATTGCTAAGGGCCAACATACATTTGTTTAACTGTCATTCTTGGTGCTTTACATGGGAGCTCCCTGTCTCTATGCATTTTAGCACTATTTCAAGGAACTGCAATTGCATAGCATTCAGGACTGAGAGAAAGTTTTTCTCCATTGAAACAGGCTAATTTGGAGTAGAATGCAGCCATTCAAGCCTGTTTCCCACTTTCAATAATATCATAGGTGATGTGTTTGTGGTCCAACTCCATCTAACCTAATCATTACCTTTTCCTTGACTAACAATATTCCATGCATCAATTTGGTAGACATCCTCTAAACCACCTCCTTAAATAAAGAGTCCAAAACTGCAAGAATGTACAGTATACTGTAACTGGAAAGATTGCCAGTACCTCACACTTGTTGTTGTTCCAGAATTATTCTTTTCATAGAAACACACGAGTTGCATGTCACAGAGAGAGCCCATCAACTTGTTGTGCCTGTGCCAGCCAAAAGAGAGCTATCTGGCTTCATGCCACTTTCCAAATCCTGGCCCCATAGCACCAGCAAGCACTTTTGAACAAAATTATCTTGAATAAAGAAATTGAGAGAATGGAAAATGTTGATGCTGGATTAAAACTATTCTTGATAAAACAGTTTGGTAATATGACTATTTTAGTGTACACACTCAATAAATTCCTATTGCAAAATGCTATATTCAAGTAAGAGGAATGAAACTCATTCTGTAAGATTTAAACAAAAAAGTAGTGGGAATTGGAGTAAAACATGTGATACATGCAGTGTGTCGATTTGGTTCATTTTGGGATGGTTTTATTATTTAGTGCAAATTTAAAAATCACACAACACCAGGTTACAGTTCAGCAGGTTTATTTGGAAGCACTAGCTTTTGAAGTGCTGCTCCTTAAGTTAATTGATGAAGGAGCAGCGCTCCAAAAGCTTGTGCATCCAAATAAACCTGTTGGTCTTTAACCTGGTATTGTGTGATTTTTAACTTTGTCCACCCCAGTCCAACAACAGTTCCTCCACATCATTTGTGCAAATTGAGTAATATGTAATGCTTCTGTAACTAATCAAAGATGACAGTTCAGAGGTGATAAGATGAAAAACATGCCAGGAGTTGAAAGAATATTTTGTGGTTCACGTCACTTATCTATGTTGGAAGCAGAGATAGTACTCTACTTAGATTCTAAGGTGCAAAGTAAACTGAATGGACAGTTGAAATGTCAACTGCTGCAGCAATGTTCATTCTCTCAGGCACAATTGGTTTTGCATCTATTGGCACCATTATGTTTCATATTTAGTCATAATCACTGAGGAATGTTGTTCCATCAAAAACAAGTTATGGAGAGATACTGTTGTCAAGCACTGTCACTGAAAGGAACAAAGGGATTGGTCCCAATGTTGATTTCACCAGTTTCCTCCCCTCCCTCCACCTTATCCCAGATCCAACCTTCCAACTCGGCACCGCCCTCTTGAATTGTCCTACCTGTCCATCTTCCTTCCCACCTATCCACTCTACACCCCCCCCCACTTCAACCTATCACCATCGCCTCCCACCGTCATCTACCTATCACTTCCCTAGCTACCTTCCCCTGCCCTACCCCCCCTCCCATTTATATTCCTCATGAAGAGCTTCTGCTTGAAACATCAACTCTTCTGCTCCTCGGACACTGCCTGACCAACTGTGCTTTTCCAGCGCCACACTTTTTGACCCCTCTCGTGATCACTTTATTGGTGGCAACTGGTGATTTTGTGAGGTAATGATTCAGTGACCTATGCTTCTACTGGAACAGATAATGGTAAAACTACACTATTTTAGCCTTAATAGTGCAACTACTTATTCAAATTCAAGTGCACCTTGTTTTCCTCTGACTGCAGAGTCACTCCTTCATGAAGTTGTGAAATATTTTTTGTCTGAAAGGGTTTGATGAGAATTTATTCTTTGTGCAATATTTATTCTGTTAATATTAGCCTACAATACATTAACTGTGTGCAACAAGGTTGAAAAAATTATGATACAAGACTGACTGTCTGCTCCCCTTCCCAAAAGTCAGTATCTCTTTAAATAAGGAATGATGGTAAAATCAGAAGGAAACAGGTATGAATCAATTACTGAATAACATATTGAATTGGGAGCTCTGGTCTGTCCACATTTTTCAGACTAATATAATTTTAATGAAGTTATTTATTTTTTATTTTGAACAACATTATTTATTCTGGATTCTAAACACCAAACAACCTCTGGACACCTGTAGATGAACCTGGTCTCTTTGTCCCAAGTTCTATCCAATTATATCCAAAATGCCATATGATTGAAAAATGACTGACTGAGATGTGAAAATATGTCTTTTGTAAGATGAAGTGATTTTTTAAGTTATTGTAATCACTGTAATACAGAATATGATTAGCAGATTTACAAACCAGATTCCTTCAGAACTAGAATTTGGTTTCAGGCATACTCTCAGAATGTTTCATACGATATGCTAATAAACTGAATTTGCCTCAGGTTATCTAACCAGAACTGTAGCTGTGCAAAATGCAAAGTATATGAATAATTCAAAATTTTAGGAAGATTCTATCATGAAATGTGATGATGGTTAGAGTGCATTTGGCCTTCTCTATTAAGTCTCACATAATATAGACCTTCTGGTGTGTGACCAAATCCTCAAAGGTTGCAGAATTCAATACTGAGAAAAACACAGATTTTGCAAACTAATTTGTCCATGTTCTGCAAGGTAGTTAAGGACAGGCAATAAATGCTGGCCTAGTCAGTGACATTAATTCTTTTTTAAAGAGTACTTCCTTATTTAAGACATTTTACCTTTGCATGCTTTAAATGTATGAAGATAAGTGTCATTTGTATTATCACGTGTAAGGATGTAAGATTGGGAAATAAGTTCTGTTGAAGTGAATCACTGCCAGACCTTTCACTCTGTGCCCAGAAAATTCTCATTGGGATTCAGAGTTAGAAAGTTCAACAGGTCTTTGTACTAGTCAGCATGCACAATTTGTTATTGCCTTTATAATTGAAATGTTAGTGTTTCAGTTATTTTTCTAGTGCATTACATCAAAAAAGCCGTTTTCATGGTCTGCTTTTGTATGTAGTACTGGTTTGCCTGTGATTTATTTGGTGAGAATTCACAAGCTCTTACATCACTATATTGCAGAAAGCAGTACATATTTATTGTTTCATTAACTTCAACAGTTCAGTGTAGCAGTGTTGGTGAAAGTGTTCTTCTACCTGCAATTGTGCAACAGTTACTCGCAACGCATTGAAGCTACTAAATTGAAATCTAGTTGCTAAATAGAGTTCAGTTTAAATCTTTGATAACGAGATGAACCATTGACTGTGAATCATTTTCGTTTCCTTTCTGGTTGAAATATTAACTGACCTGAAACAATAGTTCTGTCTAGATCAGTTATTTAACTTCAATGGACTTAAATGACAATTGCTGTATGGTATCAGATATTTTGGCAGCCGGTTTTGTTCTGATGTACTGTTCGTGATTGATCTAAATACTCTTTTTTGTTATTGCACTTCACTGAATGTAAAACAATTTTGAATGTTCTGAGGCAATGAAATGCACATAATAAATGAAAGTCCTGTCTTATTAATTGTGTAAACCAAAGTTTGTCTACTCTACTCTGTACAGAGCAAGCAGTCAAAAGTGAACTGTTTTGCCTAGGTTACATGTGACTGGTTTAGATTTCAACAGATAATTTAAATAGGCAGAGAAGTAATTTAAAATCACTAGCTGGGGATAAAGCAATCATGTGTGAAATAAAGTTGATGCTATCTAATGCACGGTTTCACTCTATTTTCGCTGCCTGCACCTGTAGACTGCAGCATGCAGGGCTTTCAGTTTAGAGAGCAGGCAAACTCTAAACACTAAAAATATTAACAAATGACAAATTTGATTTGATTTATAAGGCAATCAGAAAGTCCAACAGAGCTACCAGACCACATGCCTTGACAATACAAGTCAAGTTTATTTTGTGCGCAACTTCAAATCCAACAGAGAGCCTTCAGTTGTCTTGAATGGGTCGAGGGGTGAGGCAGTTGAAATTCAACTGAAACCCAACACTTCATTGTAACTACATAGAACCAACACAGCCATATTGTGGGCTTGGCCTCCCATGAACATTTCAAGTCAAACTGCTTCTCATTCTATGATACCCTCAGAAATGATGGAGAATTGGTAAAGTATTTTTTGAGGGTTGAATCTTACCTGACTTCTGCATTTTAAGAGGATGCTGGTCTCCCGAGCCAATCAATTTTTGAACTGGCTCAAGCTGTTTATTGGATACTGCATGTGATCTTAACAGAATTCCTACTTTCCACACAAGAGCTTGATGATCGAGCATAATAACAAGGTTTTTGTAGACAGGGAAAGCAGTGATAATGATATCAATTTAATTAGAGCTCTGAATTGGAAAGGAATTTATTTAATTTCCAATCTCATCCCAAATTTTGCTTGATTGTTGGAACAATTGGTTAAATAATAATATTCTGGCCAACAACTGTCTGAAAAACTGGACTCTGCAATTCTTTTTCAGCCAACCAAATTTACTTATCGGTAGCCTAGACTCCAGAGGATCAAAAGTGCAAGTTTAATGTGTCAACTTAAATGATTTTTAAAGAAATGCAGAAAAAAATGAAATTGTGTATGACATTTAGATTCAGTGCAACTAATATTTAACCAGTAAATTTGAAGAGAAAAAAGATGGAGAAGGCAATGCACATGTAAGAAGAATGCATTCTGTAGGTTCTTGTTATATGACAGTGTTTTGAATACCTGAACAACTTTACTGTTAATATATGTGCTTGCTTAGTAAGAACTGAAATCTGTATAGTTTATTGGATTGTATGTACATCAAAGAAGCAGTGAATTCACCCACACAGTGTAAGAAAATGCTTGTGTTCCATGATAGTATCCTCTCACCAACTCTGTCCAACCATATGGTTGCTCAATGGTTAGCACTGCTGTCTCACAGCGCCAGAAACCCGGGTTCAATTCCCGCCTAGGGCAACAGTCTGTGTGGAGTTTGCACACTCTCCCCGTGTCTGTGTGGGATTCCTCCTGGTGCTCTGGTTTCCTCCCACAGTCCAAAGATGTGCAGGTTAGGTGAATTGGCCATGCTAAGTTGTCCGTAGTGTTAGGTGGATTAGTCAGGGGTAAATATAGAGGGGTTGGTTTCTCTTTGGAGGGTCGGTGTGGACTTGTTGGGCCGAAGGGCCTGTTTCCACACTGTAGGTAATTTAATCATATCAGCATATCCCTTTCCCCATAATATGTGCATGCTCTTTCCAGTAGTGAGTCTACTGTTATGCTACTCTCTCTCTCTGGTAAAAAGTACTATCTCCTGAATTCTTTATTGATTTTGGTGACTATGTTATGTTTATGAGGTCAAGTTTTGGTTAATATCGATAGTACAAAATATAAACCTTCCTAAACATTTCCTTGCAGATATTGCTTGACTTGCTGAATGCTTTGTTATTGTGTATTTGTGTTTCAACTTTGCTTTTGCCATTTTGTAAATGGAATGATGCTTTACTTTGGGAAAGAGATTTAGTAATTGTTTGCTTGATTTTTTTTAACATGTTTGAATTGCTAAGGTTTAATGTTCATAGATAGAAACCATCTGGCAAAGACAAGGTTTGTTTTAAGAATTTGAAGGCTTTGAGAAGCACAATAGATCAGTAGATAATGTGGCTTTCTTAAATTAAAGAAGGTTATGCTCAAGGATTTGCCATTAAGCATTCTTCTTCTCTTTTTGCAATGTGCTGTGGTTATTCTGATGTTTCCTGCACAAAGGTATATAAGGAAGTCTGGACATTATAATGCACATATAATTACTTTCATGCTTAATCCATTGATATGAACTTCATCTACCAGCAAACTTAAAATACAATTATAATAAATTGCTTCATATCTCTAATAAAGTATTTGCATTGTGTAATTTGAAAGTCAAGGAATAACCAGGTCCATATTTGAATAGACAGTCCTTATTTCTAGGAGTAAAGTGGTGACACCTAATGAAAAAATAGGCTGGAGATGTCAGCAGCTGCTTCATCTTAATATTCTTTATCTTATTTGAAATTCACAAAACCTTCTATATGTTCTGCACCAACTGTGAAATACCTACTCCTACAGACATGATGTGGAGACGCCGGTGTTGGACCGGGGTGTACAAAGTTAAAAATCACACAACACCAGGTTATAGTTCAACAGGTTTAATTGGAAGTTGTCCACCTGATGAAGGAGTAGCGCTCCAAAAGCTAGTGCTTCCAATTGAACCTGTTGGACTATAACCTGGTGTTGTGAAATTTTTAACTTTCTACTCCAACAGATTAAGCATCCAGAATTGGTCAGGACTGAGCCTGGGAAAGAAGACCCTTACACCATCTCCCAACCATTTTTATTGGGTTTTATTTGTTGTTTGCACTTGGATTTTTTTTGTTAGCACTTATTGCTGCCTGTTGCATACTTAATTGTTCATTCTGTGGTTTGACGCCTCATGATGAATTTGTGATCTTTATAGATTGATCCAAAAGAGGGAAATGTTGAGAACTGTCTTTGGGCTTAGATTTCAAAGTGATACTTCATCATTCGGCTCAGGTTTGGAGGGCTGAACGGCCTTTTCCTGGGCTATAGATTTTCTTTGTTCTATTCATTAATATGGAATACTGTTCTGCACAGTAATCATAGACATGCCAGGCTCTGATGTACAGTTGCATTAGGTAAGGACGAATCTGCATTTTTCCTCTGTTCATGTCCATATATTCATACCTAAATTCATAGTGTGGAACGAAACCAAAAGTTAAAAGATGCCTCCAAACCCTAGGTTTCAAAGAAGAATCATGCGGGATTCGAAACATTAAATCATTTTGTCTCTCCACAGATGCAACCAGACCTGCTGAGCTTCTCTAACATTTTCTGTTTTTGTTTTCAACTATGAAATTGTCCATTGCCACAGTACCTATTTATTCAAATGCTTTTTGATATTTTTCTTCCTGTTACTCAGAGGACATATTCTAGAATGGCAGGAAATGCCACTTACTTAGCAATTTTGTAATAAGTTTTTAATGCTTTCCCCATTTTAAATACATAATTGCCTGAATAGTGTCATAGAGATGTACAGCATGGAAACAGACCCTTCGGTCCAACCTGTCCATGCCGACCAGATATCCCAACCCAATCTAGTCCCACCTGCCAACACCCAGCCCATATCCCTCCAAACCCTTCCTATACATATACCCATCCAAATGCAGAAGTATTGTGACATTTTGTCGGTTTATTCACATTTTCAGACACATGTCAAGAAATATCTAAAATACCTGGAACAGTGCTGATAGAAGTTGCTTAGTGTTCAGAGGCCAAGCTATGAGTTATCTACTAATTGTCTTCCGTACTCAACTGTCTTTAAACTTTTCTTTTTTTCAAGTTTAACATAGTCCAAAAACTGTGAAGCAGCTATGACTGATCTCACCTGCTTTTGTAGTTATTTCAATCAGGAAAATAATCTCTAGATTTACTGTTACCAGAATTAAGTGAATGGAAAAGCTCCAGGGAAGAATGAGATACAACATAATTAATGTTAAATGCTCACTTTTTCTCATTGTGTGTATTTGAGTAGGCAATAGTGATTGATTAAGGATGCTCAGAACTTTACTTACAAGTTACCTTTCAACTGAATTGATTATATCTTCAAGCTTTAAAGTAATGTGGGACAATTACTGCATGCATTCTTCATAGACAAATGAACAAATAAATGGAATATGCAGGAGATTTACAAAAATGGTCATTGAATCCTGTTTCTGAAGAAGCCAGCTTTTCTAGTTCTTTATTGATGTAGAATACAAATTTGCTCTGTTTCTATGCCATGTAGGTAGGGCAACATGGTGGCTCAGTGGTTAGCAGTGCTGCCTCACAGCACCAGGGACCTGGGTTCAATTCAACCCTTGGTGGTTGTTTGTGTGCAATTTGCATATTCTCCCTTTGTCTGTGTGGATTTCCTCTGGGTGCTGCAGTTTCCTCCCACAGTCCAAAGATGTGTAGGTTTGATGGATTGGCCATGCTGAGGTCCCCATAGTGTCAAGGATTGTGTAGCTTAGGTGGACGAGCCATGGGAAATACAGAGTTAGAATAAAAGGGTGGGTCTGGGTGGGATGCTGTTTGTAGGGCTGAATGGCCTGGTTCCACGCTGTAGGGGTTTTCATTAAATTGTGAAAAAAACATATTGGGCTGAATTTCACTAAAATCGACTGTAGCAATTTTAGCAAGCTTCATGGAGGATTTCTCTTCAGGAGCCTTCGTTAGTTTTCTCATGCTGTCTTCTCGAGCTTGTGTCATGACTTACGCACAATGTCCCAATGCTGCCCCACTCGTCATTTTCTCCCTCTTGCCACAGGCTGACATTTTGGATCTCCTGCAATTCCCTGCACTGGTGCCATCTTTAAAGCTGCTCTGAACAGACTGTTACATTTACCCTGGACATGTCAGACAGAGAGTAATTGGCACCCAACTTTGCCAATGGGGACCCAGAGATCCTGCTGGTTGGGGGATGTGTTTAGTTGCTGCCCATGGAGCATACTTTGTGATATTGTTGTTGATGGAGGTTCAGAGGAGCAATTGGCAAGCTGGAGTCATCAGGTTACTGCCCCTGACTTTCATGTCAGGAATTTTCATTGACTAGTGTCTACCAATGGGTGAGAGCATGGGAAACTGCATATCATTAAGGTGAGATGGCGTAATGATGAAAATGTCAATGCACGCTAATTCAGGCAACGAAGCCCCTCACTACCCTTTGATGAGAATTGTGTCTCTTCGTTCAACACTTGGTTGGAAAATGAGACATTTTGCTCTCACTTCCTCATTGGTCCTTCCACGCAGTTCCCCTAACTTTCTTACCAATGTCCACATTGTTCAGGGGCTAGGAAGACAACTGTCTATTGCTTTCGTTGATCTTTCTAATGGATTAAATGAGTTTCATTGGAAAGAGTTTGATGGAATGAATAATGAATGATTTAGACATGTCTTGAAATAGGCCATTTGCACCAATCTGCCCATCCCAGTCATGCTGCTCCACTGGAGTCTGCTCCCATCTTTTCTCATCTAAGTCTACCATTGTAACCTCCTTTTCAACATAAAGTTGCCTAGTTTTTCCTTAAATTCATTTGCTCACTTGAACCATTAATAACATTCCACATTCTTACCACTTATAGAACTTTAGTTTACTTACAGTGTGGAAACAGGCCCTTCGGCCCAACAAGTCCACACCGACCTGCCGAAGCGCAACCCACCCAGACCCATTCCCCCACATTCACCCCTGCCCCTAACACTATGGGCAATTTAGCATGGCCAATTCACCTAACCTGCGCATTTTTGGACTGTGGGAGGAAACTGGAGCACCCAGAGGAAACCCACACAGATACAGTGAGAATGTGCAAACTCCACACAGTCAGCCGCCTGAGGCAGGAATTGAACCTGGGTCTCTGGCACTGTAAGGCAGCAGTGCTAACCACTGTGCCACCATGCTGCCCACTTATCATGATGTTTTACAAAAAGAAGGCAGCTGTTGGGATGAATCTGACTTGATCATTTTTATGATGTTCACACAAATACAGTGGAGATTGTGGTTATGATTCATTTCAGAACTGATCTGTTTTGAATCACTTGATTGATGATAGAAGACCTACATTACAATATTTCATCTTTGAATCATCATCACTGAATTCCATATTGTTTGTGGTCTGACCTTTTGGGGAATTGGCAGCATTGGAAATATACAGAGGTTCTGTGTGTAAACACAACATTGCAGTTGGACCTGGTTAAACAGAGAGAGCAGTTGGTAATGGTATAAAAACAGAGAATGCTGGAGAAATACAATAGGGCTTTCAAAACAGGGTTGATGTTTTGAGTCTAATATCATTCTTCTTTGGAACTATTCTGAAGAGGAGTCTTTGGACTCAAATGTTAAAACTGTTCTGCTTCCCACAGATTCGACTAGATGTTTTGAGTTTCTCCAGCATTCTGTGTTTTCAGTTCAGATTGTGCATCCACACTATTTTGCTTTAATTTTAGAATATTTATTATTATTCTTTATTATTAATATTTAGAATATATATGTATTTATTTTAGTGACTCCTATGGAGCCTCAAGATGGTAAAATTTTAGTGATCAGAAAGTTCATCCTAGGTGACTGCAAGGGTTAAAAGGGAGTTGGGACCATCTGAGCCCTGTTCCTATTACACTAACAACATTTCACAAAGAAATCTATAAGTCATCATTAATTGGCTGAAAATTGACCATTTTGTTAGAAGGTTATAAATGTGTAGGAAATGAAGCACTGCATTGAAATGGAGGGTGTAATTTCAAGTTTTGAATTAAAATACAATAGAACAAAATCTTCACCACTTCCAGAATATCCTGCAATGTCCCTAGTGGAAAACTGTTTGGGGCATTTTTGTGTGCCTCCCACAAGGCCAGTGATACAAGAGATTGCAGGGGGCTCGACCAAAAATAAAGGCCTTTATCAACCTACTCCCTGGCAGTTTCATATCCAAGTTCTAGCCCTTGACTTCTGAACACTGAAGACAAGACCATTTCCTTTTTAATTTCCTGTCACCCCCTTACTCCTAGAGAGGATGCTAGGTGCTCAAGCCAATGGTAGCAGCATATTTGCTCAGTGTAGAGTGTGATGCTGTATCTGACCGAACTGTCTTATACTGACACTGGATGTAATGAGTAGAACAGTTCCAACACAAAGTTTATGTCCTAAAAATCACGGAATATTTATTCAGGCTAATCTCCTACTTGTCATTGTTTGCTTTTTTTTAAAGAAAAGCACTTGTCAGCAAACAAGCTGAACACATGATGTTTTTTGACACCACCAAATGTAGTTTATTGATTCTATTACTTCTGGAAGGATATCAGGCTGTCCTGTTGCAGAGTAATTCTGTACTCTACCTCTAATGATACCCCAATGTTAATGCATATTGCAGTGCTGCATGAGCCTATTACAGCATTGCGCACTGAGTAGAGATTGACATTCAATGAAAAGGAATGTTATACAGAGTCTGCAGTGAGAATCACAAGCAGTCACATTGATTTTTACAATTTAGCTGATGGGGCTTTGTGCTTGTTATTTAACAGTTAGCCTTTCTTAATCTCAAAAAGAAAACCAATTTTGTAGACAGTTGAACTTATGTAGTTAAATTGCATTTTATTTAGGGGAAATAAGTAATTAATGAACATTGGGGAAATACCTACTTTTGAAATCTTTCCCACTTCAAAAAAAAATCTTGCCAGAAACTGCACATTACCCAATTGTCCTTATCCGTTTTTTATTATGATAGAGAAAGTGTGGAAGTCTTCTGTTTTTGATCACAAAGAGAAATTTCACCATCCTTCAGGATCATGTCTACACTTCACAGCATGAGGACTTCTTGACCTTTGCTGCAAGGCGAAGAAAGCATCAGTCCATTGTCTGAGAGTACAGTGTCATAGCATTCATATTATAAGGGTAACAAACCTGAGGGTGGGAATTAAATCCCACATTGGTGAGCTGTCTAAAGTAAAAGGTTAATTATACCTTTGGCTCAAAAAGTAGTGAGCATGTCTAAAAGGACTCAAGTGCAAGAACCGGAGTCTGAAGGGTTCTAGAAGATGCCTTCCTGTGCCATTTCCTTATATATAATTATATTTAATAAAGCTTCCTAATGTTCTCTTGGGGAACATACAACACGGTAGTAACAGTGAACAGACCCATGGAACTGGAGGTAGGTAGCACAAAGCAGCTTAGCTGAAGCCCAGTGACAGTACAGTGTCATGGGTAGAGAAAGAGGTCTGCCCAATGATCTGATCCTGGAAGTGGGGAAAAACACCGAGCGGTGAACATAAAGCTAGGAGCAGGATAAGGTTATTCAGCCATGGGAGCCTGCAGCACCATTCAATACGATCATGGCTAATCCTTTATCTCAATGCCATATTTCTGGTTTCACCAAATACCCCTCAGCAGTTTTAATATCTAAAATTGTATCTATCACTTTTTTGTATTCATTCTGTGATTTGGCCTCCATAACCTTCTCTGGTCGAGAATTCCACAGATTCACTGTGCTTTGAGGAAATACTTCCCCATATGAGTCGCAAACTTCAAGAGAAGCTCAGTGATGACACAAAGCAGCAACAGACAGAATTCATGATTCTCTAACTCCTATCAGTAGAAAGGGAGAGGCTGTGCAAAAGCTGAAAATGCAAGGGAAATGCCTACAGCAGGAAAACGTTAATCATCTACTTTGCTTAATAAATTCTCGTTGATTGCAAAGGTTTACAAACTATGATAAGGGGAAGAGCAGAAAAAAATGCAGGAAAGGAACAAAGCATTTTGGTCATCATCGCCCACATAACACTTACACTTAACATGGAAAAAGCCATGCCTGTTCTTGAGAGTGCAGGAGGTCCCGATCATGCTGAGGATTGCATACAATAGCTCTGTTAGTTTATCAAATGCTCTATCGTTTCAAGCCTCAATATAAAACCAAACCAATAGACACCCAGCCTCGAGGTGACGCTCAGTGTGGACTCCCAGCCTCGAGGTGAAGCTCAGTGCGGACTCCCAGCCTCTAGGTGAATTCCAATGCAGTCTCCCAGCCTCGAGGTGAATCCCAGTACAGACTCCCAGCCTCGAGGTGAATCCCAGTGCAGACTCCCAGCCTCGAGGTGAATCCCAGTGCAGACTCCCAGCCTCAAGGTGAAGCTCAGTGTGGACCCGTCTGCTCCGTCTGCTTTTGTTTTCTCACTGTCTTTCTCTGCTTTAGAAGGACTGTAATGCTGAACTTTTGTACCTTAGCTGGTGCTGAAAATGTCAACTTGGTCCATGTTTCACTGTACTCACATATTCTTGTGCTTGAGTACCTGTGACAATAAAACCTAATTCTAATTCTAAACAAAGACCGGGTCAGTGTGTTGCTATCCATGACCAGCAATGCTGACGCTGTTCATTCCAGACATGGTATAGCAGAAGTAACTGCAACATGCAACAATGGAATTAGCTTTTATTTCAGTTTAAATTGGAACTGCTATCATAGACAGAGCAACTAAGAGCCAAGTGTCACCATTGACTCTTTCACATATGATTTATAATGCTGTATGGATAATTGCCAATATGGAAATTTCACGTGGGAACACATTGTAGTGGGAATACTGAATGAAGCCTTTTCAGAGTTTATACAATCTAAAGAAAAGCAGGCTTGAAGGGTCCAATGGCCTATTTCTGTTACTTTGAACAGTGCGGAATTCCTCTTTGGAGAAGTGATAATTCAACAACTGCAAGAAGCAAGGGAAAAGCTATCCTTGGAAAAGGTGCACTTAGACTCAAATTGAATCATTTGACAATTTTGAATGTTGAAAATTGCAACCTACAAAAAATCTAACACAACCGTGAAACTGAATCCCATCAACTGTCTATGGAAATCTTTTTCCAGCAAAAAAGAGGTGAACCAAACAACAGGGCTTCTCGAGATGGAGAATGCCTTGGTGAATCTTAAAGTCGAGCAACAAAAAGAGCTTAAACAGACCAAATTAAACCATAATTGAAGCCGTCCAACTACCTTAAAGTGACTACTCATCTACAAGTCTAGTTATTAACAGCTTCACTGCAATCAAGTCTTGGAAACTGAAAAATAAAACAGTTACAGGGACGACAATGTTCTCACATAATTGATGAAACAATGAGGTATGCTGATGAAGAATAAAGACTCTTTCATAGAAAAATTCAGAGCTCCAAAATCACTGTGAGCTATTAGTTGAGGAAAACATTTTGCAACAATTACTGAGTGATGATCTCATGTTTAAGCAATACACTTTTGAGAGAGAGAAAGCAAATAAAAATCATTCTTACTGTTTGCAGACCACTGTCATAGAGAAGCCCTTGAAAGGGGATAGAGACTTCTTACAGAATGAAGATGATATTTTGAAGAAAACTTAGACATCTCAATCTGACCTAATTCCATTTGGCCCATAATCTCTTCCTATTCATATATCCATCCAGATGCCTTTTGAATGCTGTAATTATACCCACCTCTTCCACTTCCTCTGGCAGCTTATTCCATACATGCACCACCTCTGCATGAAAGAGCTACCTCTCAGGTCCTTTTGAAATCTTTCCCCTCTCACCTTAAATCTATGCCCTTTAGCTTTGGACTTTTCCCACTCTGGGGAAAAAGACCTTGGCTATTCACACTCACCATGCCCATCACAATCTAATAAACCTTAATAAGGTCACCCTTCAGCCTCCGAACTCCAGGAAGATAAGTCTCTCTCCATAATGCAAACCTTCCAGTCCCAGCAACATCCTTGTAAATCTTTTCCGCACCCTCTCAAGTTTAACAACATCCTTCCTATATCACAGTGACCAGAAGTGTGTGCAGTATTCTAAAAGTGGTTTCACAGTGTCCTGTACAGCCACAACATGACATCTCATCTCCTATGCTCAGTGGTCTGACCAATGAAGGCCAGTGTGCCTAATGACTTCTTTATCACCCTGTCTACCCATAACTCCTCTTTCAAGTAACAATGCTCCTGCACCCATGGATATAAGACCTGCCTTGTTTTGCCTTACCAAAAATGCAACACCTCACATTTATCTAAATTAAACTCTATCTCCCACTCCTTGGTCCATTGGCACATATGGTCAAGGTCCCAGTGTACTCTGAGATCATAGCCAACAAGAGAAATTCTAACCATCAATGTTAATACCATTAACATTGGGGATTCAACAATGTTTGATACATTGAGTGCTACCATTGACCAGGAACTGAACTGGATCAGCCATATAAATGCTGTGATGACAAGAGGGTTAGTGGCGATGATTTCTGTGGTGAGTAATTCAACTCCTGCCTCCTCAAGACCTGTCACCATCTACACGGCATAAGTCCGCGCTGGGCTTCCTGTCGAGGCTAGGCATCTATTAGTTTAGCACAGCTGTACTTCACCTTTTATTCAGTTGCCTGGATAAGTAAACCTTCAGAAAGTTTTAAAACATTTGACACCAGTCAGGCCAAAGAAGCCTGCTTGATTGGCATTCCTCCACCACCTTCCACATTCATTCTCTGCACCACTAGCCATCAATGGCAGCAGTATATACTGTCTACAAGATATTGTCACTGTATTTATTTGACTATCCTGTTCATTTTCTAGTCAATGGCTGCAATACATCAAGGCTGCTCCAACAGCTCATTCTCAATCTGTGACCTTCCTCACCTAAAAGGATAAGGGCTATACTTGCACAGGGGCACCACTAGCTGCTGGTTACTATCCAAGCTGCAAATGATCTTGCTTTGGAACATCTACGAACATTGCTTGACTATTGCTGACTCAAAATCCTGGAACCCTATACCTAAAGCACTGCAGATGTCACTACAGCATCCCACCTCTCAGTGCTTCAAGAATGTACTCACAACCACCTTCTTGATGGCAATTAGAGGTGAGCAATAAGTTACTACCAAGGCAGTGACACCCATGTATCAAGTAATAATTAATTCATTAAAAAACTGCTGAAATTACACTCTTGAGAAAAATCTCTTGGAAGGAGATATCTCAATGCCAACTTTTAAGAATAGTCGTTAAATAGGGCTTGCAAGAAGAGGAAACATTTGGAATTTTATCAGTTTTTATTTCATCCCTACCCCCCTTCCCCTATAATTTGCATTAACTGGTCATCTGACCACATTGTTGAATCAAAAAGTGTGGTGCTGGAAAAGCACCGCCAGTCAGGCAGCATCCGAGGGGCAGGAGAGTCGCCATTTTAAGCAGAAGCTCTTCATCAGGAATGACCACATTGTTTGTCCAGTTACTGGCTTATTCTGAGGTGAGAGACCAAGAAAAACAAACAATTAAGAGAAATAACGTTATTCTTTCTCTGTAATAGGGCTTGCACAACTGGGATTTCATTGCATGGTTATTAAAGGAATTAAGACAAAATGTGAATGAATTAAACCCTTTGTTCATGATTCAGGCTGCAACTAAAAGCAAAGTGAGATGTATAATACAAATAAATCCATTGTGATTCCTGTGAAGAAAAAGTGCAATACTTTCATTAAAAACAATTACAGCAGAACTCAGAAAGCAGCAATAAGATGTCAGGGATGATTGATAAGCAACACTAAATTGAGCTGGGGCCAATCTCAAGGTTGCCTTAGCTTGAAAGTGTGTTTTAAAAATGTCTGCAATAATTCAATAGACAACTGATTTGTACTTAATCTAGTTACAAATGAATGGAACAATTGGGTGATTTCTGTTCATTCTTATGTCTTCAGAAGGTCATTTTTAAAAAAAAAATGTTGGTCATGATTTAATGTACTTCAAGGTTTGCTAAGAATATTTCCTTCAAAAATCAATTAAATTGTAATAAATATAACTTGCAGCCACGGTGGGAAATGCTAAGATTGTTTTCAAACATTATGGAGTTATTTAGTTCTACTTGAGTTTCTGTGGAGTACATCATATCCAGGAAGACATCTCAAAATATACTCATGAGAAGGTCAAAACAATGAACATTGAGCAGGAAAGAAGAAAAGAAATTGGGAAGGTTAAGAGGGAAATCAAAAGATACAGTATCCAAGAAAATAAAGTTTTTTGGGGATTTTATTGCTGTTGGCATTGAGTTGGGAGCATAGGCAACGTGTTTCTGATCCCAATAATCTGGAGTTGGTTGTGCTACTTTTTAAAATCTATGTGTAGCATCTATATATAGGCTTTTTACTTCAATGGACACCCCCTTCCCACCCATCCTTACCCCACCTTAACTGCCAATTGTGCAATATTACAATGAAGCATTGAGATAGGCTGACGTGCTGGCCTACTAACTGTATTTGGAAACTTCAAAATACTGCTGTGTTTAATGCAAACCTCTATAATTAGGCGGAAAGAAAGAAATTTGTATCGTACATCTTATTATTAAGCTTCTCACACTTGTCGTGAAGTGTTTCACATACAATGCATTGCCTCAATGCACAATCACTGATGTTATATTGGCAAATGGCACAGACATTTTGAGTATGACGAAATGAGATGAATGTCCAGTTAACCTGTTTTTGATTCATGGAAGAATGTTGGTAGCACACCAGGAGAACTCCCTGAGCTTTCTTAAACAGTACCAAGGGATTGTTATTGTCCAGCTAAGCTAAACTCAAAACTAGGGCATCAAGTTAGCGTTCCAGCCATAGGACCATATCTCCCAATGCTCTGTGGATACAGCCTGAATGAAATTATATAGATCCTAAACCAGCAGGAAGACAGCATTCATCCTCCATCCTATCACCTAACCATTTTCATGCAGCCCAGACTGCAGCCTGAGATGACGCTGTCTACACAAGGTCTTCAACAGCCAGAGTTTTTTGGTGTTATCCTTCAATTCTATCTGCAGTCTTCCGCACTGAGAGCCAACAGCCTTCCTTCAACCAGGCTGCAGTCTACTAGGATAGGCACTACGGAAATGCATAATGGTGACTCACTGACTTGTAAATGCAGTATGCCGTGATTTAATTTTTTAGAGTTTGTAGAGTGTATTGTATTCTGTGATACTGTTGGGTAAAAACAACTAGGTAAGAACAATGACTGCAGATGCTGGAAACCAGATTCTGGATTAGAGTGGTGGTGGAAAAGCACAGGAGTTCAGGCAGCATCCGAGGAGCAGGAAAATCGACGTTTCGGGCAAAAGCCCTTCATCAGGAATACAGGTAGAGTGCCTGAAGGGTGGAGCTCTGTCATACTCTAATGTAGCCGAGCAGATGCTGTGAGGGTCAATGGGAAGGAGGTGCTGAGCTGAAGGTGAATGAGGAGTAGGGGGGTTGCAGTTACTGGCACCACAGCCAGATTGGAATTTCCTGGAGAGCCCAGCTGGTTTGTGGCAGGGTGGGGTGGATCTTTTTAACCTTTTTGCGTTCTCTTTCTCCTTCATTTCTTGCTTCTCATTCTCCTTCTGCTACACATGTTGATAGCTGCTCATGTTCCAGGTAGAAGCCATGGCTGTCCCCTTGCAATAGTGAGATGTAGCCTGCTGAATGCTGCACACCCAAATCATAGCTCAGCGTGCTGTGTTCTGCGGGATGGTTGGCACAGTGAAAGCATTGTGCACCTCAATGATGTGAACAAACAATCATATTCTTTATGGCATCATGGCTTGTTTGCTGTACATGAGCACATAGGCTGAGCCCTGAAGCCTTGTGATAAGTTGATGATATCTTTCTTCTGGTTTCTGCCCTTCAGTCTGCTGTGCTGGCTGAAATGCACCCGATGAATAGACTGCCCCAGAATTAGGATATTGAGTCTTGTCCCAGGACTAGCTTTGTGGAAATTTCGTTTAAATAAATATTTGGAAGACCAAAGCAATTATTTTTTGTCACGACTCCAAACTGAGTTTCCTTACTGCCAACTCTGTCAATCTCCCTGTCCAAAGATGGGCCGATTTGGTGCATTGGCCATGCTGAGTTGCCCTTAGTAATCAGGGATGTACAGGCTCGGGTGGATTAGCCACAGGATATGCAAGGTTACAGAGATAAAGTGGAGGGTCGGTCCAGGTGGGATGCTTTTGGAGGGGGTTGGTATGGACTAGATGGGCTGAATGATCTGCTTCCACACTGTAGGGATTCTATGATTCTGAAAGTATTGCGAGAGAGGTAATGGCCAAATGGTATTATCTGGACTGTTTTTCCAGAGACACAGGTAATGTTCTGGGGATCTGTATTTGAATCTCATCATGGCAAGATGGTGGAATTTGAATTCAATAAAAGTCTGAAATTAGAAATCTAATAATGATAATGATTGTTGGGGAAAACCCATCTGTTTAGCTAATGTGGAAGGAAACTGGCATCCTTTCCTGGTCTGGACTACATGTGACTGCAGACCCACAGCAAGACAGTTGACTCTTACCTGCCCTGTAGATGGGCAATAAATACTGGCCAAGCCAGCAATGTCCTCGTCCCATTAATGATTTAAAAAATTAAGTATGCCCGCTCACAACATTTGGTGTTACTTTTGACCCTGAGGTGAGATTACGACCTCTTATTTGAGCCATCACGAAGACAATATATTTTCACTTCCATGACATTGTCATCAAATTGCAAACCTGTATCAGGTAATCTGCTGCTGAATTTCTCATTCCTTTTAGATTTCACTATTCCAATATGCTCCTGGCTAATGTCCCACAGTGTACCCAGCAATAAACTTGAGATCATCCAAAACACTGCTGGCGGTGCCTTACCTTGAAGCAAGTCCCATACCCCTGTTCTTCATCACCAACATTTGCTCATGGTTAACTGATATCTAGTTTTAACTTTGTCCATCTCGTTTTCATATCCTCTATTGCCGCACCCTCCCCATCTCTGTAATTGCCTTCATGTCCATGATACCTCTCCTTTCTACCTCAGTTTTCTCTTGATGTTTGGAACTCTCTTCCACAAACAGCTGTGGTTTCTGGATCTGTTATTAATATTAAATCTGAGCTAAATTTTTGCTCGGCAAAGCTATGAAATGCTATGGACTAAAGGCAGGTATACGGAGTTAGACCATGATCGTACTGAATGGTGGAACAGGCCCGAAGGCCTGGATGGCCTACGCCTGCTCTTATGTTCCTAAGACATTCCTTAAAATATACCTCTTTGACTACAGCTTTTGATCATCTGATTTATCATCTGGAAACTGTTGAGAGTGGGTTTTGAATATCTTGATCTTGGATGTAGTGTTCTTCTTTGCCTCAATGACAGTTTCAAACTTTTAAAGCGACAGAGGAAGGGAGAGAATGGGGTGCATGTTTAATGCCAAGTGATAGCACAGAAGATTTTTGTGGACCATATTAAGGGACCAATATGGAGCAGATGCAATATTCAGAGGTGTGTCGGATGAGCCTGACCAATCTTGTACATGTCAATGCATGGCTGTTGGGGATTCACTGCAGGCCTTCAATACACTATGTGCAGCAATCGTTTGAACAAATCTGAGGCTAACCATACCAACCCATCTACCTTGTTGTGTAAAGCTGCTGTCCACCTCCTTCCACTTCCAGTGGGGTACTTGCCCAATGAAGCAGTCTTTGCCTTTCTCTGGACAGGCAGTCACCATATACTAAAGCCCCTCTGGGTGCCAAGATCACGTGCTGGCTAATTCTTATGTGATTCAGTGTTGTACTTTGCTTTATAATTCTCCTGTGAAGTATTTTGGGGTGTTTCTTTATGATAAAGGTGCTATGTAAATGTGATTGTTGTCCCAGGATCCTGGACATTGAAGTGCATGATTTGCTTAGGGTCACACATCAGATGGATCTTGAGGGAGTGGCAGCATTTTCCATTCAGATGCAGCAGAGTTATCATGCGATGCCAACAAAATGGTGCATATGCAATCAATGTTGCCTCGTGCTATGAAGAAGCTGCATTCCCAGTGAAACTGTACCTGCTTCTCTGTGATAAGAGGGAATTAACTGTAGCCAGATTTCATTGAGTAGAGAGCCTCAGTGATCTCCCTTATGCAGCAATGGTTGGCAAACTGTTATATGCATTGCACACACTTCCAGCTACAGCTTGGAAGAATTCAGATGCCTGTAAGTTCCTTGCCATAGCATATTGATCCTGGCGGTGCTCTGACATTGCTGTTATGCCTCAACAGGCAATGGATATCTTCACTGAAGCAGAGATCCTTCACACATTGTTCCTTGTTAAGGTCAGAAAAATGCTGCCCAACCTCTCTGGGCAGAAGGGACTATCTGTTGCTCTCATCTCCCTACACTGCTCTCTTTCCAGCAACTTGCCCTGATCTATGTGACTTCACCTCATTCTCCCACTTAATGCTGTATTCCATGGAATGCCAGCTGGTTCATCCATGTCTATGAGCAACTGGTTTGTGCAGGAGCCTTGACATCAGCCAATATCGCTCAGCATCCACCACACCATTCTGTGCAGACCTTTGTAACTTTAAACAGTGGTAGACAATATCAAAAACTTGTAGAATCAGTATATAGTAACAGCCAGAAAGCATCAGCCAGCTACTAGCTTGTAAGTTATTGGTGATTCAGTGATACTGTTGGGGAATTCTTGCTGCTCGTGAGCATGTGGGCAGCTTTCTGATGTTTAGAGCATGTACTGGTTAGAGTGGGCGAAAGTGAGGACTGCAGATGCTGGAGATCAGAGTCAAGATTAGAGTGGTGCTGGAAAAGCACAGCCGGTCAGGCAGCATCCGAGGAGCAGGAAAATCAACATTTCGGGCAAAAGCCCCAGCCCTCATTCCTGATGAAGGGCTTTTGCCCGAAACATTGATTTTCCTGTTCCTTGTATGCTGCCTGACCTGCTGTGCTTTTCCAGCACCACTCTAATCTTGGCACTGGTTAGAGTGTTGGTTTCTAAAATGATGGCACTGGAGGAAATAAAATCAATATTGCATGGAGAATATCCAACTGCTGTTGGAGGCCATTCACTGTACTGTATTTGGGGCGGCACAGTGGTTCAGTGGTTAGCACTGCTGCCTCACAGCGCCAGGGACTCGGGTTCAATTCCAGCCTTGGGCAACTGTCTGTGTGGTGTTTGCACATTCTCCCAGTGTCTGCGTGGGTTTGCTCTGGTTTCCTTCCACAGTCCAAAGATGTGCAGGTCAGGTGAATTGGCCATGCTAAATTGCCCATTACTCAGGGGTACATATGGGGAATAGGTCTGGGTGGCTTACTCTTCGGAGGTCGGTATGGAATTATTGGGCCGAAGGACCTGTTTCCATACTGTAGGTAATCTAATTAAATCTAACTCTCTGTGGGCATAATGCAGAATTATAGATTTTTACAGCACAGAAACAGACCCGTCAGTCCGATCTGTCCCTGCCAGTCCCAAACTAAAATAATTTCACATGCCTGTGCTTCAGAGACATACATCAAAATTTATCCCAAATGTGCATAGGTACACCTTGAATGTATTTTTGGAGCCCTAAAAATCCCAATATTTTTAGCCTTTGTGTATAAAACTCTCTAGTCTTTTATAACCTCAAAATATTTATCTGTTGGCAATTTTTTTCCCTGTCCTCACTACATTTTATTTCAATAACACTAAGGCGCTACCTCACTGAAAATCTTTGCTTTTACAGTGTTCCTTTTGTATTATGAAAAGCTCAGAATAACATTTCTATTTTTGCCAGTGTGAAGACATTTCATCTTGTGATAATGCTGTTGACAGGTAACAAAGGAAATGGACTTCACTAGTAACCCTCACTGAATCACAAAAACTGTTAGACTCACACCGGAATTAGTTAACTGAGATATTTTTGGGCTTTTGTGAATGAAAGTCAATTTTTGTCCTTCTCAAGTTGTAATTTAACTCCGAGTTATCCTTGGTGAAACTCAGTAGTCAGAATGTGCCGTGATCTAATTAAATTAAATTACTATAAGTAATAAAAACTTGAATCAAGCAGAATTTTACAGCACGCTATTGCTGGGGGAGGGGGAGACTGTGAGATCTCGTTGGTGGTCCACTGTCCCAGCCTGCCCTTGCTCCAGTTGAAGCCTTAATTGGTCATTTAACAGCTGCTTCTCAATAATCTTGTTGTAAAGGAATATTTAGGAAACTGTGACCATGATATAATAGAATTTGCATTAAGTTTCAAAATGCAACAACGGTTCAACAAACAAATTCCTGGGATGGATGGATTGTCCTATGAGGAAAGATTAAACAGACAGGGACTTTATTCTCTGATGTTTAGAGGAAAGAGAGATGAGTTAGTTCAAACACAATTTTTTACAAGGCTCAACAGTGTCAATGCAGAAAGGACTTTTCCCCTGGCTGAGGGTCTATAACCCAGGGAGCACAATCTCAGAGTAAGGAACAGGCCATTCAGGACTGAGGTGAGGAGGGATTTATAGAGTCATAGAAATGTACAGCACGGAAACAGATCCTTCGGTCCAACCTGTCCATGCCAACCAGATATCCCAACCCAATCTAGTCCTACCTGCCAGCACCCGGCCCAAATCCCTATAAACTCTTCCTATTCATATATCCATCCAAATGCCTTTTAAATGTTGCAATTGTACCAAGCCTCCACCACTTCCTCTGGCAGCTCATTCCATACACATACCACCCTCTGTATGAAAAAGTTGGCCCTTAGGTCTCTTTTTTATCTTTCCCCTCTCACCCTAAACCTATGCCCTCTAGTTCTGGACTGCCCCATCCCAGGGATATTTATCCTATCCATGCCCCTCATTATTTTGCAAACCTCTATAAGGTCACCCCTTAGCCTCCAACACTCCAGGTTGTGGAAAAAAACCCTTCTCTGCAAAGTGACATGTATCTATGATTCCTGTGCCAGTTTTCAGTCAACCATTCAGCAAGGTGTTAGTGGACTTTGTCACTCATGCTCAAATGTAAAGGAAGCTTTCAGTATATCCTTACCATCATATACATGGCTACTGACTTCCCAGAGGCTGCTTCTCTGAGGGCCATATCTGCCTAAACAGGGGTGTCGGGATTGACCCAATTCTTTAATTTCTTCACTGAGAGGGTTGTTTGAATTCTGTGCTCATCGAGGGCTGTGGAGGGTCAGTTATTGAGTATCTTCAAAAATGGAAGAGCAAATTACTTCAGGTGTTGGAATCTGTACTGAAACCAAAAGAAATGCTGCAAATATCAGTGACAGAGGCAACATCTGTGGGGAGAGAGCAAGCCCACGTTTCGAGTCCGGATGACTCTTCATCAGAGCTGACGTGAAGTGTGGAAGGGGCAGCATTTAAATTATAGTGTTGGGGTGGAGAGCTGGGGGAGAAGGGATACTGATCGTGCAGATTAAGCGATCGGAATGTGAACTGAAATTGGCAGCTTGTTAAATATTAGAAACTGCGAAGGATACGAGGAAAGGGACAATGGTGTTGAAGTAAAAGATTAACAGCAAACTTGCCGAATGGTGAAATAGGAGAAAGTGAGGACTGCAGATGCTGGAGATCAGAGCTGAAAATGTGTTGCTGGAAAAGCACAGCAGGTCAGGCAGCATCCAAGGAGCAGGAGAATCGATGTTTCGGGCATGAGCCCTTCTTCAGGAATGAGGAGGGTGTGCCAAGCAGGCTAAG